>NW_028317876.1:9980833-10301250 GCF_062004578.1 Staurois parvus
TAGAGTCCAGTGGCGGTGTGCTTTACACCACTGCATCCGACACTTTGCATTGCATTTGGTGATGTAAGGCTTGGATGCAGCTGCTCGACCATAGAAACCCATTCCATGTAGCTCTCTACGCACTGTTGATGTGCTAATCTGAAGGCCACACAAAATTTGGAGGTCTTTCGCCATTGACTCTGCAGACAGTTGGCGACTTATGCACTGACCCCGCTCTTTCATTTTATGTGGTTTACCATTTTGTCGCTGAGCTTCCGTTGTTCCCAGTTGCTTCCACTAACAGTTGGCCATGGAATATTTAGTAGCAAGAACATTTTAAGGATGGACTTATTGCACAGCCTAACACAGTACCACGCTTGAATTTACTGAGCTCCTGAGAACGACCCATTCTTTCACAAATGTTTGTAGAAGCAGTCTGCATGCCTAGGTGCTTGATTTTATACACCTGTAGCCATGGAGGTGATTTGGTAAAGGGTCCTGTGCAAGTTTAATGCAGTGTGATATGTAGCTCCATAGACTTGAATGGAAACTGCATTTCAGTACCAAGTCACGCTGGAGCCGCTCCTAAAACTGCACTGCAAAATGGATTCAATTTGCACTGTATCAGTGTGAACCTAGGCTAAAACTGAATTCTAGGGTGAGTGTCTATTGTTTAAATACAAGAGTCATGTGTGCTATTACTTAAATAGCCAGTCCCGCTGTGAGTTAGACCCTTTTACAAGGTAATACTTTTACAAGGTAATATCTGGGTTTGTAAAGACATTTTGTCTTTTTCTCTTTGTTCAGAATCAAAGTCTCACACTGGATTTCTTCACAGATCTAGGAGAAAAACAGAAGTAAGAATACAAAGTGGATTTATATCCTTTGTGGCTAATGAGAAATATATTTAAATGAAAGTGCTTTGTCTGGAGTTCAGCTTTAAGCTTTTGGGTGAGGGTATGGCTCAGATGCTTCTAGTCCTGGAATAATAAACTTTTGTGAAGGCTGATGTCAATGGAGTGCAGCCGACTTGTTTGTTTATTCTATGCGGTAACCCTAATGTCGATAAAAATCAGCTGTCCTTTCTTCATAACACATTCGGCATTTTATACCTATAATTATTCATAAATACAGGGCCAGCACAGTGCACACATTCTGTCACAAAGCTCCTTATAAATAACCCTCTGAGTTATGGATATAGGACTAGTTTCCAAAGCAGAAATAATTTGTCAGATATTGGAAGGTGGAAATCAGTGTGTCACAGGTATAGAGATGTAATGGAATTCTTTGTAAAGTAGTGATCTAATGAGCCTCAGTGTTCATTTGATGGAAAGGTGGGAATAGGCGTTTTGTTTTATAGTCATTGCCATTCCTTTTGCTTAGATCTACATTTGCGGCTTATTGGCATTTACTTATTATTTTTTTTAATTACTAATAAAGATCTTGGAGACAAAGATATGATTATGAGGTCTGGGCTTCATATTAAATGTTATTCTTCCCTTAAAATGATTAATGTATGGCCAGCTTAAAGTGGTTGTAAACCCCTGACATGAACTATGAACAAAGCACATCACTCTATAGCATGTGCTATTCTCAATCCAGAGCACTAGGTTTAATTTCTGTCAACTGCCTCATTCCTCTGCTATCCGCATGAGTCACTTATGATCAGTTTTCCTGACTCCAAGAGAAAAATGGCACAACCTATGATTGACAGCCTCAGCTCTGTTCATGTGTGCTGTGTGAAGGGGGGGGTGTCTCTTCCCTTCAATCAGCTCTCAGAGCTTCATTTACTGAGTGTAATTTCAGCTCCCCGCCCCCTGCTTTTCAGAGCTGAGAGATCCTGTGTAAATTCTGCACTTTGAATACTCAAAAGGAAAAAAGATTTGCTCGAAGAGCTGGCATTTTTAAGGAGCTAGTCTTACGCAACAAGTAAAATTGCTAAGCTTTTATAAATCATCACTCTTTACAAATACACATTTTACAGAACAGCCAATAAAAACATTCTTGGTTACAGTATCCCCAGTTTAATTTGCTGTAAGTTACTGCGGTGCAGTGATGTCGACATGTTTTGCCTGTGAAGGCCTCCTCAGAATATGTATAGTACCACACCTCAGTAACAGTAATAAATTAATGATAAACCAAGCCAAGAATTTTATGGAAAGTGACACCAGCTGGACGCATTGATCGGGCACACTCCAATTAGGGTGGTATTTAGTAGGCCACATGAGGGACACCAGGAGTGAGCACATTCAAAGCAGACAGGAAAAAACTAGAACAGGAATAGTAGTATGCCAACACCATCATGGCAGGGGTGGGCATGGGGGAAAAAAACAAAACATACAAAACATGTTTAAACAAACAAAAAAAAATACAGACAGGCTCGATGGACCACTTGGTCTTATTTCTGCTGTCACTTTTCTATGTTTCCATGAAAACACAGTGAATATTGCTAGCAGCTATAGCCCCTGGCAATAATCGCATGTAAAAGTCTGACAGGCTGATTGTACCCAAGTAGTACAACAAATGGCTTGGCTACAATCAGCCTGCCCATAGATGGTTAGAATCTCGGCTGATTCCTGCTGAGACAGCCAAGATTCAAACCATCTTTGGCTAGCTTAAGTCTGTCCTCATTAACATACTGTACAATGCAAGAAGCATTGTATGTTAACGAGGCATAGATGGTTTGAATCTTCTATAAACCTTTAACCCTTTTTTAGGACAGCAGGAGTCCTTGCTGGAGAGTTCAGAAGAGAGCATATAAAAAAGGAAATCTGTAATTTTTAAGTATTTTTTTTTTAAGTTATGCTATGTGAATTAGGACATTTAACTATTATAAATGAAGTGTTATCCCAATTTGGCTCCAAAATGGAACTACAGTTTAATATCTAGTATTATTTTTGAATGTTTGCTTTTATTTATTTATGTCCCTCAGAATTCATATCATAAAAGCAACGGGGGGACAACATATATCACAAATTGCATTGAGGCATACTGTTTTATTGTTGTTTGGAGCGTTCAAAATTTTATAGTAAACAAAACATTGTTTTTCGGTGCTGACCAATGCCAGATAATTTGTTTAGAATTTGATAACGCAGCCCAGTAACATATGTTTAAGGTTAATTGTGGGCAGTCAAGTGATAAAGCATGGAGAACGCAACTGGCATCCGAAGGTGTAGTCGCATTAACCCCTGGATGCACAAAGTAACTTAATCACTAGGTCAGTAACATAAACAATTTCATAGTGCATTAAAAATTTCACGGTAAACAGTAGATGTGTCACAGGGAAGGTCCGAGTCTTTTCATTCCAATAGTGTATACATATGCATTATATATATATATATATATATATATATATATATATATATACACATACATATTATATATATATATATATATATCTATAAAACAATACTTATATGCATATATAACAATACTATCTCTCGCAGTGGTTTCATGAGTTTGCATCCACTGCCAGAGTTGTTTATTTCAAGGCAGGTTTATTTATTCTTTTTTTTTTACAGATTCTTGCCAGAAACCAGTTTGTTTTTATGTGTGAACACAGCTCTGACCACCTAGAGATAGAGCTGAAGAGTGATCTGTATGCCTAGGGGAAGAAAATGTAAGATAAATATAACAAAGTTTCCACACCACTGAAACAGGATAAGTTTATTTTATTATTCACTGCCCTCAACGTAAAGTAGAATTCTGCCCAAACAGCTAAACAGGCAGTTGGAATGCATATACATTAATAGTTTTACCTATCAAAATAATTGTAATTTTGTTCAGCCAGTCTTGTGATTCATGTAGCTCTGCAATACTGCATAACCAGGACAGTGATACCACTCGGGCAATTGTACTAACAGCAGTACTTTAAATGTAATATTTTGAAGAATACACAACTAAATGGTGCTTTTATATGTTAGGAGTTCTGCTTTAACTCTATTTGCAGTGCACAAAATGTAAAAATCCTCGGCATCAACATCAGCTAGTACCAATACATGAAAGCAATATGCTTGCACATATTATATGGCCTCATAGGCACAGGGGCCCATGCAATGTAAATTACGAGTATTTTTCCACATCCATGAAACACAACAATTTACAGCTGCCCATATTGATACTTGGCGGTACGCAGATACAACATTTCCCATGCTTGCGTAAACATGCACAGGGGTGTAAGTCCCAAAATGCACACAAGCCATATGTATAGGAATTTACAATCATGCAAGTGTTTATGAAATCACAACGTATACCTGCATACAGCTAACACCAATGTAAATGACAAGTATATTTCCACTCCCATGAAACACAGCTGCAGCTTACAGTCACCCATATTGAAACATGCCTGTATGATAGCTGTATGCAGATATTTCCCATGCTTGCATAAACATGCACATGGGCGTAAGTCTCTAGATGCACACAAGCCCTGTCCATGAGGCTTCACACTCCTGCATGTGTTTACAGTATGTAAGCTATGTATACTTGCGTACAACTAGCATAAGCCAGTCCTTACTATGGGTGAATGTACGCTGCAGCTGTCTTCAACATACACTTACACTTGGTTGAAAAAATGGCTGCCCTATGCCTCAGTGCGGGTGTTACTGTCTGAACTGCCAATATATTCATCTTCTATCTCCTGCTACAGCAAAATATGCCAGGGTCTATAAATGACAAGAAGGACTCACCATTTTGGACATCCAAAACATGATGCTTATCCAACGTCCAACCACCCATATTTGAGGCATCCAGCTCATAGCCTTGTAAAATTGCGGTTCTTTTTTCCCATAGTGTCAGGTCAAGACAGGATTCATATTCATACCCGACAGACACTGCAAGACAAAGTCACTGTGAACGCCAACTGTCTAAATACCTAGATTAACAAAATGACTCTCCTCAGTGCATATTATCCACGTATATCACTTAAACCATTCAATGACATAACTGCTGGATGTGCTACACTTCTCCATATGTTTAATAATATGATTTAATGTACTGGAATCCTCTGTAGAAAACCGGGCAGACAAATACCAGTCAGTAGACGTCACAGTGTGCTGATCATGGATAACGACAGCTCCAGGGTTTGATGTTAGGAATCGGAAATCCTATTGTTAAATGTTCTAATCATACGCCACACATCTTAACAACCTACGTGGGTCAAACATGTCTAATTTTAAATTTGTGGATGCAAACTTATTTTCATAATTATATAACACCCCTGTTGATAGATAAACAGCTTGAAGTCTAATATCTAACAATCTAAACTCATAAATGGAGAATGAATCATAGGTCTATTTATCCGCAATGTACTATAAAGGATTCCTGAGAAAAAACTACTGTGTCATGGCATTCAATCAGCATCCCCCAAACATTTCTTAACTAGGCTTAGAATCAAGAAATGGACAAACCGATTGGTTGCAGTAGGTGAATGCAGTTTTCAGGTTCAAGTTGTTGATTGGTCACCATGAGTTATTGTACTTTGCAGAATGCATAGTGCATTACATTATTCAAAACAAATAGGCACGGACCTCTCAGAAATTAAGCAAGTATTCAACTTGCAAAAATGCCTTTTAGCCACAGACATTATTCAAACATATATTATGACATATTTCTTTGTTATGAGACAATGACATGTACTATAATTAACAAAATACACTTCAGGCATAATTCGCTTTTAGCTATTAAACATATTCTGTATTATGATTTACCCAATAAAATATCAGTGACAGCTAAAATCACAGATAATATTCTGTACAGACACCTTGAGTTCTATAACACCTTGTGTGATGAATTGCAGCTACCCTGCAGTGTTTTTACATATTTTCCCTGGTTACAGCATGTCAAGAGCTGAGCCAGTCTCATCATCTCTCACTCCTGCTGCTTCTGCCAGGATTATCTCCATGGCTCCAGGACACACCATCCTGGGTGCTTCTCACCTCAATCATCTGGGACAGCAGTTTGTTTCTTAATGGCATAGCTGTGATCTTTACTTTTCAACCTATATTTTTATCTGTTTATTCACAGCACTGTTAATTGGGGGTTTAGAAGGCTGTTCGGATTTTCTCACCAATAGATTGCTTCATTACCTTTGTGATTACACTATTGCTCTTCTATCTATTAGAGACTTCCTGGATCAGTTGCTACAGATGCTGCCTAACGGCTCATGCAGATGGCACATGATTTGGTTTTCACCATGTTCCCCTTGCACCATATGGTAAACAGAACTTTGCAAGCAAAAAAAGTAGGGATCACTGGTCCCTCTGACAGCTGGCAGATATACAGGGTAGAGGACGGGACATGGAAGGAGCCAAACTGCTTCTTCTAAGTTTCATAGTCAAAATCCTGCCAAAGCTTGTTTATAAGTGTTAACCAGCTATCGTAAGAATAAAGTGACGTAACACTCCCAGACATATACCATCAGGCATCAACATTAAAGGTTCTAATAAATTCAATACAGCTTCATTTCAGTCTCCTTGGACACAATCATCACAACAGGAGCTCTTGGCTGGCAGATGTTCCTCATGCCTCTGATGCTTCCTAACATCGGACCTGAAAAGCATATTGAGCTGAAGCCCTAAGCAAAGTGATTACACTGAATGGCACTGCAATACATGTAAATGAACATAGAATTAAAGTATTATATTTGACCAGATATTGTAGTATAGTTGCTCAGACAAGCAGATGCACAGGACTCATGCTACAAGTGCTGGCAGAGTTTCTGCATATAGACAAATATGCTGAATATGCCTATGTTTCAAATAACATTTAAATTTTTTTAACTAATATATCCACCTGAACCTATCACTTCATTGCATGTATGAACTGTAGATACAATGTAAAACCCAACAGAAAAGGTGGAAACGCAGGCAGGTCAATCCTTCCATGACCTCTTATCCTGTTTGAAATAAGATCAGGTCTTGGTTTCTGTTACTTCACCACTCTCTATAGCGAGAGGATGGTATGGGAATAGACACACATTGTGCTGTTAACAGCCAATATGCTGACTGTTATTTAATGCTCACTGGTTGCATTAATGACATAGTTCTGCATTATTATGCATTAATGACATAGGAATGTAGTTTTAGCTGCTGATGTATTCATGGCCTGCTGCTAAACACAGAAAGAACTAGAAATATGTATATGGGAGTTTTAGGGTGCCAAACAAAAGCAAAAAAACTATTAAAAATAACTGAATATAGTAAAAGTACTTTTGTGCATATAGCACATTCATAGCAAGGGCATCCTTGGTTTCAAAGCTTATTGAACCTCTGGACATCACCCCTAAGTAAAAACCTTACTTGTTGCGTGTACAATTGCTAGATAATTTAGAGGTATGATTACTTTCAAATAATTACACATACTGTATATAGAGTTAGCTTGAGTGAACCAAGTAGGGATGGATTAGGGTGTGATGGTAGATTGCAGACCGAAGGATCCTTAGAAATTGACCAAGGGTTTCTGGTAAAGCTCAAAGTTTCCACCAAAAAGAATAGAGAGGGAGGTGGGAGAGCCCTAATAGTGTAGTAGATTAATTCAGAAACAAGGATGCAGAGCTTCCACAATAATAGGAAAAAGGGTCAAAATGGACTTACAACTGTTGAGGCTGCAGTCACCCAGCTAGGGGGATACACGTGGCTTTCCTAGTGCTTGGGTGGAAAAAACCTGTCTCCATGCAAGGTTGGTAGGGTCACTCTCTATGGCTTAAGCATTCCCATCCTGGGTGCTCTGTAGGGGTTTTCAGGTAAGTGAACAAACTGGGAGAAAGAGTCGGTGCAAAAATGGCCCTTGGGTTTAGTCACCAGTGATATAAAGTAATTAGATGTTTTACCAAAGCAGATGACTGGGGGGCCATTTTTGGACTGACTCTTTCTACCACTAAGTAGGGATGGTGTCTGTTTCTTCAACACATAGTGCAGTAAGCTTTGTCAGGAAGACAGAGGTAATCTGTTGTGTTAAGTTGTAGATTACCTCTGTCTTCCTGGTGAAGCTAACTGCAAAATGTATGTATATTTACATGTGTATGTATATTCATTTGAAAGTATTCATGCCTTTAAATTGTCTAGAAAATGCACATGCAACAAGTAGAGGTTCATTTAGGGTGATATCCAAAGGCTCAACTTTTTAATACACTGAATAATAAAACGAGCTATTTTTTATTGTTGTTTTACTTTTTTTTGGCACCACTACATAAATATTTCTAGCTTTGTTATCTAATCTAACTATGAATGTAGTGCTGTATGATCATCAATCAACCCATTATGCAAGATTTATGCTCATGCTCTATTTTATATATTATTGCAGCATTACCTCTCTGGGTCTTGAGGATGAAATATACGAACATATTAGTTTAGCTCTGCACAAAGAAATGTTAGCAACCACTCTGAATGACTGATTAGCAATGTTTTGTTGGAAATACACTACATCCAATGACATATTACACAGCATACTCTTAAATTCCAGCATGTTGAAAACTAGAGAAAACTCTAAATTCTAAGGCATCAAATTAAATGCCACTGAAATATTTAAGGTGCTATTTAAAATAGGATGAATGTTAATGTAGAAACATAGCCAGCCTTTCCTTTTACATGGTAATCCAACAACCACTATCTGATATACTGTAGTACCTAAAATTACTTATTAAATTATATAAATATAGCAGAAATACATACCGACAGCTTCAGACAATCCATAGACTTTCTGGTTGTACGCATCTGTCTTATCCCATATAAATGTATATGAAAGGTTGGGGGATGCAGGGAACCATTTTTGGAAAAGTCGTCCCACAACTGCAACCATTAGATGGACCTTCATCAGATTGAATGGTATTACAGAATGGGTCATTGTAATTTTAAGCACAGATTTATATCCTGCAGCTCTCGAACTCAAATAGGATAATTTCAAATCAGTCCCCGGAATTGTTGTTTCTTCATGAAGCACCTGGTTTCAAACGAACGTAAGCAGATGTATTATTGAAAATTTGCAAATATTGTGAAGAAATTGTTACCATATCACTGGAATACAGAAAGTTTAATAAAAGAAAGACAACGGAGTAAGATAAACTGACTAAATAATTGGAAAGACATTTTCATGCACAGGCATAGCACAGTGGAGCCTTCTTAGAACAGAGGGGTAGCATTATATGTTCTTATACACAAGCATGAAAGACATAAGAAGATACTATTTATCCAGTAATGTCTTGGAATAAGTGATACACTATGAGCTATTCAACAAGAAGTGGGGGTATCACTCCCTGTAGGGGACAGAATTTTTTATTTCTTCTCAATTCTATTCAAAACTAAAAACTAAAGTTCAGGATGGAATGAGGCTTTAATTTTCTTCTCCAAGCCAGGATCTCAGCTCTACAAGCCCAAAGCGTTAACCAGTGACCCACTGAGCTGATCAATAAAATGTAATTTGCTGTAAACATTTTCTTTGATTAACTTAGAAGAAATAGAAGATTCTCCTATAAAAAATAAATGTTTATCCAGGTTTCCTAAGACTATATGGGGGAAAGAAATGTGAGTATATGTATTATACTTAGCTTGGAAAGCAAAGCATTGGCTATTTTCTCATAAACCTTAGTTCAACTAGCAGAATCAGAACTGTGCAAAATATTAGTGCAAACATTAAGTAAAGTGCAAAGATACTAGTAACCAAATGTACCTAACTGATCACCTGTCAGGTTTTTATTGCTGTCAGGGAGATTGACCCTATTTGTCCTGTTTACATTATCATGAAAAGTGAAAATAAAGAGAAAATCCAAGTTAATAGAGGGGAAATCTTCAAATGGGGACACTAGTTCTGGTGGCCTGGGGGGCCCCAATGGATTCCCTTAATTTGCAAGGATTTCCTCTCACTTCTGGTTTTGGCTATGGGACAGAAAGTGAAGGGACACAGCTGACAAGAAAAAAAAATCTGACAGGGGTCAGAAGAGTCACTTACTTAAAATGTAAGAAAAAAAGTTTTGCCTGTAGTTCTACTTTAGGAAATTAAAAACTATTAAGCGAATTAGCTGAAAAATATTCTAAATGTAAAACATACATTTCTTTATTCAACATTATTTTGAAAGTATACCTTTGTTCATTAAGTATATTTACCAATAATATGCCTATAACCTTCAAAATATTTTGGTGAATATGACACGTTTTGAAGAAATGTATGCTCCTTTCAATGGGTGTTTTGTTCAGCAAGCACTTCATGCAGCATTTTCAATATCAGGTAAATAACTGGCATGACGCATCACTGTAAATTATGCCAAATGGTTTTAGCTTACTGAACAACTTATCTCATCTATAAAGCTGTCGGTTTTGATGAGGTTCCAAGGCACGTGATATATGTGTTGGTTATATTATCAGGCTTGACTCAGTCCTTTATTGTTTTTCTTTTCATGTTGAGGATACATAAAAGGCTCCCACACATTGCTCGCTCCGTTATCGCTGCTCTGTTGCAAAAGGGTTTGGCTTTTCCAAATGGGAAACTGACAGACATTTTAACTACAGTCTGATGATTGAAGGTTCTGTGCAGTCATTAGTCATGGAGATTTCAGACTTTTACTTACTCAGATCTGGCAACTAACGCAATCACCTTTATTTCACTTCGAGTCGAAATGACAGGATTACAATCTATAATAAGATTCCTACACAAAGAAGACTAGCATTTATAGTTGCTAAGCCACCAAGCACTGCTCATTTGATATGCATAGCCAAGTGCAGAAAATAAGAACTCGGAAGGGTTCCCATGGGAGAGCTTTCAAACATTCCTTTTTATTGGAATATTTTGGCAGAGAGACTTTGCTTTCCTATGTCATTCTCACATTTTATTACCCAGCATTTTCATTTGTCAGGTTTTCATCTCACTGCCGGATCTTAAATAAAACAGCTGCCTGTAATCTGCAGGTTTCTCCTACAGTTGTTTCAAAAACATAATTACAAAAGCCAGTTTCCCCATTTTCTTTTGTCTACTGGGAATATAAACAATTGACCACTGAGTTAAAGTTTGGTGAAGCTGGCACTGAAATAATGAAAGAATCACAGACTTTGCTACCATACCACAAAACGTGACTTCTATTGTCAGAATGGGGATTTATTAAACAGAACATGCGGGTCCCTTTGTGAGCCCCTTAACAATAACCTACCTGCTGTGACACCTTTTGCAATAGAATCACAAATACAGTGTATTTAATGTCTCAGTAGGTGTCCTCATGCCTAGAGAAGGAGCCATGGCTCAGGTTTCTGGCATTGCTGAGAAGAATGAATTATGAACCCCATCTCCTCTTGAAGCCTATGAGCATTTACAACATATTTACAAAAATGTACATGTTTGGCAGTATTGCCCTGAGTTTTGAATGCTAAGTTACATAGACTGAATTTGACAAGGCATTATAAGACAGGGTTCACATTGATGCGGTGCGGGAAACACTGCAAATCCTGTGCGTTTCCTGCACCACATTGCAATCACATGGCGTTCATGCAATCTGGTGTGGGTATCAATGTTAAATTAATGACACCCCGAAACAGATCGCAAAACATGTGTGAGAACACCCCTGCAATGCGATTCAGGTGTGGGTAAAAAAAAAGTGTCCTGTGCCTTTTTGATGTGGATGCGATGCAATATGAGCCATACAAAAGGTATGGCTCAAATTCCACCTCACCTCGATGTGCTTCCTGTGCGAATTACATGCGATGTCCTGCACCGCATTAGTGTGAACCCAGTCTAAGATCAGAAGCATGACATTAAATGCCCTGTTATCTGTGCAGTTTAACTGCAGTAACTCATTACTGCAGTTAAACTATTAAAACAAACAGCTCTTTAAGGGTCCATGCACACTAAGAGCAAAATATAATGCCCGAACCTAAAAAGCGGTATGAAAAAATGCTTGTAAGTAGCCTGTACTGCAGTTTAGGAGAGGTTATGGACATTTGCTTTTATAAGCATTTTTTTCCAAAATATTCCACTTTGCTCATTTTTCAATGTACACTAAAAAATGCAGAACATTCCTAAATGCCGCGTTTATGCGCATTTATGCACACTTATGCGCATTTAGCGTTTTTTTTCTGCCTGAAATCTCCTTTAAAAAGTTTACTTATGATTTTTTCTGTCTCTAAACTCCCTAATGTGCATGCACACATAGGACAACATTGAGCTGCTTCTACAGGCCGGAGAAAAAAAAGAATGCAAAACTCCTGTAGAAATAGCATTTTTTAAGCTCAGTGCGCATGGATCCTAAATTCCTTTGTTTCCTGCACATTCAAGATTGTATTCACTATAAGACATTCACTAGTTAATCCTTACAGAAGCAAAGCAAAGAGAAGGAACCAGAGCAATTCCACTTTTTTTGCTCTTGTTTTCTTTTCTCATCTCATCAGTAAAGTATTTTAATAGCAATAGGTGTTAGAAGGAATGAAGGGCCACAGAGACTACTGGCTCTAGTAATCAATGATCTCACCCAGAATTTCACCCAACTTTTATCCATTTTTTCTAATAGAGTCTTATTTATTTATTTATTATTTATTTCAGGTACTTATATAGCGCCGTCCATTTACGAAGCGCTTTCACATATATATTGTACATTCACATCAGTCCCTAACCCTCAAGGGGCATACAATCTAAGGTCCCCTAACTCACATTCATACATACACATACTAGGGACAATTTAGACAGGATCCAATTAACCTACCAGCATGTCTTTGGAGTGTAGAAGGAAACCGGAGTACCCGGCGGAAACCCACGCAGGCACAGGGAGAACATGCAAACTCCAGGCAGGTGGTGCCGTGGTTGGGAATCGAACCTATGACCCCACTGCTGCCAGGCGGAAGTGCTAACCACTTATGGTAAAATGGATAAATCGTGTTTGAAATCTAGCGTAAATCTTGGGTGAAAACATTGATAAATATAGCCCTATATTATAGCCCTATATGTACATGTAAGTAGAATCTCACATTATTTGCTTCACATTGTGGTCTGTGCAGTCCAAAATAACATGGTAATTGAAAATTTAATTTAGAGGACATCTTCTTATTTGATGAAGTTGTCCTTTGATGAATCTCCCATCACCTTGATTGCAGTCCATCTGGAATAATAGCTGCCTTTAGCCTCTATCAACTGATCTTTTCTCTGATATGGCCTGACTGGCACATCTTGAAGATGTTCATGGGCAACCATTCATTTTGTGGGTAAGCCATACTCATGCCACCTTCCAGTATTCCCTTGGAGTATGGCTTACCCATATGAATGAATGAGGTTGCAGAGCCCATGCACAGTATGAAAATGAGTCGGCCAGAATAAAGATTGGTGGATCATGGAGTTAGGTAGGTACTATTTAAAGTGGGCTGCACTTAGAGGGTTGTCGGGATTTGTTTAAGGACAACTTCATTGAAAGTGAAAATATCCTTTAAATTACATTACTCTACACTGAAAAACAAATGCTACAACAATATTATACAATGTGTAATACGTTATACTAGAGATTGGCAGCAATCAGTGACCAGCATCTGCCAGTCCCAGAGTGCCACTGAAGTGTAGATTTGCACTTCACAGCTAAATGCTGCCAAGCTCACTTGTGCCCCAAATCTGAACACATTTCATCCAGGCTACAAACAAAATATAGTGCTCCATGCTTATTTGTA
Source organism: Staurois parvus (assembly GCF_062004578.1). Lineage (NCBI taxonomy): Eukaryota > Metazoa > Chordata > Amphibia > Anura > Ranidae > Staurois > Staurois parvus. The sequence goes on from NW_028317876.1 coordinate 9,994,435, forward strand.
ACATAGTTAAATGTTAATCATCAAGATTTGGGTTGGGTGGAAAGAGATGGCACTTCTAAAGTCTATCAATAGACAAAACATTTTTTTATAGTTTTTGATACAGTGGGAACTGTTTAGAAACCCCTGATCAGGGCCCAGGGCTCCATTAGTGGTATTTCCCTGATACAGGAAAAAGTATTTATACCCCTTGAAATTTTCCACATTTTTGTCATGTTACAACCAAAAATTAAAATGTATTATATTGGGATTTTATGTGATAGACCAACACAAAGTGACACATAATTGTGAAGTGGAAGGAAAACGATAAATGGTTTTCAACATTTTTTACAACTAAATATCTCAAAAGTGTGGAGTGCATTTGTCTTCAGCCCCACTGAGCCAGTACTTTGTAGAACCACCTTTCACTGCAATTACAGCTGCAGGTCTTTTTGGGGATGTCTCTACCAGCTTTGCACATCTAGAGAGTGAAATGTTTGCCCATTCTTCTTTGCAAAATAGCTCAAGATCTGTCAGATTGGATGGAGAGCGTCTGTGAACAGCAATTTTCAATTCTTGCCACAGATTCTCAATTGGATTTAGGTCTGGACCTTGACTGGGCCATTCTAACACATGAATATGCTTTGATCTAAACCATTCCATTGTAGCCCTGGCTGTATGTTTAGAGTTGTTGTCCTGCTGGAAGGTGAACCTCCACCCCAGTCTTCTGCAGACTCAAACAGGTTTTCTTCTAAGATTGCCCTGAATGTGGCTCTATCCATCTTCCCATCAACTCTGACCAACTTTCCTGTCCCTGCTGAAGAAAAGAATCCCCACAATATGATGCTGCCACCACCATGTTTCTTGGATTGGATGGTGTGTTCAGGGTGATGTGCAGTGTTAGTTTTCTGACATACAGAGCGTTTTGCTTTTAGGCCAAAAAGTTAAATTTTGGTCTCATCTGACCAGAGCACCTACTTGCACGTTTGATGTGTCCCCCCCATTTTTTTAATACTGCAAACTGGACTTCTTATGGCTTTCTTTTATACAATGGCTTTCTTCTTGTCACTCCATAAAGGCCAGATTTGTGGAGTGCACGACTAATAGTTGCCCTGTGGACAGATTCTCCCACCTGAAGCCATGTCTTGGTAGGTTTGCAGTTGTGCCATACTCTTTCCATTTTCGGATGATAGATTGAACAGTGCTCTGTGAGATGTTCGAACCTCAGTATATTTTTTTATAGCCTTACCCTGCTTTAAACTTATCCACAACGTTATCCCTGACCTGTCTGGTGTGTTCCTTGGCCTTCATGATGCTGTTTGTTCACTAATGTTCTCTACAGATCAGCTGTATTTATACTGAGATTAAATAACACACAGGTGGACTATATTTACTAATTAGGTGACTTCTGAAGGCAACTGGTATTCAGGGGGCTGAATACAAATGCATGCCATGCTTTCCAGATATTTATTTGTAAAACATTTTGAAAACCATTTATCATTTTCTTTCCACTTCACAATTATATGCCACTTTGTGTTGGTCTATCACATAAAATCCCAATAAAATACATTTACATTTTTGGTTGTAACATGAAAAAATGTGGAAAATTTCAAGAGGTATGAATACTTTTTTCCAGGCACTGTATCTTATTAGCCAGAAAGTGATGGAAACAGGGAAACAGACAACAATAAAAATCTGACAGACACTGTTCAAACATTTCTAATTCTTTCTGTGTTGCTGTTTTTAAATCTCTTTAAAGGGGCTTTAGACAGAACTAATCCCTCACCACTCATTCCAAAACTGACAAAAAAAAAGTTTTGGTTGCGGATACACTTTAAGATAGGACATAGTTGGGTTCTGATGGTATGAATCCTAACAACTGCGAATGTATGCACTTTAGTAGCAAATTACATTATAAATAAGTATATACTTTGAAGGTAAACTATAGCTTTCATGGGTTAAGTCTATTATCCCGAGGACAGATATAACTTGAATGATATAGTCTGCAGCTATACATTTCTGTAGTCTTTTTCCCTGTGCAGTATTTTTAATGTTTAAAGTATCTTTGAAAAAAAATAATAGCTTTTCATTTCATGGCTGTGATCTGCTGGCAAAATGGAATAAAAGATTGCTCACAGACAGGGTTCACTTTATGTGCAGTCAAGCATGCTGATTGCAAGTGCTTGTTCACAGTCTCTTCCTTATAATTGGTTTATTCAAGTCACATGACAGTATTCACTAATATAAAGCTGGATTTCACTTGGAAAGCATCCTAGTGAATAGTCTAGGACTAACACAGTGTGAAGGTAGATTATATTTACACAGGTACTGGGGGTACAAGAGCCAGAGACTACATATAATGTCTGTCAAAAGTTCCATGCAGACATTACAGCTTTTAAAAGAAAAAAATGTTAATAAAATAGCCGAAAGATCTCCAAAATATTTGTTTCACAGGCTTCAAAAACCAAAATAATGTTATACGTATGCTAAGTGCGTCCATGTGTAAGCTTACGTGGGAAGTTATTGTTGGCACTGTTGCAGAATCACATATTGTCTATAAATCAACATATACTGTAAAACATTTGAGGTCAATAGGGCTAAGGTACAAGAGGTTCATCAAGACCTGTGATGGAGAAATGTTGTAATGTGCAGACATGACTGTGAGAGTCCTGTGTAGCTTTGCTTAAAGTCCTCAACCATTCTGGGATTGATCATAAACAATTCGCTACATTATACTGTCCATTTACTATATAAAGGCATCAAGATGGTTTATATCAGATGATATCACCATCATTTTATAAGTACTGTAAAAAAGCACTGCAGCTAAAGACATTTCAGCAATAGATGGCATTAGTTTGTGACTCTTCTGAGATCATCCAGATCATATTGATAGGTGCATCTGACCTGCAGTTAATGTCTTTCTGACCTGCTTCCCATAGGAGAATGCAAAACCCTTTTTAAGCAAACAAAACAACCTCAACACAGGTTCAAAATGTGTCTCCTTTATGGCCCTTCAACCTTTTTTTACACTTTCTATAATACTCCACCTCTCCCCCTCTTTTCTCACAATCACAGATTTATATGTTTTATAAATATCTGTTTTTAATTTAACCAGCCACACCCTTTGTATTTCTTGACTAGATGAGAATGACTTACCCATAGCTGCCTACACCCTCTTGTACATGATATGAATTCCAGGAGGTTTCAGGGCAATCTACAGCATATACCCATACATCACGGTGCATCATCAGGGGCCAGCTGCAAAAACCAGGTCAAGGCAGCCAACTCCAGATGAGATAGGAGAGGATGATGGCATTGAAAGACTGGGTGTGCAGCAGTGGAGAGGAGTTTTAAACAGAGCAACACTGGATATATTGGGATTGTGAGCATGTTTATTAGGTATAACCCCGCAAGGTAAACTGGGATTAATAAATATTAGGGGTGATGTTTCTCTTTAAAGGATAAGTTCATCTTCGGGAACATGTTACATGTTTCACCAGCTTTTAGGTTGGAACATGTAATATGTTCCCACTCCTGCAGCCGCTCGGTGATCCACTGCTTCTTTGTGACAACAATACATGGTGAAGTTCCCCGTACTAGGTGTCACTTTTTGAAAAGAGCTTGGCCATGAGAGGTTCCGCACATACGGCTACATCATTCATTCACGTCCTTTGCAGCTATCAGCTTATAGTTCTCAATGAACTGACACGGCACTGTTGAGTGCTCTAGGTAGTTTATTGATTCTTCCTGTCAGTGTGAAACTGTCTGCCCATACGATGTATGAGCAGACAGCTTACACCGACAGTCTGCAGAAGCCCTGCATAGCAACAGTGATCTGCTGATTGCTGGTGCAATGCTTTCTAGGATACTAACAAAAAAAAAAAAAGTAAAAGTAAATGCAAACTTTTTTACCTGCAAAATAATGTACATTTTTTTTTTTTTTAAGGCAAACTTAGCCTTTAAGTTCACTGACTAGAAGGACAAAAATAATCTATCTGTAGTTAAATGAGGCCTAGCTATGGCAACAGATTTTGAACACCAATTATACATTGCATGCAAGGCATTTCTGCCGAACAATAAACCTTATTAGACAAGCAGAAAATCCATTGTGGCATATACAATAATCATAGTAGCATGGAAAGAAATGAACTGGCAGCAAGCAGGGAGATTTGTCTATCTTGCCCACATCAAATATGGCTGTGCAATGCGTTCCACTCACCGGACATGAGGTCACCGAAAACCGGAAATGTTGTCAATGCGTTTCGCCCCTCCTCCAAGGAGTTTTATTCACTAAAGGCTTGTTTTATTCTTATAAAATGTGAGTGCAGTATAGGCATTTTTTGTAATAAAGGCTTTACACAGTATTACGCTATTTGGCTCCCCCCCCCCCTCTTTTTCTTTGCATCCACCATCCACCCATGAGCGAGAGTTTGCAGGTCACCAAGGAAGGATTGCTGGGGGTCGTTTCATGTCCATCTAAGCTTGTGATCAATTTTTTAAATGTGAGTGTAATGATGAACATTAGTTGTTTTTTTAGTTTATGCAGTATTACATGATTTGTTTTTTCTTTTCCTCTTTTTCTTTTTTCATCCACCTGAGAGGGATTGTTTAGAAAGATATTGAAGATATTGGAGATTCGCTTAGTGATATATAACTGTGGAGATCTCATGCCACCTCCAAAATGTGTCTCTGATTCCTAAAGCTATTATCAACCTGAGAAATCACCTGATTGGGTGAGTGTGGGTGAAAATTTGAACCACTACAGATGATGTGAGCACGTTGGGAATCATAATTTTTGTGGTAAGTTTTTTTTGAAACATGACTTTTATTTGGACTTTCTTTTTTATAAAATTTGTTTGCACTGCCTTTTATTTAGAATATTTACTGCTGCAGCAATTAAAGGACATAATCTGAAATTGTGTACATTTTCAAATACATTGTTGTTCCTGATAGTTGTAAGGGTAAGGCTCCATGCACACTAGTGTTTTTTTTTTTTAAGCTCAAAAAATGCTTGAAAAATTGCTGGGTAAAAAAACGCTTGTAATAATGTTTTTAGTATTGTTTTAGTATCATTTAGAAGTGTACAGGAGTGTTTAGGGGCATTAGCATTTTATTTGAAAAAAGCTGTTAGGAGTGTTTTAGTAGCATTTAGGAGCATTTAGCTTTTAGTTTTTTTTTAGTTTTCTGTTAGAAAAACACTCCAAAAAACTATAAAACATTTTTTTTTCTGCTCCTGGACGGTGAATCTCAAAACTAGCTAATAGCCTAAAGTAATGTGCATGAACACATAGGATAACACTATTTAGCTTCTAGGAGCAGAAAAAAACGCTAGTGTGCAAAGAGCCTAATGTGGCTGAGGAGAGAGGGTTTCCTTCACAACATGCATAACTTTTCTGTATATGTGCAGTACTGTCTGTCATAAGTAAATAGGGTCTTTGAGGCATAGGATGACCTATACAGTACTGATTCACTTTATGATTGTGGTGAATGTGTGACAAAGCTTTCACTCTGCTTGCACAGGTACCAAGTATACTGTCACATATAGCAAATGCAGTACAACAGGATTAGGTTAAACAGAGTAGAGAAATACCTGTGTCTCAGGAATTATGGGGCTGTCTTCAGGAGAGGATCTGAAAAATGTTGACAAAGGAGATGATACTATGACTGGGTTCGGCCGGACAAACCCACTCAGGTCACAACTAGGGATGTCATTCTCCTCCTTCTTCATTACCAAGGTGTCCATCACATAAAATACATTCCATGGAATCCAAACTGTGTGATATTGTGTCAGAAACGGAGCCCTTTCAAACATAAGCGTAAGAGATGCACCTCCATTCGCAACCAGATCAAACCTGAACAGACACAAGGAGAAAAAAAAGACGTGATAAAATAAAATAGTGGAATCTAATACTAACAAGCTCTGGTTAGCCCCCGTGTGTTCCAAATGAAAAGAAGCAGTGATGGTACTATGCCAGCAGATGCCGAGCTTGTAATAATAGGAAACGCTACACAGCAAAGCCCAAACAGCTCTGCTGGGTTTAAAGAATATTGATTTATTTGCTGTATATGATAACCTCTATTGTATCAACATGAAAATCAACCTGAACATGCAGTTTGCAGACTACAATGGCCCAACTTCATTCCATCACATCTGGTAGAGGGCTCCCAGAACCACAAGCATCACGGCGCATTTTCTAATTTAGTGCTTATCTGCTTATATCATCTTAGCTCCAGCCTAGAGACATAAGAGAGGAAAGCGATGTGGGACGGTTATACCCAGGATATAAAGATTACGAAGATTACGTCTGCAAAACCGGAGAGATGCCAGGAATAAACAAGAACCAGGAGACCGTAATGCAGCCTGGGGGCAAGACTTACAATTATTATCAAGAATCAGCCTATGTTCTAAATCATGTACAGCACTTGCAGCCCTAACAATGCTAAACTCAAGACATGTATCAAAATGTGACACATAATTATGTAGAGTGCAGGAATGTAATTGTGGCATAAAGTGAGAACAAATACCTATGTATACATATTTACTTTATCACACATCAATCTTTCATCTTCCAGTTGACCCTCTTCATTCTTACCTGTACTAGGAATCCTAATGAAGTATATGTCAAGTCACATAAATGGATTTAGTATTCAGTGGTAAATGAAAAGTATAACAATATGTTTTATTAAGCAAACTCAACTAAAAATTGGACATGCACATTAGTAATGTCTGTAATTTTTCACAGTTTATTAGCACTAGTATGGGCAACTTTAGAAGTATTACCCAACATGGTGAATTTTTTAATATAATTGTTTATTTCCACAGGACCCTATAGCACATTTTTAAATGATGTTTATGTCCAGTTTACGGCTCGGTTCACACTAGTGTGGGCCGTGTGGCCCGCGTTTGCGCAGACATGGCAGTCCATTCATTTGAATGGGCTGCTGTGCCTGCATTTCACGCAAGGAAAATGTGCATGCACCTTTTCTAAAACGCATTCGCAGGGAAACCACATGCTGTTTTTGACCATGCGGTTTCTGTGCAGTTCCCGCACCTGCGATCACGCTGTGGGATGAGAGACATGGGGATGCAATTCAGAATGAATGGCACTCCTAAGCGTCTTTCAAGAGAAACGCAATGCAGGTGCAGTATGGGAATAGGTGCTATTCCTGCACCTACAACCAGCTCGCAGTGTGCCGGCTAGTGTGAACCAGGGCTTAGTCATTTTTGCTTAAAAATGGGTATTGTTATACTTTTACTGTTACACTTTTGATTTACCAGGGAATATGGGATATTTTTTGTGAATCATCTACTACTGGCCGAGTAAGATCCATGGTGAAATATCTATTGAGATATACAGTATGTTTTTATTTTTGGCTGCTTTACTTTATTATTTTTAAACTACAGGTTGTAAATCTTAGTAAAGGCTGGCAATATGCATAAAGCTAGTTGTTATTTAATAATTCTTAACTATGACACTGTAAAATGATTAGCTATTAATCCTAATGGTTATCAGTTTGCAACACTGTCATGTTATGGCAAAGGATACAGGTGGACATATCTGGATATCATCTCTGATAAGGTCATCATGCTGGTCTCTGTTACATTGTCTTTTTTGTGTAAATCAGATGACCTGCATATTATCTATTGGACAGAGTCATTGAAATCACCTGTCACCATATATCCTCAAGGTCCTACAAGCAGCTTCACATCGCATACCCATAATAGTTTGGCCAGCGCTGACATCTACATCAACCTCTCCTGAATCACTGAACATGGTACAGTGACATACAATATATATATGAATGCATTTTCCTCCATATTATTATAGTGTATTTTCAATGAATACATATATAGAGTTATTATTGTAATGCCTGCCTGCAAGCACTATTTTATTTGATTTCACCTTTTGCTTGCTTGCCTTTTCATATTTTGATGACTATATTCATTCACAGAACCTACTTCTATTGGTTATTTTTACATGGAAGTTACCATCACTGCTGAACAAGTGCTAAAATCAAATAAATGAGCCACATACAGCATGCATTGTGATCAGACAGCCTGAGCAGATGAGAGAAAATTATAGAGTTGCAGGGAGTAATGGGTAAAGTAAAGCAGAAAAACTCTGCAGCGCTATAAAGTAGGTAGCACAGCCTGCGTCTTGAACTAACAATTACAGCTACCTCCATCTAAATGCTGACATAAGATGAGCAGCACAAGAAAGTCATTGCTTTCAATTAGTTTGTTGATTTATAGACTTGCATTGAGAAAATGGGCAGTAAAGCACAACCATTGCGTAGCGCTGCAAAGCAGGAAGTAAAGCCTGAGTGTGTAATGGGCAAATATGGCTGCTCCATGTATATAAATATTGTAATTACAGACTAAAGTTGAACTCTAGACTCTAGATATAGAGAAACACAAATTAATGCAATGATTTCAGAAAAAAATAGAAACTATATGTTTTAATGCAACTAATATGAGCAGCTGGATTTGACTTGGTGTCATTCTCCTATATTTTCCAATACAGGAACATTCTGCCTGGGAAAGTGAGGGCCCAACAAGGAACATATGGTCAATCATCAATCTGCTGCTTCTTCTTCACTGCCCAATCACAGGCTGAGGGCAAGCTGTATGTCCTACCTGCAGTAGAGGAAAGTCTGGTCTCCAACCAGGGCTGGGTAAACCTGAGGATTTACTGTACAGAAATACATTTCCTTGGCATGTGAACAGCTCTTTTATATGTATTTCAACTGTGCGCTTGCCTGCCGTTCAGCTTTAAAGTACCAATTATATTATTAAATGGGCAAGTGCAGGGTTATGTCATAATGTGCTAGTCTGCACTGCATTTTAGCACATTATCACAAACAGACGTACCTTTAAAACAGAGCCCTCCAGTGCCAAGCTGTCACTGCACCTAGCTCTTCAATCTACTCCCGGTCTTCCTTCTACTTTTGTGCTCTCTGGCCATTTGAATGGGCAGGATGTAATGATGTCACTCCCGCACATGTGCATAGGAATCATGATTGTGGCACGGTGCTCTCTCTCTGTGCCGTGAATGCAGATCAACTGTGCATGCACAGGTGACATCATCATTAGCTGCCGACGTGAATATCTTCTAAATGGTGCAAATTTTCAAGGTATTTATGGCACCTACACATATGCCTTATTATAAGCTTACCTGTAGGTACAAGTTTATAATAGAAGTTTACTACCACTTTAAGGTTTTTAAACTGTCAATGCATACTGATAAGAATATTTATATTACACGAATCTCATTTACATTTTTAATGAACAAAACATTCAAAATTCTGTAAATTTCTTTTAAAGCAATAGTAGGACCCTTATCTTGCCAATTTTAATACAGACAGATATTACATTTTGCTGGCTGCTATTGCAATCTGTATTAATTCTGTAATAAACCTTTGCTGAAACGGAAAGAGCAGAGTCATAAAATATGGCATTTCCTTTTGCCTTTTATTATGTACACCCCCAGTTATTTTTTGGTTTATGTACTCACATCCCATCCTGGCGTGTGATTGTATATCCATAGTTGGGGTAATGTAGAAATGACACATTGACTCCAATGAGTGGTGTTCCATCAGCTGTGAGAAGCTGGCCTCGGATTACAGATGCAAGGCTGCAGACAGAGAGAGAGAAAGAGAACACAAGACTTCAGGTTATGTATACACTTGCTTCCTGAGAGGTGATTCACGGTATAATTCCCCGCTTCACTACCTTAGGTGGTTTAGTGTGAAGTTCCCGCATCATAAAGCTGCCCAATGGTGAGCACCTCTAGCTAGAGCAGAAAAACACAATAAAATCCTTGTGGTGGAGTAGTAACCTTTTCAGCATTAACCTTTTATATTCTACTTCGGAGCTGAAGGGTCTGATGAAATATATCCCTGCATATAAGCCTTCAATTTTTACAACGGACCTTCATTTGCATTTGAAAAAAGGCAGAAAATCACTGAACCTGCCTGAATATCTTAAAGAAATGCACTTACATGCTCATACAGTAAGTCAATTAAGTTTTTCCTTCATATATTCCATCTGATGCTTTCCATTTTCTGTGTGCACTGTGGGCATCCTATCGGCAAAGGATCTAACTGTGACAGTTGTATAATGTCCCTAAGTTCCCATTTTTATTCTTGAAAATTGGTAGATATAAAAAAAGTCTTGCCTGCAGGATCTCTGAATGGGAAAATTCCTTTTGTAGCTTATCGGTTAAGAGAAACTGGTACTCAAGAAATATCCAGGGTGCCACTACTATCCCTTCCTTCTGAATATGCTAGTTCACTGGCTATCAAACTGATCCAATGTCTTTAGTATTTTCTGAGTCTCTGCCAGGACAAGTATACAGAAAAAGGAATTGAACTCTACTGTGTCAATGCTTTCTGCATGCACATTCAGAGCCAGTGATTCAGAAAGTATTGAAGTCAGAGACAGCCAGCACTTTCAGAAGGATGTGTGCATGGCTCCCTCCATATGTCCATCGGTACAGGTTTCTTTTAAAGTGGTGGTAAACCCTTTTGTCCTCTGAAGTTACTCACCTCAGGTGAAACACAGAAATGAATCAAATCTTCCTACATACATTTCATCTGATTATCTACAGCCCTCCCTTCTCTACAGCCTCCTAAAGCACACTGTTTACACAGCATTTCTGAGCTCCCAGAAGGTGGGGGTGGGGATTTGATGTCACGCACTGCACAGCATAGAGCTGAGTGTAATTTGAGACTTGAGTGGAAGGAAAGGACACCCCCCACACACACACACAGTCTCATAGGGAAACATGCACAGCTGAGGCTGCCGGTTATCCCTTGTCTGGTGTCAGCAAAGAATGTCAGAAGTGACTCATGCAGATAGTAGAGAAATAAGACAGCAGACAGAATTCACACTTGTGCTTTAGATCAAGGAAGGTGCACACTATAGAAGGCTATGCTTTGTTCATTTTTCATTTTAGAGGTTTATAGACATTTTAAATTCCAACTCTAGTCAAACTTTGTTTAGGCATGTCACTTTAAGCATAGCAGGTAGGTATAGAACCTTTGTTGGCTTTGTATTGCAGCCTGTGTCCCCATTGGGCAGATTTTTCCTCACTTTCTGTCTGGTTAAGAAATGGTTGGAAATCTCCCCAGTAGGAACACGGGTCAGTACTTCTGCGTGTTTTACTGTCTCAATGACAGTCACTGCACTGATTTCTCATCTGGCTGCCACTGGGGGAGAAAGTGAGATGAAATTTCAACAATGGGGACAGAAAGAGCATTAAAAAAAGAAGTATTATGCTTCCAAAGCCTAGCCAAGAAAAAAAAAAAGCGTTTTGGATGAAATTCATTCTACGGACACCATTGCATCTGAAGCTACATACATTAAAGATTGAAAGACTTCATCTATATTACAGTTCTTTTAAGCAGAATATGTTAAAGCATTTCTTCAGATTCCCCTTCAGGGAAGCAGTAAACCTAAATGTACATTTCTACATTTTACAGTTATAATTTTATTTTATAACCTCTGCCCTTGGATTCAATACCAATTTTAAAAGAAGCATTGCTATCTTAAAGTGGACCTAGCTTCCAACTTCTCCACGATAACTGTATGCATGCTAATTAATGTGTAAGATTACCCACTCATACCTTATCCAGGGGTCGTCTACTTACTGCAATGAAATGGCCTATAGATGGCACAATCATGTAAATCCTGGTGCCTGCACCTATTGTTTTTGACAGTGTGTATACAGGATTTCCCACACAGATAAGCCCCCTGCTTCTACCTCTGAGAACCATAGAAAAGTTGCAATAAGCCAGATTTATTAAAGTATATGAAACCCAATGAGTCAAATTTTATACAGGCCTTAACATCTTCATGTAAATTTTAAAAGTATTTTTTATTGTTTTGAGCCTGAAGCTTTTATTAACCAATTCAATACCGGGCAATTTTACACCTTCCTGCCCAGGCCAGTTTTCAGGTTTCAGGGCTCTCGCACTTTAAATGACAATTGCGTGGTCATACAACACTGTACCCAAACTAAAATTTTATCATTTTCTTCACACAACTAGAGCTTTCTTTTGGTGGTATTTAATCACCACTGGGGTTTTTATTTTTTGCTAAATTAACAAAAAAAGACCAAATATTTTGAAAAAAAAAAGTTTTTCTTTGTTTCTGTTTCAAAAGTTTGCAAATAAATAATTGTTCTTCATAAATTTAGGCCGAGATGTATTCTACTACATGTCTTTAGTGAAAATAACCCAAATTAGGATGTATTTTTTAGTTTGTAGGAAAGTTATAGAGTTCACAAACTATGGTATAGATCTGAATATTGATCAATCCTGAAGTACTGACAGCCAATCTAATTTCTTGAGGTCCAAGAATGTCAGAACAGTACAGGTATCCCCCAAATTACCCCTTTTTGAAAAGTAGACAGTCCGACGTACTTCATAAGAGGCATGGCGAGTTTTTTGAAGTTGTATTTTTTTATCATAATTTTTCGGAAAATGAAAAAATTAAAAAAATTAGTTTCACTATTTTTTTTTACATATTGTCACCAGTGCAGTACAGTGTCATCATATAACTGGCAGGGCGGTGATCAGGGACACTGACTGGTGACAGTATGAAAAAAAAAATTATATATTTTTTTATTTTTTTATTATTTTTTATTATTTTTTTTTTCTTTTTTTAAGATTTTTTTTTCATATTTCACTATGACCAAAGTAGTACAATGTTACCATAGTAACATTGTACTACTTTGGGGAAGTGATCAGTATTTTTATTTTTTTTTTACACAATTTGCTTACAGCAAAGAATTACTTTGCTATAAGCAAGCATTTACCTGAATGACATTGATTCATTCAAGGTTTTTTTTTTTGTGCTTAGCTGTGATTTGGCCACAGCTAATCATATGACATGTGCATGTGATTAGCTGTGACCATTCATAGCTAGGCAGTAGTATACAATGGATGGCATGAATGAAGCCATCCATTGTATACAACTGTCATGTGATCTGCTGTGATTGGTCACAGCAGGTCACATGGTACTGGCAACGGGGCCGATACTCAGATTTGTCATCGGCCGTGTCCGAGGTACACGGCCAGTGACAGATCGCGCCGCTCTGCAGGAGCGCAATCTGCGCATGTGTGGGAGGACGCCATATGGCGTCCACCCGGAACGCTGATGACATTTGCCGCCTGCCATTCGGCCATAAGGCGGGCGGCAAATGGTTAAAATAGTAACTGGTGAACCTGCCACAATCATTCTTGTTCAGGCACTTTTTTGTCACCCCTTCACATGGGCTTCTAATGAAGACTAAAAGTGGCCGTTTCAACACGCATTATACATGGTCCACCATTGTCAGGAAACCTGCGTTTACTAATGCCATACAGCCATCACTGGAGCACATTTATGTAGACAGCCAGTGGCTTCAAAGAAGCTGCAGGAGATCAGCATTACTGAGATGAAACAAAGGATATAGATTGAAAAAAAAGTATTTTATTAAAAAATGGTAGTCATTTATGATACATAGCAAGCAGTTAGGATTTAAAGAAGCTAACCTATAGTATGTTAAAGGCTCTCAATTTACACTAAAAATCCATTTAAGCATGTCTAAAGCATTATTCAGCACTCCCTAAAGTTTTATCCATAACTACTTGATAAAAAATAACGTTCTTTAGCAAGAAACATATATTCCACATTAACAATTGTGATGCAGAAATTAGTGTGTATTATAAATTGCCTCCATCATTGTTCCTGTTTCTTCTTGCTGGAAGCTGCAATTTTATTGAAGCCCAGAGCCCCTGAGCAGCAGTAAATCTTTAGGTTGTCAGCAGATTAGCCTCTATATTTTCTGCACAGTCGCAAAAAATGTGGAGCAACTGTGCATGTGCAGCGCAGGGGGAGACAATGTATTACTGGATTTTAAACAATATAGGCACTTATTTTTAATGTTTTACATAAATATATATATGAGGACCAGTGTTACAACAGTTTTAGTAACTGGTCACTGGGGGACTGAAGAAAAGTTATCTTCCTGTATGTAGAAATCCAAATACATATATATAAATGAGGACCAGTATTAAAAGAGTTTCAGAAACTGATCACTGGGGGACTGTAGAAAACAGGTAACATAATTTTGAAGTATACTATTAAGGCCTGGGCACAGTCACCTGCCTGCAGCTAAAGGACTAATAATAAGACGGCACAATGTTTTTTTCTTTGCCTGCAAAAATCATATTTGTGTTTGTTGGGCCATGTCAGGAATTTATTCATGCTGTTACTGATAGGTGCGTTTACATGGCCAATAATAGGTGCGTTTATGTGGCCAATAAAGCTTGGTGAATGCTATTAGTCAAGTGCCAATGCAATTTACCTGTCATTTCTGGATATTGTGATTAGGGAATTGCGCTCTAAACCATCAAAATACACTACTTTTTTTCTTCACCCAAATTACATCTGTATTTGCATCTGACAAGTATGCCAGCTCACACCTGGAGTATTCACTAATTCTTACACTGAGTGCTTCCATATCCATTAACCATTTCTAAAAGCAATTACAGATCTTTAATGAATTGGAAATTTCTTGAAATAGCAAATGGTGGCTAAGAATAGCAAACTTTTATTGAATCCCTAGGATACTTTAACTTATAATAATATGCCCTGTGGTCACTTACTGTAAATGGTTCTAATGCAAAACCTAATAGCTGACCTGTCATTTGGTGAGAAGTATGGTCATTGAGAACTCACTGTACTTATACAAGTGCTGTAGACATAAAGCCTACAATATCATTTCCCACTAAAACGTCTAATATTGCCTAATGAAAGGCAAGGTACTAAATGATTAGTCCATTCATTTACAGGAGCTATAAAAGCTCTCACAAATGTATAAACCTCCAAGCTTTCGATGTGTCAAATATCTGGCACTTGCATGGAGAAAAGTATTCTTTCCAATTAATTTTGCAGCAATTGGTACACCTGATGGGAACAGGAAGGGAGAAGATTTAGAGGGGGCAATAAGGAACATTTGTGCAACAACTTTTAATCAACTGCTGTGCCTAACTGCATTAATACTGTTAAATTACCTTAGACCCAGGAGTTCTAGTGTAAATCATCTTCCTTTACTCAGCAGGACACAAGGCACCTGCTCTTGCTTACTGCTAGTATTTCACTTCATTACTGCTTTAATAAAATACCAGTCGGGTTGATTAAGAAATCACAGATTCATAACAAATGTTTTCTTTGCAATTTACATTCTTTAAAAAAAATAAATGAAAAACTTTAGGTAAACACATTCTTATGTTAGTTAATGATATTTCCATAAGTATTCTGGAATTGATTTTGCACTGTTCTTTGTCGTTGATTTTTTAAAAGACTGTTGCTTTTCTCATTTGGAATACATCGGGCTGATGTCATTAGCACCTTGCTAGGTGGAGAGGCTGAGAATGGAATACATTGCGCTGCAAGGACATCTGGAACTAAATGTGTTGAAGGCAACAATGGAAATCAAAATCGGAAGAAATGTTCAAACAGACTTTGAAAAATATGTGTGAAGAGCAGATAGACTGAGGAATGCAGCCAGGGACTGAATAAGTAGCATACACAATTACTTCAAGGGTGCTTGAAATAAAATAACACCTAAAAATCAAAACGGACTGTAATTATAGAAATATTGCGGGCTGATTATATTTGAATGTTTTTGTGAGTATATGAGAAATAAAATAGTCCCGACACTTGCTAGAACAATGGATAATACATAGCTGCATAAAGGAGCAACTATCAGTGTTACATATGGAGAGAGTTTGCTCCAATGGCTGGGGGTCCCAGGTTTCCCATTAATGTTTGGCTATGACTGAGAGCACATAAGTTACATGTTCAGCTCACAACGCTTTGTTTAATGATATGCTGCAAGAACCAATGGCATATGGTGACTGTTTGGGCCTAGACATCAGGTGTCATTAATATAGAATGTCTGAAGGAATATATCCAAGAGAATCTTGGACTTCAATGCCTATTAATATACAGTAGCAAAGGTAAAGAAGACAGTCATTCAAAAAGCTTACTGGCTCTCATTAGGCAGTTCACATGCAACCAGGGCTACCCTCCAATGGGTACCCAGGAACATCACTTAGAGCTTAAAGGCATAGTTCACCGTTACCAAACAACTGCCTATGCATATAAAAGATGTCTGTAGATAGAAACAAACTGTGCAGCTTTGATCAAAGCTGGATAATGCCCTTATAATAGGTTTAGGCCATTTAGGTACCTAATTAAGCCTGACTGAATAACTCCCAGAGATTGGATCTCCCTTTCCTGCCTTGTTGCTAGGACATTGCTAAGAAACTCACAACTATTACTGTTCACTCCCATCATCACAGGCGCAAGCTCTCATAGCTACTGCACCAGGTGGCAGTGCATGTGGGGGGGGTTTGGGTCAGAGAAATAGTTCATTCCTGTGAGGGTGGGGTGAGCAGTAACAGCTAGGAGTCTCCTAACAACATCCTAGCAACAAAGCAGGATGGTGGGTGCAATCTGGACTAGTCAGACTTCATGAGGTATGTAAAAAGCATACACCTATAGCAAGGGCTTTATTCAACTTTGGTCAAAGCTACACAGTTCCTTTTCATCTATAGACATTCTTTATCTACATAGGCAGTTTATTTGGTAAAGATTAACTATGCAGTTTATTTGGTAAAGATTAACTATGCCTGTAAACCAAATAACGAGATAATAAACAAATGCTTTATGAATTTGGTCTGGCAATACTTCTTTTGGGTTGAGCTCTGAGTAATTGATTAATACAGAAGAACCCTATCTATGGGAAAATACTTACAGCTTTATGAACCAATGTGTTGTTATGAAAGCATTGAAAAATGAACGAAATTCATGTTGATCATCGAATCATTCGTTTTTCGCATCATTAGTGTGCCAGCTGCGACACACGATATTTGTGCCACAATCAAGAGTGCCTGATGCAATATGCTGGTTTTTTTAAGAAAATCTGAACAACTAAAAGACACAATCGTATGAGCTATTTTCGTATTTCAGTCAACAGAACTTTTGTTTTTTTAGACTCGACTATGGCTTGCTTAACTGGTGTTAACCCTCACCCATCAATCAGCATTACACGTGTCCTGGCTGAGGCTACACCTGCCATTTTAAAATAAGAAATGTAACTGTTTGCTGGCAGTCCCCTGAATACGGCACACGGTGTTCTGTAATAAGGTTTGCAGAGCATTCTGGGATCACTAGCTATGTACCTGCTGACTGCTACAGCAGAATAAAAATTCAAGCCAGTATGGCCAGTTCCTGAGTCACTTGGAAGAACAGGGATTAGACTATCCCAAAATAATTAAAAACCCATGTCGAGGAATCATGCCCACAGTGACTTGCTAATTGGACCAAGATTCTTCTTTGGTGGGGGAGGAATGAGGAGACGACTTCCACTTGGGAGGGAAAATACCACTGCTCACCCCTAGCGAGAGACTCACCCATATCTAGCTAGCTAGACACACACAGGCCGCTACAAATCTTGCATACAATCTGGGGCACTCTAGGAGTTGTAGAGCAGCCAGGTGATTATCACACATTTCTGAGATTTTCCAAGCTATCCTGCAAGCTGTAATGCTTGCATGATCACTTTTGCCACTGCCAACATACACAAGACCATGATTTAGGGCAGCTTGCTACCATTTGCAGTTTGTCAGCAGGCTGGTCTGATAGGTAACCATACACACACTGACATCAAAGCAGAGCTCCAGCCAGAAGGGGAAGTTCCCCTTTAAGCCCCCCCCCTTGGCACTTTTGGGGGGTTGGGGGAGCAGATACCTGGTTTTGACAGTTACCAGCTCCCAGTTCCATTTGGATCACCTAGACGATCCAAGGGGAAGTTCTCTTCTCCCATTCCCTCACTGCAGTCTTCTGGGACTGCGGGACCATTTACAATGCGCAGAGTGGCTGATGAATGCGCAGTGGGAACCTGGCTGTGAAGCCACAAGCTGTTGCAGCTGGGTGCACACAGTTGACATGCTGCAGCCGGGTACAGAAGACCGAGGGAAGGAATGGTTCTATTAAGCACATCGCTGGACAGGTGAGTGTCTGTTTATTAAAAGTCAGCAGCTACAGTTTTTGTAGCTGCTGACTTTTAATAAACAGAAAAATGACTGGAGCCCCTCTTTAAAATTAATCTGCAAGCAATCAACAGCCATACAGTTTCATACAGATTAAAAGCGAACACACGGCCAAGTATACAGGCACTAGTAATATAAGTACCTCTTTAGGAGGTATATATTCTTAGCTTCGTGGACAGCAGGCCACTCATTCATTTTTATCATCCTAGATGGACAGCACATAGAAATGTGTATAGAGACAAAAATTATCAAAAAAAAAAAAAGAGAAAAGGAAATTACATTACAATTTTGTCTTTTTGCTGTTAAGTAAAAACGGAGCAAAACCAGAACACAACCTTACTGTATGGGCAGTACTATTTTATGCTATTGGGGGCAGTATGCTGGAAATTCTATAATGAACACGCTCTTCAGGGGGAATACCATGTTAATTTTTTATGCTATTTATTTACAGCGGTGTTTATGTGGGATGGACACAAATCCCTGGCCTATCACCTCTGGAGGGGTTAACTTACCTGGTGTGAGAAAAGTTCTTGCCTCTTGAAGTGGCCAAAGGTTATATGGACCAGCTGATGGCTGGGTCACAGTTAGGTGATATTTCAATAATTTATCTGCACAGTCCTACAGGGTCTTGTCAGAAACTTGTTGGTAGTTAGTTGTTAAATCAGGTCTGCAGGCCTGAGCTGTCTCTGCCACTGGACTGACAATAGGAAGTATACAAATCACGGCAGTGTTGTGTATGCCAAAACAAGGACTGCGCTGGTTTCAAACTGAAAAGGAGAGAAGACTCAGGCCTGGAGCACCATGTGGCCCTGAATTTTGGTAAGTAAAAAGGGCATTCTTTTTTTCATGCCAGTGATCAGTTAATACGGGTGAGGGATGTGAAGAGGCTCTTGTTTTAGACAGTGTTGACCTTTGAGCGCATTACAGTACAGAATTAAAGTATCATACAGAATATCAATAATTTATTAAACAGTGCTAAAATGCATAGCAAGTATTCAAACAGAAACAGAGAAAAGATTCACTAATCAAATTTATTTATCTTGAATTTCAGAAGAAAGCAATAAAAATATTATCATGTGCGATGCATTGCTTTTCTGTACTAAGAGATATAGCAAACATTGCACATTTTAAGCATAGTAAAGGCTTTTCAGCTTACTATTTCCCACTAGTACTAATGTATCCATAGAGCAACAAATATAGAGCCCAATTTCAGAGTTCTTAATCTTAAGAGCTAATTCCTAAGTAAAAATAACCCATACCAACCAATCAGAATTCATTCTGATGCCTTCAGACAACTAGAAAATGGATTTAGATTAGTTGCCAAGGGTTATTACTCTTGATAAGGACTCTATATTGAATAAGGACAAGTTGCACATAACAAGGCAGGGTCACGTCAGGGAAATGTCATTGTCAGAAATTCAAGTAGCCTATAGCAATTCTGTACCTGTCTGTCTCACCCATTTCTTATGAGTCTTGGCATAACTTGACATGTTTGCTATTCGATTTTAATTTATTTAAGATAATGGCTCCCCAGATATGTGGAGAATATTTAATACTTAGAAGTCACAATCCAGTTTATGTGGTAATTAGAAGATGCGCACTATTACAGGCTCAGGGAGGTTTTATCCCGGGTTTCTTTAGGCATGAAATGTTAATAAAGAATCTTGCAGGCAGGTAGAAAAGTACTTATTTGCTGCACACAGGTTTAGTGCTGGTGACAGATTTACCTTTTATTGAAAGGGTTGTCTCCGGGGATGACATGGGTGCTGTCAGGTCCTGTGAGGAAGCTGATCCTATCGTAAAAAGACTTGGCAGCCTGCTGGGATGGTGACTGCTGGCTCTGGCTGATAATGTCCTGTGGATCAGGTAGACCACGGCAATACGGCTGATTCTGGCAGGAGCTCTGTAAGCAGCAGTCTGGGTCCATGCAGTCGATTAAGCCATCTGCCAGAAGAAAGAACTTGACTGAATTTATACTCATCAGGATTACCTCTTTATTGTATTAACACTTTCACTCCTGACTCATTTCCAAGAACATTATAACTTATCTAGCATTCTACCACATCAAAAATATTGTTAAATCACATAAACAAGATATTATCTGCACTCACAAAAATGTATGTAAAAGTTATTGCGCTCTGAGTACACTTAAGAAGCTACACAATCTATAAGCATCTCAGACGTAGAAGAATGCGACTGATGTCTCATGGGGAGAGGCTGGGTAATTTTACTATTTTAAAGTGAAGACGCAGCCCAATTATCTCATAAGCTTCGACAATTCAATGGTAACTAATCAGGCAGAGTAGTTCAAAAGACCCTTTTGACAGTTCAACAAAAACATTTCCCTATGTTTCTTTGTGCATTTAGCATTTTTATGCATGTTATTTACTTTGTGTAGACATCCAAAAGGCCTGAAACTGCTGTTGGGTGCCGCCATCTTGCATATGATGTCAGAAGGCCCAACAGACTCAAAGCTGTCACTTAAAAGGGAACAAAACCTAACTTTTAGAAAACTGCAAGCAGGCAGCTCGCAATGCCATGTGTCTTCTGCAATAATACACACTTTCCCGCCTGCTTGCAGTTTTCTATTCAACGTACTCTTTACATGTAAAATGTACAAGCGGCTCAGCATTCATTCCCAACACATTCCGGCTGTTAGGAATATCTCCTGTGTGCATGTCTGAGATGACATCATCCCCCACCGGCCTATTAAGAAGCCAAAAACACAGAGAGAAGATGACAGCAGCTGGCAAGAGATGTAACCGCCACTTTATTGGAAGGCAGAGGTGAGTATATGGGGAGTTTAGTTCTTTAAGTGACATTCTATAGTATTGCTTTGTCCTCCTCCAGCAGCTACATAAAAGATAATGTAGGGGAGTGAGGAGTGGAGGAGCTGGGCCAGTACAGACAGTATCAGAAGACAGAATGTGGAAATGCCGCACACCAGAACCCAGTCACTACATAGAGAGGCATGGATACAGCTTCAGGAGAGGAGCATAGCCAGGAGGAGTTAAGGCTGAAGCTGTATTTTTACCTCTCTATATGGTGGCTGGGTTCCACTGTGCGGCGTTTCCACCCTCTGTTTTCCAATCTGTTTCTGCTAGCCTGGATGAGCTTGTTTGAACATCAGCACCCGATCTGTGCTTTGGACTGCAGGGGGCAATTTTGTAGAGCTTGGAATGGCGCTCCAAGTTTTTGTATTTGAGTCACCATACAGACAGTAGTTAGACATGAAGTGGCAGGACACACGGCAAACTGTGGATGTTCTGGGTAATTGCCACTTCTTGGAGCGGTTGATTTCCCCAGCAAGTTTAAAGGCACATTGCAAGTGAATAAAAAATGTTTAAGAGAAGGAAAATCACTGAAAGTAAGCATTTACAATTCTTACTTTTCTGTAAGATGACAGGGTCTCTTCAAACCACAAGCAACAAAAAGCTAGTGCAAGGGTCAAAAGTATCAGTGTCACTTCCAGAGATCATCTGCCATACTGCAGATATAGTCCTTAAAAAAATCATGTTCTGTTAAGCAGGTTAAATGCAAAAGGACAAACTGGCAGAGAGTGTCAAATCTCTTAAACCGATGGCTGGGAAGGAGACAAAGTGAATAAGAAATGAATCCATAAGAAAAGCATGAAACTATGCTAGCTTTTAATATATCACTCGGAGATAAGGGGATACTTCCTATAAAAGACCTGTGCCTACTTGACACCGATGTAACCACACATAACAGCTTGTCGGAGTGTCAGTATTCTCACCAAGCTAAATTTAATTAGAATAAACTCTAGCACGAGTCCATGCTCAGAAGCTGATATAGTGCAGCTGTAACACATCCTCCGCACTAGGCTGGGTAGAATATGATTTAGATGTTGCAATGGCGCAGAGTTTAATAACCGTTATCAGTGTGAGCATCAGCAGGCCGGTGTCAGCAAGAGTGATGCTGAGCTGTCATAAGCCTGCTAATTTAACATACTAATGCTTTTATTCCAAAACTCCCTGTTTGATATGTAACAATGTGAAACTTGTTTTCCGTGTAATGATTTTACGACTTTGAAAAAAAGAATCATAAAAAATACACAACACTATGGATCCAAGATAAAATATAACAAGATGTCTTTGGGGTGACATCAAATAGTACCTACAGAATATCTGTCAGGCGTAACGGCACCTGCGTGTCCCTACCCTGCTGTCATGATGTCACAATATATCCAATCCGCAGGCACCCATACACAACATAGGCATGATGTTATGAGCGCTCTCCATTGGGCTTCTATATAAAGTAGCACTTTGTGATTTATGACAAAATAAAGTTCACTTATTCTCCAGGGCAACATGGGGTATAGTTCCGGGGGGAAAAACTCTTGCATTTAGTAATTCATCTTTGTTAGTTTATAAAAAGCAAATGTACATCTGGCATGTAGTGTGCGGGTCATAAAAACTGCATGAGATTGACACATTCTGAACTAATCAGCTGGAAATGCATTTTTTACAAGCCTCTCTGCTGACATCAATCAGAGGAAGGATCTCATTTTCAACAGCCGAGATGCAGGGACATACTGTTTGTTATTTTTGTGTGGAGTTTATCAGCAACTTGCCCAAGCGAATGACGGATGGTTATGAATCTGGCTCTGTATAACTGGAGAAAACATTTCTCATCCTTTCTCTGCATGTCAGTAGCCTCTATTATCTAGTATAACTAACGGAACGTGCTCGCTCTGGCCTGGCTGAGCTGCATGGAAAGTGCTCCGACCGACTGCTAGTTCATACTCCATTTATTTCACACCGCTGGGATGTTTTGAATGGAAAGTACAGTATATTCTGCTGCAAGGATATCTGCAGGAAAATGTTGCAATAGGGATCATGTGGACGAATCTGCAAAAGTCACTCACCAACCAATCAGCATCTCCCTTTTATGCATTTAGAGAACACATGGCAGAAGCTGATTGGTTGCTGTGGCCAATGGTTTCTTTTTAATTTACTGGAATTGCACATTTTAACATTCTTACCACTCATGGTTTAGAGCAGGGATTCTCAACTAGGGTTCCACAGAACCTTGCGGTTCCTCTAGCGGTTGCTAGGGGTTTTAGTCTGGTCAAGTGATCCGGCTCCCCTATGTCAGCCAGCATGGCTAGATGGAAAAAAGGGAGCGCTGACAATGGATGAGCCATTGAAGCCTATGGGTGATGTCCCCACCCCAGGCTTAAGAAACTGTTGTTGGAGAGCTCTCTTCTCTGCCCTGTAGCCACTGATGACTAACACAGAGGAGATCATGTGAGTGGACCAGAGCAGTCTAAAAATAGGTAAGTATATACATCTTTCTTAGGTAATTTAGCATAGCTACACAAAAAATGGCAACTGTCCCAACCTATAACCAGCCTTAGCAGTAAGGTGCACACGGCAGGACAATGCACATCGTAAACAAACAAAGGATTTCCCAGCAACACTTACCAGCCAGCCTGCAAAACAGCCAATTTGGCCCTGTCTAACAGTTGTTTTGTCTTTTACACGTTTGCAAATACATGCGTAAGCCACAGTCCCATGTCAATGGTCCTTTGTATACTGTGGACCTAACTCTAAAATTTCCAAAGCCTCCATAGTAAGAGCACATATATCAATGGATAGGTTTAGCATAGCTGTTAGGATGGGGAATGGGTCAGTTTTAAGGCTAGATAGCTGTAAGCTGGAATTCCACTTTAATATATAGGATCCTTCTCCTATTGATCACCAATCTATTGGACCACTACACCAACTACCAATACAAGAAGATACTTTTCCGCTGACCACCAATGTAAGGGACACTATAATATTCACCGATGGTGTTCCTTTTCTTGCCATGGTTATTATTTGTTTCATTTCATGATTGCTACTGAAACTGTTTTTCCTATAGAGCAGGGGAGTGTTAAAAAACTATCTGCTCTGAATGGCATATATTCAAGATACACTACATTTATTATTCCTATGTGTTGTTATATTTACAACATCCTGACCACGCATATATGCCAAGAGCTAGATATGTAATAACTTAGCAAGGGTTTTCCAAGACATAAAAATTATTTCATGGGTTCTTCTGTATTAAAAAGGTTGAGAAAAGCTGGTTTAGAGAACTAAAAATGATGCATACCACACATTTAAGACAAATTAGCAGAGCATTAATTCAGTCTTATGCAGCCACTAATCATTAGGGAATGCAGGCAACTCTGTGCAAACTGGGTTTTCTTGTCGTTCCTAGATTAGTAAATTTCACTGTGAAATCTGTCTGCATCTAGGGAATGTCATCTCCTGCTTGGCATATACTCTCATTCTTACAGTGAATGTTTCCAAATTCTACAGGCAATTATAAACCATCACTGAATTGCAAATGTCTCCAAACAGCTGAAAGCCAAGAATAGGGAGATGTTATGGCATCCCAGGGTGATAATTGTTTAGTGGTATGCTGTGTTTTATAATGTGAGCAATACAATCTTTAAAATGATTTATTTTTCAGAATCTGGACAGCTCCTATTTTTTCTTAACGTCTTGCCACCCCTCCAGGTGACCCTTTAACTTGGTGTTAATGCCCAGAGGTGGGATAGGCTTCCTGATCACAAGATCACTGTGATTGGCTCCCATTCTCTTTTAATGATCAAGAGCCAGTGGAATGGACTCCTGGTCATTATTAGAAAATTGGAGCTATCTCTGACAACTTGGTCACTGTGCTGGATGTGCATAGTGAGCGTGCTCTCAGCACAGAAATCTGGGCAGCCACAGACGCATGTCATTAAGACCTACCTACCCTTCTGCCACACATATGTGCTATGTGACCAGCGAGAGGTTAAAGGTGTACCCTACTGTTTTGTCAGGGGCACAGGCCAACAAGTCAATGTCTCCACTTTTCAACCTACATTCATCTTACTTGGAACCTATGCCACTGGAAAATATTTAGACCATCAATGCTGACCCCATTCAGAATATACTAGTTGACTGGCTGTTACACGACAGGGTTGATTTACTAAAGACAAAAAGGTTGTCCGCTTTGCCAGGGAAGTTGCACATTGTAAGGGCATTTTCTCCAGAGATTAGTGAATGTGGAAAAATGTCACTTTGCAAAAAATGCCCAATTACATGCAAGGGAAATAAAAAAAACCTGCCTTTTTGTTTGCATATGACTGGATGAAGGAATTTTGCAGAACGTCACCTCATTCACTAAGCTTTGGGGAAAATGACCTTGCAAAGTGCACAGTCTATTTCCCTTTAGTAAATCAACCCCAATGGCTTCAATACCTTCAGCAACTGACCAGAACAAGTATGATGTTTTGTAATTCAGAATTTTTAATGTATATGCTTATGCTGGGTCCTTGACTTATAAAATATTTAAGCCAGATGAAGCCAGAGAACTAGCAATTTCAACTTCAACAATGGTAACCCTCATATTTCTTTTAGTGCAGTTTTCCAGCAAGCAAGCGGTTGCAGTGCTAGCTGAAAAAACTAACTTTACATGGTTAAATTTAATCTCTAGCTACTGAGATAGTTAACCACTTCTTGGCAGTTACTTCATTTGCAGCACATTCAAGCAAAAACTTAAAATAGCACAAATGTGTTGTTTACTGTTATCACTAACAGTTCCTTGATTTCACTTATTAGACATGCTATCCAGTGCTTCACAAATGGGTCAACGTGTGGAATTTTAAAGCTAAAGTCAAATGTTGTTACAATCCCCATTACCCTAACACCTAACCTGCCAGAATACAAGTATGTATGCCCGGCCAATGCCTGTTCCAGGATTGATCTAGCCTCAGGCTGGATTTTAAGAGGCAGCGAATCAGCACCTTTGCTTGAAAAATCCCCCAAAAGGGTGACAGAAGTCAGGTGACTCTGAGGAGCCCTTGCATGAATCTGCTTTAATAACTTACACTAATATATAATGAATTAGAGCCTTTACCAGTTACAACTTTCTGTGAAATAACCACATAGCAAAAACAAGTATTAAAATATAACAGAAGACAAAATCTTTTGGACAGAGTGGAGGTGGACTGGTGCCCCTGTTAGGTTTTTATTGCTGTCTGTGCCCCCGTTAGGTAAATTCACCCCATTTATCATTATCATTGAAAGTGAAAGTAAAGCAAAGTCCCCCATTTTGGGTTGTCTCCAGAACAGTAATAGAGGGGAAATCTTCCAATGGGCACACTAGTTCTAGTGACCCTGGTGACAACCAAGGATTTCCTAACTTTAGAGGGATTCATCTAATCTCCTGTTTTGGTTATGAGACAGGAAGTGAAGCGTAGCCTCCCCATTTGGACACAGATGGCAAAACAAAAGATTTTTAACAGATAGTTGACAACAGTGTAATTTTGTTGCACTTTTGCATTCATGGGCAACTCTAACAGAATAGCAAATGGCACAGAAAATATTTTTTTTATTTAGGATAGAGTGGGGAAGGATTAGAACCTCTGACAGATTCACTTTGTCCCCAGAAAGGGGAAATGGTTACCTTCTCTATTTGAAACTGGGAGAAAATCCAACATTTTAAATTGTCACTAGAACAGGAGGTAAGGGATAATACTTTCATGGGGATCTGGATGCGGCGACTATTATCTTAAGGTGGCCATACATCCTCTGATTTTTTTATGCAGTTGATTTGCGATTCTATGAAAATGATCAAATCGGCAAAAAAACCGAATAGCTGTAACCTCCCTTTTGATCACTTTAGATGCAATGGGGTTTATTTACTAAAGCCAGAGAGTGCAAAATCAGGCTTGCTTCTGCATAGAAACCAATCAGCTTCCAGGTTTTATTGCCAAAGCTTAACTGAACAAGCTGAGGTTAGAAACTGATTGGTTTCTATGCAGAAGTAAGCCTGATTTTACACTCATTTTACATCAATAGGCTGCACCAAGAAACTTTGCTTATGAATATGATCATATTGCGTTCGATTGTTAGGTTCCATGGTAGAAACAGAGTTACAATCTTGAACTTCTGATAAGTTACAACCTTCTCTTAACTATCGACAGATGTGTGTGTGGCACCCTGAAACCCCATCTCTTCAGGGAAGCCTACCCCACCCTCACCTAACAGCCGATCTCCTCCACTCCTCCTACCACTGCATCCCCCACAGCCACTTCCTCCTGTACCACTACTCCCTCCCTCCTAGATTGTAAGCTCGAAAGAGCAGGGCCCTTGAACCCCTTGTGTATTGTTTTGTTACTGTATTGCCTCATGTTCTGTCCCCCACTATAATGTACAGCGCGGAGCAAACCTTTCTGGCGCTATATAAATGCTGTATAATAATAATATCGATCAAATGGGTTGTTGACTATAGATCAATTATACCGATTGGAAGAAACTGATCAGAAAATAAATTGATCATTTATCAAAGCATGTATGGCCACCATAAGACAGACATTTGCCTTGCTTTGGAGAGTTTTTTCTCGTGTCCTGTTGTGCCCACAGGATATGTAGTAAATGTGACAAGGTCAAGAAAAAACTGACAGTGCTTTAATTCCTTCCCTACTCTATCCAAAGCTAAAAGAAAAGCTTTTGAACCCTTGTGAACAAGTCGGAAGAGACGAAACGCGTCAGAGACGTAAGGACGTACAATACAATTTCAACCCGGAAGGAGCGGCTCGGCCATCTTGAATACTGGAGTTCAGCTATATGGACTGTGGGAGAGGATGGACGCTGGCATTCTTTATGTAAGCTATGAATAAATTTGTGAAATCCTTTTATATACTTCATTGAGTCTTGCATTATCTGCCCCTTTTGAGGAACGGGGAAGGTGGATTGGAAGCAATAAGAAGCTTCCGAAGAGGGGGAAACTTTGGACTGCCTGGAAGGAGTTTTGCTTGGTCTGCATTGGAAGAGGGTAATAGTATTTATATCACAAGAGAGATGGCACTATCTCATTTGGATGCATGTGATTTTTCATGAGAGGGTAATGGCATTTAGTTTATTTGGATGGTAACACTGGTGTGGAGTGTTGCACTTTATCACATTTTGGAGTGTTGATTTATCACGAGTGGGAGTCCAGGAGGAATCACTTTTAGTTTTTCACGAGTGTTTTTTTGTTGTAATGATAATACACTATATTGAGTTTATATTTTTTTGAGGTATCCTGATTTGTGGTTCCTGGATTGAAATTCAGCAAAGTGGAGTAGTCCTCAACGTTTGAAAAAGCACTATTTATTGAAAAGCACTTTATTTTGGACTTATATGTGGACATTTGCTGTTTTATGTTTTGCACTGGTGGGGGTTGTAAAGTTCGTGTTTGAGGGAGTATCGAAAAGATATTATTTATATTTTGTTTACACTTTCAAGGGTGAGAGTGATACTTTTCGTAGGGATATTTAGAGTTTATATTATATCTAGATCAATTATACCGATTGGAAGAAACTGATCAGAAAATAAATTGATCATTTATCAAAGCATGTATGGCCACCATAAGACAGACATTTGCCTTGCTTTGGAGAGTTTTTTCTCGTGTCCTGTTGTGCCCACAGGATATGTAGTAAATGTGACAAAGTCAAGAAAAAACTGACAGTGCTTTAATTCCTTCCCTACTCTATCCAAAGCTAAAAGAAAAGCTTTTGGCTTTAGACATACTCTAAATATTTCAGTATGTGCAGCTGGACACTTTCATATACACAGTTTAATATTTACAGCAGCTCTTTGACATATAATGTCATTTCTTTGTTTTTGCCTAATAAAGACTTACAGATTGATTTGTTTTTGACAATATTGATTCCCTGTCATTTTTCTGAATGACTGTCTTAATAGCATACCCATTTCTCCAAGGAAGGCACAGCCAGCAATGTGATCAGGAATGTACATAACATTCTATCCTACACACTACACTTCATATAAATGCATAAAGCAGGAACAATATGAAAAGAAAAACACATACATATACAGATGCATTTGCAAGGCACAATTCTCACTTGACTGTCTCAGCAGATTTGCCCTGATGGTTGCTGAGTGGTGCTTAAAGTGTGCCGGTAGCACAAGCTGCTTGTTTAAGTAATTGTGGAGAGACTCAGCTGCAGACTTATAGCAGGTCATTGGGTGAGTCTCCTAGAAGTTTTGCTGCCCCCTGGAGTTTTGGCAATGGCTGCAATACGTATCATGGAAATACTTTTCAGAAGCAAACTGTGCTTAGGAGATTGGAATTGAAATAAATAAATCCCCCGTCTTACAAAGAAATGCTTATGTGCTGCACACAATCCAATCAGCTGCAACCTAAAATGGCCAGAGCTGTAATCACTAACAGCACTCGAGGGCTACTTAAATAAGATGCAATATTCCTGTTTGGAATGCCTTTGAGTGGCATAAATGCCTAAGTCTACATTATAAGGTACAAATGCGGCCGGTGAATGCAGAAAATATTTTAATGCTTTTGGGATGGTTATAATGAAACTGCTTCGCTGTTTACAGAGCATGTTAGAGAAAGATTATCAGAGAAATCCACAGCAGGTCCCTCACATTTATCACACTATTTTATTGACATGACGCTGCAGGATATAATCAGAAAATTCTATATACTGCAGCTATTAAATATCCTGGCAAATATGCAAATTAAAGTAAACTTGTAAAACGAGAAATATGAGGACTGCCATTGCTGCTCCTTGTCTGAAAATGTTAGACAGAAGCAGGGGCGGACTGACAACTCATGGGGCCCCCGGGCAATAGGGGATCATGGGGCCCCTGTGTCCTTGCCCAAACTCAAAAAAGCCTCTCATGGGGCCCCCAACTGACCCTGGGCCCTTCGGCAGCGCCCGAGTTTCCAAATGGTCAGTCCGCCCCTGGACAGAAGCAATGTCTTCATATCTTTCTGAATCACAGACCTGCAACAAATATACGGATCATCAAGTCAAGTTCTTAGCTGTGTACTTGTTCCTGGTATGTGACCCAAATCCAATTCATACTGCAGTGACTGGTCAGCAACGGCAGCCTCTGTGTTTCTCTCATTACATGTTTCCTTTAAGCAACGTGGAGATGGCATATATGGAGTCCATTGGCATTAAATTGCCAAAACCTAAAGCAAAACTCAAGACTCAAAAAATATATGTATTTCTCAGATGTACCATAATAAAAATAAAAGATGTTGCTTCAATACTCACCTTTAATAAAATGCAGTCCTTCACATAAAATCTCCTTTACTGGATGGTGATCCTCTTCTGGACTCCATAAAAGCCAAAATCATTCAACACACCGCCTGTGAGACCTGTAAATCTATGGACAGTTTGCAGCCATACTGTACTTTCCTAATAATCCTTTTTTCCATATTGCTGAACAGAGGGGAGCCTGGTACAAAAGTTACTTTCACTTAAAGGACTTTTTTTTCACAATTAAAATAGAAGTGTGGGAATAAAAAACAAACAAACATTTCTGCCCACGTAGATGACCCTCACCACCTCTACACAAAGAGTGGAGCAATCAAAGACTGCTGATCGCTCAGTTCTCAGTCTCCAGTGAGCAGAGAGCAGGTCACGGTCATTCACCAGCTCTATGCTCTGATCTTCCAGTGCTCACTGCAGTTTTGGGCTGTGGAGGGGGTAGGAGTGTCTGGTTAACCATTTTCCTGCCACCCTATAGTAGAACTACTGCTACAGGGCGGCAGGGCTGCGCAAAATCACGTATATATACGTAATTTGTATTTCCCGGTAGGGGCACGAGCACTGCCCTACTCGCGCCATCATTGGAGGCTTCAGATGTCAATCACCGGGTCCTGGCCGGAGATCGCCAAGTAAAACTGACAGGGGAGAGACTTGTGTGTAAACAACACAGGTCTCTCTCCTGCCAGCATGGACATGCTGCTTTGTATACACAGCAGCATGTTTCCCTAGTAAAACAGCACACAGTTAAACCTTTGATCACCCCAGATGTTAACCTCTTCCTGCCCCGTGTCATTAGTACAGTGTCAGTGATTTTTATTAGCACTGATCACTGTATTAGGTGTCATTGGGGTGTCAGTGGCAGTCAGTCAGTTCCCACCCAGTGTCAGAATGCTCGCCACAGTCCCACAGTCCCGCTATAAGTCACTAATTGCCGCCATTAATGATATAAAAAAATAAAAATTCCAGTATATATACTGCCATTTATAGACGCTATAACTTTCACGTACATCAATTCATTTACATGTAATGGGATTTTTTTTTTTGCAAAGACATGTAGCAAAATACATTTTGGCCTAAATTTATGAAATTTGATTTTTTTAACTGCATTTGTTTTATAGGAAATAGTCAAAATATTGTTTTTTTACAAAATTGTCGGTCTTTTTTTGTTTATAGTGCAAAAAATAAAAAAAACCCAGGTGATCAAATAACACAGAAAGAAAGCTTTGTTTGTAGGAAAAAAGGACATAAACTTAATTTATGTACAGTATTGCATGGCTGCGCAATTTTCAGTTAAAGTAACGCAGCGGAGTATTGCAAAAAATGGCATGGTCAGGAAGAGGGGTAAATCCTGTGGAGGGCAAGTGGTGTGCTGAGAGAGGCTGAGCCAGCTGCTGGCGAGACATCTGGGCAGATCCCAACATTATTGTCAAGCTCTCTACAGAGCATGGAGCAGCTCTGTGACATCAGTCAACAGTAGAATTTAGCCCTCTGTCGGCTGAGTCTGGGTCATAAGAGTGCAGAACTAAGTGCACTCCTGTCACCCACAGGAGAAGTATGGCCAAAAGAACTTTGACCATATTTCTCTTTTAATGGTTAACAGCATCAGACACAGCCAGCATGCTTTGGGGGAAAAAGTCCTTCCCCTTCTTCAGTGCTTGAGCAGTTGGTGTTAATAAAATCACAACATAATGTGCAGAGGGACCTTATGGCTTGATGAAGACTAACATCTCTTGAGTGCACAGATTAAAAAAGTTCTTTAACTGAGATGAACTTTTGTACCAGGTGCTCGTCTGTGCACATTCAAGGATCTATATGTCTGGTGAGCACTTCCTTGTGTTGCTGTCAGAGAGGTAACAGTCTAGGACCAGAACTGGGTCCACCTACACTAGATTTCAATCGATAATTTGCTTCTTTTAACCACTTGCCTACAGGGCACTTTTACCCCCTTCCTGCCCAGGCCAATTTTCAGCTTTCAGTGCTGTTGAACTTTGAATGACAATTGCATGGTTATGCAACACTGTACCTAAACATTTTTATAATTTTTTTGAGACAAATAGAGCTTTCTTTTGGTGGTATATAATCATCACTAGGGTTTTTTCATTTTTTTGCTTAAAAAATACTGAAAATGTTTGGGAAAACAAAGTTTTTTCTTAGTTTCTGTTATAAAATGTTGTAAATAAGTAATTTTTCTCCTTCACTGATGTGCACTAATGAGGTTGCAGTATCGGGCACTGATAGGCGGCACTGATGGGCACTGATAAGTGGCACTGATAGGTGGCACTGATGGGCACTGATAGGCGGTAGTAATTGGTGGCACTGACTGGCACTAATAGGTGGCACTGATTGGAACTGTTAGGCAACACTAATTGGAACTGTTAGGCGGCACTGGCAGGCATCGATAGGCAGCACTGACAGGCACTGATAGGTGGCACTGATAGGCTACACTGATTGGCACTGATAGGTGGTACTGACTGGCACTGATAGGCGGCAATGAAAGGCAGCTCTGATGGGCACTGGTATGTGGCATTGATAGGCAATTACAGGTGGCATTGATGAGCACTGACAGGTGACACTGATGAGGCTACACTGATAATCAGGGCACTGATCATCAGTAATGCCGATTACCGGCTCTCTACACGAGCGGTCAGAGTGAGGAGAGGACTACCGATAACTGGCATTTCCTATTTACATTTGATTTGCTGTATCCCAGGGACACAGTGCACTGCCGATCACTGCGCCACCCCCCCCGAGGGTGCGCACGCGCAGTTAGAGCGGGAGGATGTCATATGACATCCTCCCAGCACGAGCAAACCGCCTCCCTCCCGTCATTACCTTATATGGCGGGCGGGAGGCGGTTAAAGTGGTTTTAAACTCTTACATATACCCAGCGAAGTGACTAGCCTCAGGTGATATAGAGAGATGAAACACATCCTCCCACATAAGCTGTACTTGTTAATCTGTGACTCAATCTTCTCTACAGCCATTCAAAGTGCAGAATTTATACAGTTTGTCTGAGATTTCAGAAAGCAGGGGGCGGGGAGCTGAAATTACATACTGCAGAGCTCAGTGAGAACTTATTGGATGAAAGAAACACAGCCCCTTTCCACAGCACACAGGACCAGAGGATTGAGGGTGTCAATCAGCTGGAGGTACCTCCCCATCACTCATAAAAAGAGATCAAACATGAGAGACATCCTTACTGTAAAATTATTTGTCACGGGCATTAAGTATATTAAAAAAAAAATCTATGTAAAAGCGAATAGACACAATCTAGATATTCAATGTGAAAATGTGATTTATTATTAGTTTAAATTATTTTCATTATTTTTTTATAAATTGCTTTACAATTATATATCAAGGGATACTGCATGACAGTATATATGATTTATATACATAACTGACAGAGTTCAACTTTTACTATCATTTTATGAGTGATGATTCATAGATATTAGAAGAAGCAACATCCTTTTGTGAAATATACGGTTGCCAAGCAACTTTTCAAGTTTTGCATCCACCCACCAGGGCACACTCTAAGGAAAATGAACAGTTATAGTATACATTTTCCTTTTCAGTTCAGGATAAATTCAGCGTCATGTAACTTGTCACTGTTTCCTTATACCCGTCAGTGGCATGCATTTGCTTTAAAATATAAAAATCCTTCTAAATACAACAGATCAAGCTATTCCGGACCTGTTGGCATTCTGAATAATAATAAAGTCCAAAAAGCCTAGACATCAACACAGCTTCAGTACAATTCATTATCATCCTCAAATTCCCCATACAGCAGGTCAAGTACAAAGAAATCAAAATAAGAACAAACTGCTTTGAAAAAAAAGCTGAAGCTTAGAGGTATTTGTTCAAAATGTATCTTTAAGCATCAGTTTTAAACTGAAAAAAGGTCATCAGAAGCCCACATCATAGTGTCTAGAGAGATTTGAATGTAGCTGAAAAAATAGCAAGTTTCAGTTTGGTAAGAATCCATTTCATATAACAATGAGGTGTGCTGACAAAATGTCATATCCCCATCAAAAGTAAATAGATGTAAAAAAAAAAAAAAAAAAAAGGAAACTTCATCTTACCTCCTTCATTGTCCTTACTGTCAGTGCACAAGGTTTCCATGGCAACATCACATCCTGCTCCCCTCCAGCCCGGCTGGCACACACAATGCCATCCATTCTGATCCAATGCGCATCTTCCATTGCTGTTACAGAGTCCCGGGCAGCCTTCTGCCAAGACATAGACATAAGGAAAGTTGTGATGTGACTTGGGGATTCCACCAAGCTCCAATTTTATTAAACAAAACATAGGACACTTACAGGCCTTCATAAAAAGCATAAACACTGTAACAACACATAAAGTGAATGTGAGTTATACTGCATAGATCATAAATAACTAAGAAACTTTGGTAATTTGAGGTGTCATGACCGGCACTGGAGACCTGTGGACACCAGCATCCTGATGACCAGATAGGACAGCTGATTTCGGATTCTCTTTTTTTTTTAATTAAAAAAAAACTCTATTCTGGTAAAATGAAGGGTTTTTTCTAAAAAAAAAGAAAAAAAAAGACTGGCTGATCTAAGACTGTTAGTCTGTAGGAGGTACAGACACCGCACCATTATATGACAGGACAGGTTACAGTCATTACACACATTTGGTATTTTTTATTAAAGTTGCTTAAAGAAGAACAGTTCTTATTTCCTGTAGTACCCAATCGTGTCCTTCGTTGACTTATCCCACACTGCACTTGGAGAATGCAATGAAGGATCTGACTGGTTCCCATAAACAAGAACAGTTTTACCTTCAGACATTTTAATAAATAAGTACCAATGATGTAAAAATGCAGCCAGTAGCCACTATTGAGGCACATAATAAGCAGAATAATATTTTTTTCTAAAGGCCATGTTATCTGGTCCCAGGAGGTCAAAGACTTCATGTGAATTTACAGTGCTTTCCATAGTCGCACAAAGTACCTGCCGGTGGCAGTGATGGTACTTTATGCTGATAGTACATTCCTTTTTCACATAAGCAAAAGCTGAGAAATAAAGTGAAGCAGCTTAGCGACTAATCTAACAGACATTGGAGGGATCAGGCTGCAAACGGAGGGGACAGGACTGACGAGATTTCCAACTTAACGTAGGAGCTGTGCAGATCTGGTTACTCAGGACGTACAAAATGAAATACCATAAAGGACCACAAGAAGAGACATTGAGAAGACTATACAAAAACACGGCTGTGACGTGCTTCAAGACATAGAGCAGAAAGTGAGGTTTTCTTTGTGACAGTCTCCCTAAGGCCTTTGCAGTAGGTTACCTTTATATCCTATCTTGTCTGCTTTTATGAGCAAGAAGGGAAAATTTATGAAACAAATGACAATAATTTAAAAGACTGGAATATTAAAAAAAGGCTTCAAAAGTCTTCAAGGCTGACAATACATATAAAAGTATCATGATAAACAAAACAAAAATAGAAATGATAATTTGTTATTTTTCTTTTGACCTGATTGAAGTCTATAAGTAGCGCTTGTACCAAGATACTTTAACAGCAAAGGAAAAATAGATTTACTTCATCACTGTCTTGGAATGGCCTTGGTCAGATTATTGTGTGTGTGTGTGTGTGTGTGTGTGTGTATATATATATATAAATATATATATATATATATATATATATACACACACACACAGTTTAAACATTGGATTTTACATGGAATAATGTGTAAATGCATATGCTACTGTATGTCTGATATTGAATAGGTAGGTAATGATCCTATTCATTCACATATAACATGGAGCCCAATAGTTGCAGAGCATAGTGTACATACTAGAATACTGCAATACACATGCACAAGTATTATGGGTGGTGACTGGCATAATAAAGACAATATAAAAATCACAAACTACTCTACATAGATACATATAAAATGTTTCCTACAAAAGGAGCACACCAATATATAGTAGGTTTCCTTTTCTTTTTTTTTTCAAAAATAACTTTATTGATTTTAAACTCTAGTCTTTCTTTTCTTTTTTATTCTGTAGGAAAAAGTTAAACCTCTATCAGATGTGTATGGTTGCCTCTGGCCCTATTGGTAGATTTCACATCACTTCCTGGCTCAGAGACAATGTTGTCTCTAGAATCGGGAGTGATAGGATATCTACCAACAGGACTAGAGAAAGCCATAAAAAGATGACAGAGGATCTAACCTTTTCCAACTTTGTTTAACACTCAAAATACAAGCTTTAGCTGTAATTGGACTATAACATATTCCTGTAAATATTGGGCTTATGAACTCCTTTCTATGCCTTCTTTTTACTATACCTAATCATTTTGAATATCTTAGTAAAGCAGAACTTCACTCAAGGTGAGGTTCCACTTCTTTGCATCCTACCCCCCTCCTTTCTAATTACTGCCCCTTTTTTGGGGGTGGTGGGAGTCCAGGTACCCGCTCCCACTTCCACTCAGATCACCGTCACCCCCCCTTTCCTCCGCAACCTTCTGGGACATCACAGATCCTAGAACCCCCCCAGCGGTTTCCCTTATTTACGATGCCACGCCTGGACTGGACCCCAAGCTGATTGAAGAATCAGCTTGGGTGAGTACAATGCTGGATCCCTGGACAGATAAGTGTTCTTATATTAAAAGTCAGCAGCTACAGTATTTGTGCTGCTGTTAAAATTTTCCTGGGGGAGACTGGAGCTCCTCTTTAAGAACTTCCTTTTTGGATACGTAAGAGTAAAAGCATTCATTTTTAAACAGGGACTACCTTTATCCACTGATGGTTGAGATTTTACAGATTTTGTTTGGGACTTATAGATAGCACAACTGCTTTCTTCAGGTAGAACCTTTTCACATCTTTGATCCTCTCAAGAAATACAATAGCCAGTTGCCATATTACACCATGCAAGCGCACGTAATGTTAATCATACAGTAACACAATGAGGGCATCCATTTAACACTCTTCTATCAGAAATCATTAACAGGTGCATGTAACCTGCAGTTGACCTTCTTCTGACCTGCTTCAATTGGGTTTTGCATTTAATTAGACGTGTAAGGGAATACTAAACCCCCTGACCTTAACAAAAGCCCATCAACACAAGCCCTAATGTATAATTTAAAGTGACAAATATATGTTGGTGCCTTGCTTGCCTCCTGCGAATGGTAGCTGGCTTTAAAACTAAGCTGATTTAATGATCCAGAGCAAGTATACAGTTTAGGAAAGTCAGAAAAGTGTCTAAAGCAATTGTCTGCATACATGTCCAAAGTCTTTGCTACAAAATATTAAAGCTAAAAAGTCAGCACGACAACTGACACTTTCAGACGAAGACCTCAGCAACAGCAGTCTTCATGTTTCTCTTATGACAGGTTCCTTCTAAGGACATCAGGGTACTGTAAATGGGGTAATGGGGCTTGAAGGTGGTGCTATCTACAGACATGCTGAGCCTGTGTATCATTTTTTAAAAGTATCACAGAAAATATCTGTGTACCCACAATCACCAATTACAGTACTGTAATCTGAAAGTCCGTTTCTGACTGGTTGCTGTAGGAAACATAGAATATATATATATATATATATATATATATATATATATATATATATATATACGCACACGCACACACACATACACATACACATGACAGTTTTGTATATAAGTTCCATTGATTGGATTTACTAGTGTATATAACCTCACCACACTTATGAAAGGAAAGCTGTATCCAGGCAAATATGCTTCAATCTACAGACCCCATGTTATATGTGAGTACGAGTACAGTGCTTTATATTACTGTAGCTCTTTAAATTGTAGTTTATGTAGGATTAACTTGTAACCAAAAATATCTAAAATATTAATATAATAATAGGAGTGTGTGCATTTTCATTTGCACATGGCTGGATGATCAGAGCCAGCAGGGCTTCACTTCATGCAGTAGACTAAGCGAAAATTCACTTGCAAAGTGAACAGTCTATTTGCCTTTAGTTAACCTTTGTGTGTGAATGTGTGTACACTTGTTTGGATTTTAGAATTCCCACATTATGTTATCTACAAAAAGAGTCAACATTTTTTGCATATTTAACTTGGTCAGTAAGTAAGTGCAATCTCTTTTAGTTGGTTAAAAGCGAACAGTGGCTTTTGATTTCATTTTACTAACAATATGAAACCTGGCCTGCCAGTTATTAATAAGGATATTATGTCTCCCTGACTCCAGTCTAATTATTAGCAGAGTTATCTTTGCAAATTGGAAGGCGGAATGTGCTTAGTGAGCAGATTTTAAGGCAAAGTACTTTATAAAGCTGAATGTGCCCGTTGCTTTTTTATTTCTTCCTTAAAATGTGGTTCCTAATTGACTTTTATCCCTGCATAACTTGATACAGAATGTTCTAATGGGCTTGCTTCCGCTTTATAATTAGGACCTTCAGAGATGAGAGGGCTGCTGTCTTAGTTAACCTGTTCAGTTAGGGACGTAACATTCGTTGTAGGTCAATGTGACATTAATAAGCAAATTACAGCGCTGACATTTTTAAAGGTGTATTAGGAATCCATTAAAGTGAAAGTGCTCACCCTGCAACAGTGTTTTTGGCAAAGGCGGGTTAGGCCATCAATTTCAAACCCAAAGGTTTTTAAAAATACACAGCAACAAAAGACACAATGGCAACTTTTGGGGAACATGCACACACGGGCCACATTTTTAGGGAATGAGCGATGCAAAGGATAGAGCAACATTACAGCAGTTCCAAGAGGCTCCATCATGGCGGCCATCTTTAAGGAATTCAGCATAGCCAAGACTACATGATTTGGGGCAATTACTTACACTAAATTCTAATAATTGTGATAATAATATGTACCAAAATATACATATGTGTCATATTGCATATGCCAGCAATTCCAGTAAAATATCTCTTTTGATCATCCAAACAGGTTTTACAGATTTTAGTGGAACTTCTGTATTTACAAAAACCATATGCATTGTGTTTGATTGGTAGTATTAAAGATGGCTGCCTTCAACTTGCATTGCAATTTGCCAATGTGACTTTGGTAGCATTCCTAAATGTTTTTCTGTTAGAATCTGCATCAAGTTAAAATTAACCAGACATAAAGAGTAAAGCACTAAAATTGGATTGGGTGAGCACATTCATTTTGCCACTACAGGCGGTGTTGAATAAGCCCCACCAACTAAGCTCCTTTAACCTGTCTATGCAAATCCTAATAAAATCTATTTAAATCATAATGAAGCAACACAAATAATTTCATAGAAATTGGCAAGGAACATATAATATGAACATTTAAATGTCTCTGATTAATAGTATAAAAGAAATTATAACATTTATTGATTTCTTCCAAAATTCATCTTGTGTTATACATTGTGAAGCTGTTAAGCCTTTGGATTTTTTTTCTTTTTTTTTTAATTAACGTCATTGTAAAATTGTGTTTTAAAAGGGAAAAGTTTCACATTTATTGGCTATTTCTACTTGATTACCTTTGAAAGTGTTGCCTTTAAGAAAGCAATTTGTACATCCACATATTCTTCCAGAACTAAACAATATACTCCAATTAAAAAAAAAGCAGTATAGGTCTCAGGTTTGATAAGCTAGGCTAATGCTATTGTGGCTATATACTCATAATTTTTTAATTAGTATTTTATTAATGCTATATATTTATTTAAATGATTAAGCTGTAAAAATGTTGTATATTAAAGTAACAATTTTATGTTGAAATGTATAAAAGATAATTATATAACTGACCTCCT
This sequence comes from Staurois parvus, assembly GCF_062004578.1. NCBI lineage: Eukaryota > Metazoa > Chordata > Amphibia > Anura > Ranidae > Staurois > Staurois parvus. The sequence goes on from NW_028317876.1 coordinate 10,034,336, forward strand.
CTTCCTGGTTAAACTTTGATATTGGAAATTAATGAAAGCGACAGCATGGGACAAATGTATGATCAACATAATAATAACAAAAAACCTCTGAAGGTTACACTCATTTGGAATAAAAAGAGGAGAAAAAAAATGTCAATTAAATGGTTAACTGCAGAAGCTAAAGTATCCCATATAAACCTAGCTAGAGTATTTTAATTGCTGGGAAATTATGTGTCTGTATGTTTTTTTAAATAACTCATTAAGTAATATCAAACTAAGACAACTTTGAAATAAAAAAGAAAAGTTAAGCCAAAATTCGCAATACTTAGGCATGCATGGCTTTATTACAGATTAGCAAGGAAAGAAACAAAAGAGTCAAAATTAGTTTTTTGATGTATACATAACTTGCACATCATGACTGTTTTTAGTGCAGCAAACATTTTAAAAATTATAGCAAGCTGCTGAAAATAATTAATATTTTTATATTTTTCCCACATTAACTAAATTCCAACAGGACAATGGTTGCGTTTAGCCTCATTGGAATTGAACTTAAAACTCTAGACCGCTATAGCTCCCCGATACTGGAGCACTTACAGGGCAAAACAATTTAAAGAAATACAAAATTTCTGTATTTTTCATCCCTTCTCAAGCCAGCAGAGTTGAAGCATTTGTAAATATAAAAAAAATAACACAAAGAAAAACCAAAAGTATATAACACAATAAAAAGATCAGCAAATGCTATACATGTAATAATGCACACATACATACAAACAGCATTGGTCAAATTGAGGAGAGGAAGGTGGGATTTATGTTAATGGAATTAAGCTGAAGATTGTACAACACAGAAATATTGGGGTAAATATAGGTGTATATATACTCCAATTGTTGAAGGTTAAACAAATAGAAAGAATACAGTACCTTTAACTATTTTATCCAAATAGTGAGCTTGTGAAGTTGAAAGGGGGAAAGAACAAGACAGACATTTCAGGACATTAACTGTTAGCAAAGGCATGCAGAAATATAGAGCATCTGAGGTTAGTAAAGAAAATATCAATGCTATATCAGTAGTATGGGGAATGGGATATGACATTCCATATCAGAGATTATAGCTTTTTCTACAGACTACAATAAAACAAATAAAATAATGATTTGTAGATGGAAATGTTTATGATGATTTATAGATGGATAATTCCCACTGCCCACTCCACCCATGAAGGAACAAAAAAAATATGTAATATAATTTTGTCTACCGGGGACTGCATTCTTCTTATTCCTCTATAAGGAAGGCTATCACTATTCGTGCACACTAAACCTTTGTACAAGTTATATGCATGTTTTAAATATTTATTCAATATGATTTGATTCTTTAAGATAAAACCCTAAATATACAGAGCTTTTGTTGATCACACTTCCTGCTGTAATATACTATTTATATCACCCTAGTCCTTCCTCATGCCATATACTATGTCATGCTTTAACTCTATCAGCAAAGGTATAATTGTTAAGGATGCTGGAAGCCATAATTATAGGGACCAAACTAATATTTCTCAGGATAAGGTGGGTCTTCATTCCACAGAACTATTAAAAGTGATGCGATGACATAAACAGCCAGTGAATTCTCTCAACTAATGCTGAGTGCACATTCTACAATGTGATTGTACAACCTCTAGTCAATCTCTGTCTACCTAAGCAATTCATACAGTTAGTAAGACGTCCCACTATAATAAAGTTGGGAAACATAAAGGATATTGTGCAATTAGGCTACAAAGTATGTGGCCCCTGTAACACTCATCAGCAGCTCCCCGAGAAATGGCAGTTTGGGCGCTGTTAAATCCTGGATTATGTGCAAGTTTCAGGTCCCCTTTGCAGGTCTATCTGCTTTTTGACATTAATCTGAATGAATGGATCATATTCAGTGCTGCCTCTATTGTCTTAAAATAACCCAAATTATATGCTGCTTTAAAGCAGTTCAGCAAAGCTTTGTATCCTTTAAGATCCTCTGTACACTGTGGTGTACATTGTTTACTCCATGCTATACACCCTGCTGTACATTCTATACTCCACATTTCTCCTAGTACATAGGATATACCTTGTCACAGTATGTAGTCAAACTCACCAAACAGCAGAATGCATTCTTTGTCTTGCACCTTTCTGTGCCCAATTTGTCACTTTTTTTTTGTTAGTTTATGAAAAGGCATAAGTCTTCCACAGTTGCATATGACACTCTGGGGGCTATTTATTAAAACTGCATGGTGCAAAATCTGGAGCAGCTCTGCATAGAAACCAATCAGCTTCCAGGTTTTAATGTAAAAGCTTAACTGAACAAACTGAAGTTAGAAGCCGATTGGCTACCATGCACAGTTGCACCAAATTCTGAGTGCATTAGTTTTAGTAAATCTCCCCCACAATGTGCATCTATTACACTAAAATGCACTAGAAAATATAGGTCTCTGCTGCAAGCAAAGGTCAGCAACACTTTCAAGTGTGGTGGTGACAACAAAGGAACCCTTGTTAGTCTCTGTTTCACATTTGTGGGACCCCAGCTGTAAATTTCCCATTGTACCAGAACCCCAAACTTAGTGTATAGCTATCACATAAAATTAAAATTGATAAGGGAGCCACAGGTGGCCATAGTGTTTGAATAGTTGGCTTGGTTACTCAAGGACTTTAGAATGACCCCATTTGGGATATGCAGTCCAACATTTTCCTATAAATGAGCTTCTTAATCTGCCGAAACACATCCAAGAAAAGGTATACTTTTTGTCAGTCTCTGTTGCACTGATTGCTGCTTTTGTCCTTTGTAATAACAGGCATAATCACAGCTGGAAAAACGCAATCTGATTTTACTGGATATTTCAAGTAAAGGCTCTTACCAGTGAAAATTACTGAACAGAAATTGTAGAGGCTTAAAAGCACTCGGATGCAAGGCAGCCTATAACAAAACAGCCATTTTCATTTACAAGCCCCAAGCCTTGAGCCTGATCACAAGTAACTGCCATGTTAGGGAGGAATAATTCTCCTGCATGCTCACACAACCTAGTAATTCTAGCAAGCAGACACAGGCAATTATGCAAAACACGCAGCAAAGTTATGTATAGTAGCCATCTAATATAGAAGAGGATACTCTGGGGACATGGTTCAATTGGATTGGTACAACAGAATCAAGTCTGAATTGTATCTTATAAAGCAAAGGTGAACAGTAACACATCTTCAGGAAATTACACACTGTTTATTGGAAATCAAACCAACTGTTTGTTTGGGAAAATGAGACCGGATTTTTTTTTCATGTGACAAAATATTGACTATGTTTAACTCTTAAATGAACATCATGATTATAAGCAAACGAAGATAAATACAAGGCAGATTTTAGTATCTAATCCTATTGTTGACATTGATAAAAATCAGCATTTGATTATTGAGCGATCATGTAATCCTGGAAGTTGCTGCAATGACATTTTAGTATTGTGTTCAGCATAATATGACTAGAACTGATAGAAAAACATTTAAATAAGATATTATTCAGAATGACTTACAAGTATACAGCTGCCAAGAGGCAGCTGACCAAAGCAATAATGCTAAGCAGAGTTAACAAAGAGAGAAATTAGAGCTGCATGAGTTATTGGGGCCCCATGCTCTTACTTGTTGGCCAATTACTAAAACGGACTCTTTCTTCTGTGAGTTTTTCTGAGGAATTGAAGCATTTTAGTAAGCAGATAAAACTACTACAAAATAAAACAAAGCCCCTGATGTCAAGACAGTTTACCTTCTTAAAACTATTTAAAGTGATTTGAAAGGCTTTTTTTTTAAATAACAAACATGTCTATACTTACCTGCTGTGGTTTTGCACAGAGTAGCCCGGATACTCCTCTTCTAGGGTCCCCCGCTAGTGCTCCTGTCACATCCTTCCTGTCAGGTGCCCAAACAGCAAGCAGCTTGCTATGGGGGCACACTCTGCTCCATGTATCTATTCACACACGGAGCCACAGCTCTGCCCTGCCCCACCCCCTCTCTCTTCTAATTGGCACACTGGCTGTGATTGACACCCACTTCTGTCTCAGCCAGTAAGAAGAGGGAGTCACAGGATAGCCAAGACTCCAGTGCACATCACTGGATCAAGAGGGGGCTTAGGTGAGTATTAGCGGGGAGCTGAGGAGGATGCTGTACAGAAAAAGTTTTTTACCTTCATACATAGAATGCATGAAGTTAAAAAACCTTGAGCCTCTGGAACCACTTTAACTGAACCTTGCTGACCCTAGATACATTTACAAAGCTTAAAGTGACACTAAAGCTTCGTTTTTTTTTTTTAAATAACAAACATGTCTATACTTATCTGCTCTGTGCAGTGGTTTTGCACAGAGCAGCCCCAATCCTTTTCTTTTTGGGTCCCTTCCTGCGCTCCTGGCTCCTCCCCCTTGAGCAGTGCCCGCAGGGAAAGCCTTTTGCCCTGGGGCACCGCTGCATGCTCGTTCCCAAGCCTTTGCTCCATGAGTCTCACTGGTTGTGATTGCCAGCAGCAGGAGCCAATGGGCTCCCACAGCTGTCAGCCAATTAGGAGGAAGAGAACGTTTCTGAATCAGAGGGGGCTCAGGTAAGGATTGAAGGGGGGGGGCGGGAGGAGAGCTGCTGCACACAGAAGGTTCTTTACCTTCATGCATAGTATACATGAAGGATTAAAAACCTTGTGCCTTTAGAACCAGTTTAACCCCCCTAAGCCTTAACCACCCCATAAACAATTAAGATCACAATCATCTATATGGGATAGAAAGAGTGGTGATTTTGCAAAATATAAAATATACAATGATAATATGACATTTCTAAAATTGAACAAAACTTTTCTTATACATTTGCCCTTCAAGCTTGCTCGAGAATGATCTTTGCTACCCCTGTGGCCACAAGTAACATGATTTCAGAAAAAGAATAATAAATGGCACACTAGTTCTATTAGCGCTCAATGCTAACAAAAAGACCTGCAGCAACATAAATCAGAAACTCATCAGACATACAGCAGGTGGGTTTTATTTCTCCCCTTAACTCAGCCCTTCCAATATATTAGCCTTTCCCCAGCTTTGGTGGACTCCTCCCTTTAAACTAGTCTTGGCTACAGGATGTTTGGGTTCTAGTGAATCAGTGGTCAACATTCAGATTATGATTGGCTCAACCTATAAAATGGCAGCCTCCACTGTGTGAAGACAACAAGAACAATTTTATGATGTTTTGACTGCATACAGGTTTGTTAAAGTTATGTCTGCTAGAAAATGACTTTGTTCGAGGTTAGCAAATCAATACCCTGGCTGTAAAAGAAACATTTTATTTCGCACACTTATCCATTGTGTTATAGGTTGATGGGAAAATAAAAGGGAGACAAAAACATGTAGATGTCAACAAGAGGTTTTTGTGAAGCGCAGAATAATAGCAGACAGGTATTGGATTTGGTGTTTACATTAAAGGCTTAACAAATAGAAAATATTGACCAATGGTGCCAGTAGATAAGGTGTTTACCTGAAATGCACCTATTAACCCTCCAACTCACAGAATTATAAATAAAAAAAGATACCAGGCTATCAAACTGTTTGATGTAACTGGAGAAGTGTAATGTTTCAAATTGGTCTCCTTGATAATTTAAAGCAAACCTTTCCTCTGTTGGCTTTATGATAAAACTATGGCAATAACCCACACACAAATATTTAATAAGTTTACTGATGTGCTTAGGTTGCAGAGAAGTGCTTTCCGAGTCTAACAACAACACACCTTTTCCCTGCAGTAGGCACCCCATGTTCTATTGCCAAGGCAAAGAAGTGAAAAAGGTAAAGGCGATTAATGATTGCTTGCAATAATCCTTTACATGCTATGCCATCCTTTACCTCAACTGTCAAAGAGACCGGTAAAAGGGTTAGCTTAGGAGGAGAAGTCACAAATCAAGTGCTTCAGACCAGGGGGAGTTGAAGTGGTTATGATAGAAGAGAGTAATTATTACTTGCTCCAATTTAAATTCAATATTTGCACAACATTTGAAATATTGGATCAGATTACAGGATAAAAAAACATTGTTGGTGGGCTGAAAACGACAACACATAATCATAGAGATCCAAATCCACTCACTAACATCTCCTATTAGCTTTAACATGTGAATGTGAGTTCAGAAATAGCTTCTAATCCTTTTAACCACTTGAGTCCCAGGATTAGGGTGGCTTTGGCTGGTGCAGTTGGAGTTCTAAGCTGGAATCTTCAGCTATCAATCACAGCTGGGGTCCTTCACCAAGTCCAGGAGAGGAGTCAAACAGTCCCTGGGTTTCTGGTTCTGCTCTATAGGTGCACTCTATAACAGAGGCTGTAAGCACAATGCTTGTGTTTACAGAGGAAGTGATGTGATATCACAAATAATGTTACAGCCCTTCCCGTGAGTCTAGAAACTAGAACAGAGCTGAATGAGCATTGTCCTGTCTCCCCTTGCAGCAATACATCACTGTTAAAGTCATTAATTGCTGGCTGATTGCAGTAATAGATCACAGTTACAAGTGTTTTGTTGCTATAGAGCAGCAGTACTCAGCAGTGACGTATGATGGAGGAATGAACACAGATATTTAAAATCCCCAGAAGCGTCAACTGCTTAAGAATTTGGTGCTGCCTGTACTGCTTGACGACAGTGGAGTTCAAATTCGCCAGCCAAAGAAGTAAGAAACAATTTTCTTCCCTTGTAGCAGCCAGGCTTTACCTTTTTTTGGGGGGGAAAGCAATAGAGTTGCTTTAAAGCACCTAAAGACATAAGAGACCCAGCCATAAACATTTTATACCCCACTCCCCCCCGTGTCCAGCTGGGCACTCTACAGCAGGGGTCTCCAAACTATGGCCCTCCAGGGGAACTGCAAGTCCCATGAGGCCTTGCAAGACTCTGAAAGCTACAGGCCAGACTCCCGGAGGCAGAGGCATGAAGGGACTTGCAGCACTTCAACAGTTGGAGGGCCATAGTTTGGAGACTTCTGCTCTAGTTGAAGAAAATATCAGACAGCACGAAGCTCCCTGGGGAAAGTTGGAGCTCACACAATCCCCCCTCCCTCCTCCAAAGACCTAAACTTGCAGGTTTCTAGAATGATCTAACATAAGAAATATCTTTTGGAATACTGATTGTGCATGCATGACAGGCTGCTATCTATTCTGCAGTAGAGACATGGTGGCAGGTTGACTTTCAGAACCCCTTATTTCAAGCAAATCTTGGTTCAAAATGAGCAATATTCTCACCTTATATGAAGCACTAACAAATGCATGACTGTTATGAGTGGGCACTTTCAAAATGTAAAAAAAACATTATGTTCAATCTATAAGGCCATTCCTTCTATCAAAAATATACAGCCATTTTTGCTGAAAAGAAAAAATTTAAAGCAATAACTATACAAGGGGCGTTCATGTCAAACCGGGACTTTTGAGCTTACATATTAAAAGAACAAATTTCAAGGAGTGGAAACTGCATTTATTTTTGAACATACTCCCTTGCTACATTTATACACTTATCCCAGCATTTAACTAATGACTGGAAAGCTTTGGCATAGAAAGATTTGTCAGTACGACTGAACCATCCTAGGACAGCCTGCTTGACTTTCTCAGCAGTGCTAAAATGTTGACCTCCAAGGAACTCTTTTAGAAGTCCAAACAGGTGAGAATCACTTGGAGCGAGGTCCGGGCTCTAAGGGGAATGTGGAAACACCTCCCAGCCGAGTTGCTGTAATATGCGTGCAGTGCGGAGACCAGTATGAGCTCATATGTTGTCCTGGAGAAACAGGACGCCCTTAGTGATCAAACCAGGCCATTTTTTCCACAGAAGCATATATCACTCATAACGGGACAGTAATATTCCATACTTCCACTGTTTTGATGCTCGTTTCAATTCTGGAGTGAAATGATGTGCCCAGATTTTGACTCCTGTGGGCTGAGAACCACCACGGCCAGGATCATCACTGGTGGACGTAAGGTCATCTTTGAAACGTTTACACCATTGAAATGTTTTACTGAAGCTGAGTGTCTCATCACTGTACTGCGCCTGAAGTCTTCTGTAGATATCCGTGGGTTTTACGCCTTCATTAAGAAACTTCATCACCACACACTGTTCCATGCACACACTAACACTGTTGTCTACCATCTTGATTGACAATCTCTAGACTGGCCTTTGACATGTGTGCTGCCTATTGGCCACACTTGCCACTTACTACTGCATGTAGTACTGCCAAGCTAGCATCCCTTTTCATATTTGTAAAATTAAAAGTCCCGGTTTGACTTGAATGCCCCTTGTGTTTACATCTATCTATTACTAATAATTATTTTGTTTTTAAACCTATTTAGTGCTTTTCCAAAAATGAGTTTAAAAATCTTCTTTGAAGTACAAAAATAAGAGCCATACAATGTGCCATTTCATCACTGAAGTCTCAGAAAACCTGAGAAAATAGGAATGCGATTATTATCACAGCTGACCAGGGAAATGGTTAAGTCTATTAGGCTGATAACAGCAGTGTCTTGAGGGCCTGAAGAAGCTACACTTGGCTTACAACATTGTTATTCTAAGCGTCCTTTGCAGGCCATGTAATATGTCAGAAAACGCTAGTCTACTATTATACGTTCTGAGCGTGGCCGCCTTTAATGACTGCTATTAGCATCCCATTAAAGAGGCACCTAGGTATCATCCTTAGATTATTCATGCACTAGATTCGCTAGATATGATAAAATGAGACTAGTCTCTGAATAAGTATATTAAAACCATTTATTCCAATCAGCTGCTGTTTTAATCAGCAGGAACAGCATGCCCATTGATTTGATGTTCATTAATTGGTACTCACTGCTCTATTTTATTACTGATTATCCTGTCATAATGGATTAGAACACTAACATACTTTGCTTTTCTACTTATCTATCCCATTCTATGAGAACCTATGGAGGCTGGGTGTGATTTAATCATTCTGTATTCACACAAGATTATGTTTTAAGGGCTAATGTTTAGCATAAGTATAGCACATACATAAGCTACTGAGATGATGGTCTGAAGATCCCTTAACCCCATAATTGTTTGAGACATAAACATTTACATTTGTTCTAGCAAAGCAAGCAGATTTTTTTTGCACTAATCAGGTACTTCTGGCAATGGCACATGACTTAATAAACCCAAGAATGGTCAGCTAGGGGAAGAGATGTCTAAAGTACCTAGATATACAAAAAATATAGCAATAAGCATATGATTTTCTGATCCAACCAAATCAGGTGACATTCATTTCCTGTCCACTGACAAGCTAAGAGGGGTATTCTATCAGGCAACAGGAAAGTATAATTGGAGATGCTCCCTATAATGAGAATGTTGCTTGTATAGATATTTATATTTTTACTTTATATTGGAAAATTAACAAATGAAAACTGCCTGGTTGCTACAGCAACACCTCTTCCAGTTTGATAGATTGCACCCCTACACTGGTCATACAAGTAGAACATTTTCTATAGCTCTATACCACTTTCATCCAGCTTTCATTTTAGAGACTAATTCCACCTTTTAAAAAAATTATAAATAAACCCATACCGATTAAAAAAATGTGCATGTATACATTTTTATGCACCGGAGCCTTCAAAGCTATACAACTGAAATCGGTGTATTATGGGTGAAATGTTCTGGCCCCTGCAGGCTATGCCTCCAGCCACAGGTCTTTACTAAGGTAGAGACCTTCAGTTACGGGTTTAGAGGAAGTATCGATCTACCACAGGTGTTATCACATCACAGCATTTGTGCTCCACCAAGAACTATAAGTGCCTCTACTGTGGTGGCAAATGGCACTTGTAGTTTTTTTCATTCAGTTACCTTTTAATTAATGATGTGGTTGTATGGGTGGTGCCATACACAGCTGCAACAAATACAAAAAACAACAGAAGCCAGTAGGGAGAATAACCCCTGGATTCTGTAAGGGGGAGGTGAGGATTGTGAACATCTTTCATGTTTCACTCTAAATGTCAGTATAACATGAATATGGTCAGAAAGATGGATTTCTCTTTTAAAGCGGGTAATTGCCCTATGTATGGCCAGAATCTATATCTATTTTGGGCTGGTGCCTAAGGCAACCCTTAAGCACAACACTTAGAATTTGGGTTAACTTTTATTCTTAAAGTATGTGCATATGAAACTTTTTTCACTGTGGGATAGGATTAGAACCCCAGTAGGATTGTTACTGCTGTCATACTGACCCCAGTTTAATCAGACAGGAAGCGTAAGTCAGATTTTTTTGCTTTTGAGCAAAGAAATGTAAACATTATGTATTGTTGTCTGTGTTCCTGTTGCAGAATTTGCTTCATGTTCTGTCTGCTAAATTCATTATCATCAGGATAGAAAGCAAGAAAAATCTCTTAAATAAATAAAAATGTAAAACCTAAATAGTAGTAAAAAACCAACAAGGCTTTTTTATGCTTCCCCATTCTATCCAAAAACAACAAAAAAAACAACAACTTTGACTAGACATACACTTTACTGATCTTTTTTTGCATTGAACACTTACATCTGTCATGTTTTCTATTGACAAACTTTTCATATTGATAATGCAAGTTTGCTGTGAGTATGATAAAAGCTGAATATATACTCTGATTACTTAACAATGGCATGGCTTCTTGTACAGCATGTGACCAATCAACGGTTGGATAAATCACTGTACTGTACTTGATTATGCATATCAAAATCTACAAAGTGATCACTAGATGAACTAAACAATCTAACTGTTATTTGGAAAAGTTTAATCTCTGGAAAACCAGTGGCATGCCTGTAGAATGTTTAGAATTAAGGGGCGACTACCCAAGACGTCACAGAAAGTATTATCGCTAAAGATCGGCAAGTTTAATAATGCTATAGTACACTCCTATCTACATTACTTAGTTTTGGTGTATTGATCAAACAATATACCTTTAAAATGACATGTAATGTTTCAAATAAAAACCACAGCTGTTCAAAATATCAAAACACATTTTAAAATACATTTTAAAGGCCTGGACTATATGCTTTTGCTTAAATGTGTTTCCGCTGAACTGAGATCTGCCATTGCACTACCTGCTGGTAAAATGCAAAATTACATTTCATCTTTACTATACAGTGGGGTTGATTTACTAAAGGCAAATAGACTGTAAACTTTGCAAGTGCAGCTGCACTAATTGTCCCCAGAGCTTAGTGAATGTGGTGAAGCTCTGCTGATTTCCATCATACAATCATGTGCACGAAAAGAGCTGTTTTTTTTAAATTTTCCTTGCACCTGATTGGGTGTTCTTTACAAAGTGAATGTTCACCACATTCACTAAGCTTTGGGGAAAGTGAGTGCAACTGCACTTGCAAAGTGCACAGTCTATTTGCCTTTTAGTAAATCAACCCCAGTGTTTTTCTGTGCGAACCAATGTATGCCACATTCCAGTCTCTAACATAAACCAAGAAAACGTCTCTGGAAGCACTTTGTTTACAAGGGGATTATAACATGAAATCCATAGATCATCTATGATCCTCTGTAGAAGGGTCCCAAGGAAATAATGGGTTCTCATTTTACTTGAAACTATCATTTTAATTGCATGTCGGGCTGGGACATGATCTAGATGAGAAGAAAGTGTTCTGAAGGTAAATTTGGGCCAAGCCTATACAAATCCTTCAAATAATAATTTCCAAATAGCATTACATTGGTTTTGCAAGCTCACAGACAAAGTAGAGTATCTGCTTACAAATATTCAAGGCACAAAAAGGTATTTTCATTTAATGGCAATAAAATCTCATTTAGTTTACAATGACATTATAAGCGCTAAACAAAGAATGAAGGCTAAACATGGGAACAGACAGATGTGACAACATCACAGCAAAGCCCAGACTCACAAGATACAACAAAATCACCAGAAATAGAAGCATTTTAAATTTACAAATCACTTGCGGAAATCAAATGCACATTTCATTAAGGTTACATGCAAACACTGCTAACAAACATGACACTTTTACAGCCAAGTCCTCGGGGGAAAATCATACTGAATGACAGTTCTGAAAGCTGCTCACTGGTTTTTGAATAATAGGGCTAAAAAAAAAATAGAACAACGCTGCTCTTATTTTCTGAGGAGTCATAATACCTAATTATAACTCCACGTACTCGGGTGCATTATAACATTACCAGGTCTGCTCCAAAATTTCACATTCTGTTCTGTGAATGTAATCTTGTGGCTTTATTCCCTGTAATTACCAGGGATTCAATAAGTGCATTAGGAGCATAGTCACTAAGGGGAGACATAAGACGAAGAGTAATAGACACACCGAGAAGGAGGCACTAGAATAGCACAGTCATAAAAAGGAGGAGGGGGTGCGATTGTAATGGGCAGCAAGAAAACACGACTACACATATGCCGTTGGAATGTATCAGGACTCACTGGAGACTTTTCTGAATGTGGATTTTACCAGGAGAAACACACAAGGAAGCACATATTGTATTGTAAGAATGTCTGGGGACTCCTGCTCTAGCAAAACCTGCCTCAGAGCCATTATCAGCTCAAAACATGCTGTGCTGTCTTGTGATGCACCGTTATCCCAGATGTTATGCTAAAACAATACGCTATGCAGCAGGTAGCAATGCAACTTAGGACAAAAATAAAGCGGCTAGCAACAAAAGAAAGCATTGCATTGTAATATATAATACACAAAGAATATGGACACTAGAAATCTTAAACTGCATAGTTTGAAACAATGTATTCACTCACTTGATCGGTGTTAAAAAATGTAGAAATGGTGTATTTTAAGTATTCTAATCACAATTAATGTTATTGGGCACACAGACAACATCAACCCAGATGGGGAGGTTGGTAAAAAATAATTGTAGTTGTTGTGTTACACAATGTGATTTATTATTATTTCTCTGTGACCATCACTTGTTTATTATTGCTCTGTGCCTTGAAGCTGTCTTCTTCTGTCTAAGCAGTCTTCTGTCTTTCTCTCACCATACTTGTGTATATCACTCCCCCCTGGCTGTCTCTGTAATCATTCCACTGTATCCTGTCTACCTGAATGCATCTTCCATGAGGCTACAACATTAACGTTTTTCTACCTATGATATTTTCCATTAAACGGAACACTCAAATGGGTTTCTTCATCTGACTTCCTCAACATGTGAGTTTATTCAATGAGTTAAACTATCTGACGCGATGCAAGGGATAAATTCAACACCATGTGGTATAGCTGTATACATTGTGGGAGATAACGTTTATGGCCTTTGTAGGCGAATCAGAATATTGAACTCTCATGTCTTATGTGCTGCACTGGTGCAGAGGTGGGTGTCTGAAAATAAAGAATACATTTTGCTTATAAAAAAAGGAAACAAATTCAAAAAGTGAAGATTTGCTATGTTATAGAGAACATGTAAAATGCTAATTGTAGTTTCAAACCAAAGGCTAAGTGCTACAACCTGATCATGCAATTCTCAGGCTAAAGCTCTATATAAAGTCCAAAATATCGAATGTCGGCAACATGGTGAAAAATACAATTCTTTATTTTATGCAAAAAGTTAAATATTCCATAGAGCAATAAACGATAATGTTACCAAAAACTGACAGAAATTAGCATTTCTTGCTCTATGGAACTATTATCTTTGCATACAATAAAAAAAAATATTAGAATTTTCACCTTGTTGTCGACATTCAATATTTTACAATGCTAATTGTGCCTATACAATACCCCCAAAAGATGTTCCTCTTCTCCAGAATTCCTCCTGAAAAATGGCAGTGCACTTTTTTGTATGTATTGGTGCCTAGACATTTCTATGCTTAGACTCATAGTTGTATGTCTATTCCGTGAGATCATCTAACACACTGTTACCTCTGAGTGCTAGTCTCAAGAGATTTGGAATGATATTTGGTGATAATATAGTTTTGGTGTTGCTCACTGTTATCCTTGCTGTAGAGGAAACTATACCTGAGGAAGTGCAGTGCAAGAATTTTTCTGCTTATCTTTTAATAAACCAGTGCATGATTGCTCCCTCCCCTGCTACTTCTTGAATATGAAGTCCATTAATCTTCAAGGGAGCAGCTGACATGAGGAGGCCTGACCCTCTTCCAGTATGGCTAGCTGCACACGGACACTCTGCGGAACAAGGCATGGCAAGTCCATTTTAGGGGGTGATGGGGAATCAGCTTCAAGAAACCACAGGCAATACTGATCACTAGTCCTTGGCTCTCTACTTTTTTTTTTTAGGCACAGTTCCCACAGCTGAACTCCTCAAAGTACAAGCAAGCATTTTTTATTTCAACTTTGCCAGTGCAGATACACAATAGGAGACATTACAATGTGTTTCTTTGAATTTGTAATTCTAAAACCTTGTGTCCTTATCATGGACCTAATTCCATAAATTGCATTAGTATGTCAAACATATATTTGCAAACAACTGCTTAATCATACTCACAATAATCAAAACCTAACAGAGCAGCTGCATTTATTAAATTAAATACATTTACACTATGACATTCTCCTTGCTATTATAGCTGTAGATCACAACAAGCCTTGTTTGTTTTGTCAGGATGGTGTTAACCTTACCTACCTACAAAACACTGGGGTCGTTCTCACACACAACATATATCCACAGAAAATGAGGTGCCATTTTGGAGCAGCGCCATAGATCGCATTGAAATTTATTTTGTCTTCACCCTTAACAATCCACCAGAGACCGGTAAGGATGGTTTGAGAGGTGAGAAAGACCTTCATTATGAAAGCAGTGCAATAACCAGTGGCATATTACCATGCTCCAGTGCATCACCACTTATTTATTTTTTAATGAGAGCCTCTGCTCCGTGTTTCCTACTGGGGAGAGGCGTCCTGACAGCCAAGCTTGATGACAACAGATAAGAAAGTCTCAGTGGAATCTGCAAAGATTAACTTTATAACTTAGGCAACATTAAATAGAATCTCTTCGCCCAAAGATATATTTCAAAATGTCTACGGCTCCAGCTCTCTTGCACAACCTTGTAACTGTAGTCAGGACACCATATAAATTCAATTTGCTTTAATGATTTCACTTGGGATCTTATTAACCCTTCTAAATGCTTAAAATTTTCAGTAATTTTGTTTTAAAACAACATACAGTATACTCAATTAGTATGGTCACTTTACCATGCTGTTTTGCTTCCACTGAAAATCAACTTTAAATACACTGCTCAAAAAAATGAAAGGAACACTTTTTAATCAGCGTATAGCATCAAGTCAATTAAACTCCTGGGATATTGATTTGGTCAGCTAAGTAGCAGAGGGGTTTGTTAATCAGTTTCAGCTGCTTTGAAATGAAATTAATGAAATTAACAACAGGTGCACTAGATGGGCAACAGTGAGATGACCCCCAAAACAGGCATGGTTTTACAGGTGGAGGTCACTGACATTTTTTCCCTACTCCTCTTTTCTGACTGTTTTCACTAGTTTTGCATTTGGCTAGGGTCATTGTCACTACTGGTAGCATGAGTCGATACCTGGACTCTACAAGGGTTGCACAGGCAGTCCAACTCCTCCAGGATGGCAAATCAATACCTGCCATTGCCTGAAGTTTGCTGAGTCTCCCAGCACAGTCTCAAGAGCATGGAGGAGATTGCAGGAGACCGTTACTCTAGGAGAGCTGGACAGGGTTGTAGAAGGTCCTTAACCCATCAGCAGAACAGATCAGTATCTGCTTCTTTATGCAAGGAGGAACAGGATGAGCACTGCCAGAGCCCCACAAAATGATCTCCAGCAGGCCACTGGTGTGAATGTCTCTGACCAAACAATCAGAAACAGGCTTCATGAGGGTGGCCTGAGGGCCTGATGTCCTCTAGTGGGCCCAACGTCCTCTAGTAGGCCCTGTGCTCACTGCCTGGCACCATAGAGCTCGACTAGCATTTGCCATTGAACACCAGAATTGTCAAGTCTGCCACTGGCACCCTGTGGCTTTCACACATGAGAGCAGGTTCACTCCGAGCACAAGTAACAGACATGAAAGGGTCTGGAGAAGCTGTGGAGAATGTTATGCTGTCTGTAACATTGTTCAGCATGACCGTTTTGGTGGTGGGTCAGTGATGGTCTGGGGAGGCATATCCATGGAGGGACACGCAGACCTCTACAGGCTAGACAATGGCACCCTAACTGCCATTAAGTATCGGAATTAAATCCTTGGACCCATTGTCAGACTCTACACTGATGCAGTGGGTCCTGGGTTCCTCCTGGTGCACGACAATGCCCGGCGTCATATGGCAAGAGTATGTAGGCAGTTCCTGGAGAATGAAGGAATTGACACCATTGAATGGCCCTCAATAGCATTGATTACTAATCAATACAATTGATACCACTGAATGGCTCGTCTGACCTAAATCCAATAGAACACCTCTGGGATATCATGTTTTCGTCCATCCGAAGCCGCCAGGTTGCACCTCAGTGATGCCCTGGTCCAGATCTGGGAAGAAATACCTTAGGACACCATCCATCCCATTAGGAACATGCCCTAATGTTGCCAGGCATGCATACAAGCATGTGAGGGACATACAAACTACTGAGTACCATTCTGAGTTGCTGCAATGAAATTTCAGCAAAATGGACTAGCCTGCTGCATCATTTTTTCACTTTGCTTTTTGGGGTGTCTTTGAATTCAGTCCTCTGTAGGTTGATACTTTTCATTTCCATCAAACCATGGGGCATCCTTACGTTCCTAACACATTACCCAGTCCATATCAGTATAGATATCCAGCATGATATTTTCCCCATTGAGATCTGATGTGTTTTCAAAGTGTTCCTTTAATTTTTTTGAGCAGTGTATAAATATATAATTTTTGCAACACTTTTTCAAATGCCCTAATGTAAATAAAGTTGAAATTTGCATATAATTTATGATGTACATATTGCCATTAAAGTGATTTGTTCACGTTCCCTTAGTGTAAATGGTTCAATGTGATGCACTGCAATTAAAAGAAAAAAAGTCACCAATAGATTGTTATGAATCCCCAGCAGTATCTCCTCCTCCTGTCTTGTGTTTCTCCCAACAGTTCTATCACTACATATTTTGTTGTTCAAGCTGTTTTTCTACTCCTCTCAAGTTTCATAAGGCTTGATAGCTTCCTGTTAAAAGCCAATGAAGACATGCTACCATAGCAACACATAATTAAGGGTAGGTAACAGAATATTAGCACATGCATGTTGAGTTTCCTTCACTTACCATTGTTTTCATGTTTATTAGTATTTTGTCAACAGCTCTAAAGAAAATTGCCACTGAGCCATGAAAATCTGAAAAGGGTGCCTTTTAAAACATAACTTCCTAGAAAGCCACTGCTGATGAAGCAGGTAGGTCAATGATATTGCAGAACTCACTTTCCTTTGTCATCTTATTATCTTTTTTGCCATTACATTTCATAAGGAGCAAAGGAAAGTTTGTGCTTGCAGGGAGTAATATATACTCTTTCACATAACAGAAAGAGCATTAGGGACATTAGATGTCACCTTGGAGTTTTATGATTTGTGTAAAAGCACTCATCCATTTATATAGAAATAGCCTGTGACCTCTAATATTCCACATGCATATGTTAAACAGATGAAGCAAATAAATATATACACCACCAGTGAAAAGACAGCAGTAACTTCTTATTTCCACCAACAAATAAACCACAAACCCCATTGCTTTTATAATGCAAATGCCTTTTGATGGGTCAGCCAGGAACTTTTTGCAAACTTACCCATAGTAATATTATAGCCCACACTGCTCCTGCTCCTCCTGAAGCCATTTTGGACTTAGCCTCCTTCTTCCACCGCCCAAGGCTGGTGCTAGACTGTTTTGCGCCCTAAGCAAGACAAATTACTTGCGCCCCCCCCCCCCCAAAAAAAAAAAAACAACAGTAGAAGATAATAAATCAACAAAACATATAATTGCTAAATTTCTTTTATTGTGCAGAAATACAGTAAGTGCCATAAGATGCCACCAGCACTATTGAAGACAATATCAGTGTCACGTATGGACTGTATCTGTGGCTGGCAGTGGCAGGGTGACAGTTGCAGTGAGTGGAGGATGATGGATCCACACTCTGACAGATCCCAAGCTGGAATTCTCCAGGCAATGGGGGGAGATAAAATGCTGTGACAGCAAGCAGCTGAACTAAGAGCACCCACACAGTGACAGATCCAACACAACACGCCACCACCAACACTGACACAGATCATCAGGCCCAGTGGGCACTAGAACAGCAGGCTGTGGGATTGTGATGATGTCATCACTCACTGACACATTGCACATGTGATGAATGTCCGTCCGGCTGGCCGGGTCACACTCACACAGACATGAGACATCAGAGTCAGACATTACCTTCCTCCAGAGGCGCAGCTCCGCCTCTGCTGATGAATGGGAAGAGAAGGGCTGGAACTCCACAGTGGCCAGCAGCTGCCAACTGGCTTGCGGTAAGTGATGGAGTCTGAGAGGAACACTGGAAGGAGCAACAGCTCAGGTGCTACACTGGTCCCAGACACCTGGCATCTTCCTCTGTCCTTTCTTTCTCCTCTCTGCTGCCCCTCCTCTCAGTTGAAGGATTATTCATGATGTGGCAACATCCCATACAGAGATAGTGCTGGCCTATGCTGCGCCCAGGCGCCCCTAGGTGGCAGTGTGTGCTAGGTGGCTGCCTAGTTAGTCTCGTGGAAGCACCGACCCAGCCTCCACCTTACTTTTGCCCACAATGGACATCATTTAAAAGTCACATGCCTGATGAACGGGTCCTACACGGCCCCAAAATGTCAGAATTTACTACTGTGGAGTGACACCTTTAATACATTTTTGGATGTCAATTTGAGCATCTGTGGTGTGCTGGCAACAGTGCTGCAGTGACTAGTTCACATCTGGTAGGTGCCACTTGCTTCATGCGACTCTTGGAAAGTATGTAATGGGAATATTCTATTCAACTCCCCTCCAAAAATTCCATGCATGCATGGAAGAACAGAGCTAAGTCTTGCTGAAAGCAATGTAATGTTACTCATGTGAGAGCAAGCTTCAGAACTTGGATTTAAACCTGACGTCATCCCAGCAAAGCTCTGTGAAGATCCCAGCATGGCATGACTTTAAATGACCCTAGATGGCTTAATACCAAACCATTCTGAATCTCGTAAATAGCCTGAAATTTTACAGATATACAATTTTGCACTGCAGAAAGTAGTATAATGCTTTCATAATGGACACAAATTGGTAAATAACAAAGACAGACAGAGAGACTGTTAAAACACTTTAAAAGAAACTGTAAAGAAAACCAAGGCTCCAGTGAGTACTATCAAAAATCACTTGGAAATTGAGGGAAGTTTCTACCGCTTGCAATATAGACACCTTACGGTACAAATGCTTTATGCACAACTTCACAGTGGACAAAGTAAGAAAGCTGTGAAGGGAAGGCAGGCAAAAGCAATGTTGCATGAAGTGTGACACCAACTGTCAAATATGGCGGAGGAAGCATGAAGATGTGAACACATTTGTTGAATCCAAAGTTTGCAACTTGTAACCTCAACCAAAAGGCCTACCACAGCTTTTTGTCCTCTGACTAAATGCAGGTAATCTTGTGTTAAACGAGAATACAAACAATATTACGTTCATATGGAACTCCAACCATATATAGGCACATCCTTTCATTTAGTATTGCTTTTTTTCCATAATAATTTTTTATTTGGTTTTACAAATATAGTTACAACAACAATAAAAAAAAAATAGGACAGTGAAAAGCTACCCAATATCACAGTATAGGGGCTGCGTTAAAGAAAAAAAAATTGAATAATTTCTAACAATCCTACTAGTTCCACAAAATAATAATTTTAGAGTATCCAAAAAAAAGGTTAAACATAATATCTTAGGTTACAGTTCTGAACCAGGGTTTCCAAGCTTTGTCAAATTTGGTAATTCTATCCTTTAGGTAAACTAAAGATTTCTCATAGATGAAGTGGGTCTGGACTAGCTCAATGACTTCTTTATTTAGTATTGTTATCATTAAAAAAAAATCAATGCATTTTCAATACAATTAGTACAAATGCCTGTATGGATGAGCCTGGGTTTCTCTGGATTCTAGTTTGAACCCACCTGAGTGAACTCCCTTTGAAGCTGTCAATGTAATGGGCCAATCAGCGGCTGAGGCATTACCCACCCTGCAGCCACATGCCCCTTTGTATGCCCTGACCACAGATGATTGACCCACTACAGATGAATGCTTCCTGGCAGGCTCGCTCAGGTTGGTTCAGACTGGGATATGAACACACTGGAGCTCATCCCTACTACACAGTAGCACTCATACTGGGAGACAGACAACTTTTGCACTGCTGATTTAAAGGGTGAGAGCATGCTTACAGAAAGGAAAGAGGTGAACCTTTCAGCGGGTTTCTGCTCCTTCACTGTCCAACCAACAGATTGAAGTTAATCCTTATATGGTTTATCTAGCACAGA
Organism: Staurois parvus; assembly: GCF_062004578.1. Classification (NCBI taxonomy): domain Eukaryota; kingdom Metazoa; phylum Chordata; class Amphibia; order Anura; family Ranidae; genus Staurois; species Staurois parvus. The sequence continues at coordinate 10,054,738 of NW_028317876.1, forward strand.
GAATTGGAAGGTCATTCTACTGATTGGGGAGCCTGGATTACAAGATTAACTAAATGGCATTACATATTTTTTAACATGTAGAATAGGTCATTGTATATATGAATTTTAGCATTACAGCAGTTTATTTTTACTACAAAATCTGTCAGTTAGGAAATGGCTAGAATGGTCCGTTATACATAAAAGGTGGTATTAAAAAGTTTCGACACTAGTTTTGTAACACGCCAGCAGATGGCAGTACAAGTCTGCACACACAGTTACAGGGAGCATTGACCTTCATAAGTCAGTGTGCTAAAAGACATTGTCCTGTGTACATTGGGAGTTGTGCAACTGGTGCTATTCTGACCATGTGCACTACCACATCTGCTATTTCATCATAGGTAGCAAGTTAGAACAAACAGCAAATATAAACTTCTGGGTGAAACCAGGCAAATCTGCCACAGAGACATTTGACATGATTCAGCAAGTTTACTTTGATGCTGTAATGAGTCATTCAAGGTGTTTTGAGTGGCATGCGCACTTCAAGAGTGAAAGAACATCACTGAGATACGACGAGAGATCAGGAAGACCTTCAATAAGCTCAACCCTCGAAAATATTGAAACCATTCAGCAACTTGTGCATGATAATCATAGGAGAACAATCCACAACATTGCTGCCATTGTCGGTGTGTCATATGGAACAGTCCAGGCAATCCTCACAAGTGATTTGAACATGCGCTGTGTTGCTGCCAAGTTCATCCCCAGGCTGCTGACCCAGGAGCAGAAGTAACACCGTATCGAAGTCTGTCAAGAACACATCAGCATCCCATGGATGACCCATCCTTCATGTCGAAGATCATTACTGGTGACGCAACTTGGGTGTACGGGTTTCATGCAGAATTTCACGCTTGCTCTTTGATCTTACTTGCTGTCCGTTATGAAATAGCAGATGTGGTAACGCATGTGATCAGAATAGCACCAGTTCCACAGCTCCTAATGCACAGGATGATGTCTTGTGATACACTGACTTATGAAGCTTGGTGATCCCTGTGACTGTGTAGTCTTGTGCTGCCATCTGTTGGAGTGTTACAAATCTAGTCTCAAAACTTTTTTATACCACCTCGTACTTTGAAACAACAGGCTAGTCAGCCTAACATAAATAGTATGTAAACTATTGGAGGGGATGATAAGGGACTATATCCTTGTAAAATAACAAACATGTCTATACTTACCTACTGTGTGCAGTGGTTTTGCACAGAGCAGCCTGGATCCTCCTCTTCTTGGATCTCCTGGCTCCTCCTGTCTGTCGGGTGCACCCACAGCAAGCAGCTCGCTATGGGGGCACCCACTGCTTCATGTGAACATTCATACATGGAGCCGTGACTTGGCCCCACCCCCTCTCTCTCCTCATTGGCTGACTGTCTGTGATAGACAGCAGTGGGAGCCAATGGGATAACATTTTTTTAGTCTCAGGTCCCTTAACAAGACAAGTGGAAACTCAATGAAGGAAGTTGGATGAGAAATGGTTTAACCTTAAACTGGGTAGGGTGGCCTTTACTGTTAGAGCCGTAAGGATGTGGACCTCCCTTCCACAAATCACACGTCACATCAATATTTAGATGGTAATTTTTGTGAACGCACTATAGAGGTGTATGGGAAATGGTAGAGACATAGATACATAGACACACTGGTTGAACTGGTTGGTCTGCTGTCTTTATTCAACCTTTCCATCTATGTAACTTTGCAACTATATGAAACAGGCTACATCACTACAAAGGCTCCTAGTTTTGCCCATACGTAGCTTTAGGTACTGCAAATCTCAAACATTGTAACTTTTCCACACTTCCTGGTGTGATGAGAGCCTGCTCCCAATGCCCCAAAAGTTACTATACTAAAGGTATTAAAAAGATAGAAACCAGAACCGTATGTTTGTGTCATAATAAAACAGTGCTGGTACATTTATATACATATCTTAAAAAAAAAGAAATAAAGACACATATTGGGCACAAAAAATACATATACAGTCTATTTCAAGCAGATGCTACATGTCAACACTTAGCGTTAGCTTCTCTGGCTCCTGTAGTTTACTTAATTTCCTTAACTTATGGCAGTCATTAACCTCAAATACTGAAATGAATGTTATCTGGCCAACATAATGACATTTTAACAAGTCCTTTTGACTTCTATTAGGGAGATTCCAGAGAAGTCCACAGCAGTATTGATAATAAAATGAATGCACATAGTTTGGGGTATAAAGTACATGCAGTTTTACATGCACAATTGACGAGTCTGTAGTTTAAGGGGCATTATTCTGACATAATCACTTATTTTGAAATATGTGCATCTTGTATAGCTCTTCCTCTCAAGTGAGATCAGACTTCTACTGCTGGGGAATGCAAAACACGTTGTTGTAGACCAATCTGCACTACATGTTCATAGTTATTGCTATCTAGGTGAGAGCACAGCATACACGAGGCAGCTGTGTCATAACCAAGGATGACCCTGGCAAATGAATTTCACTGACACTGTAGCAATGATAATTTCAATAAAATGAATGTATATACAGATGCTGTACCTTTAGCAGACTGCAAAGGAAGCAATTGGTATACTGCAGTGCTATTTATTATTTTGGAATAGTGCAAGTTTCAGGACATTGATTGTCTTTAAATAAAAACCTGTAGAGAGAGAAAAATATATAGGCTGCCACTGATCATCTCCTCCTGGATATGTTAGATGCCTGGCTGTCTTTGCTCTTAACGACTGGAAATAAGCAAGCAGCAATTGTAGTTGGAGCAAAGTCAGAAATGCTGACTTGCTCTGGGTTAGTAACTCAAAGTATTGAAGCCGCTGTATCAGCCAGACAACTGGCATTATCAAAACAGTAGTTCGGTATTTCACATTTATGCATCTTATACAGTCCTTTAAATTGAAGGCCTAAAGAAGCAGAAAGTTATCTCGTAATATTGATGTGGGGCCATATCACAGTTATCAGCTCTGTGTGGTCTATTTTCCCTGAAGACCCCATAGAGCATGTAAAAATGAATGAATCTTATTTTGGTTCGAAAGCTGAATACAACAACCAATAACCTACTTCTAGCTGTTAACGAAGATGTGAAAACATCTGCCTGGTTGCTAAAACCATCTTGTAACAGCTCTAACAGTACAGGATAATCAGGAATGTATTTACCATAATGACACTTGTAGGCATTGCCTAAGGCAGAACCAAGGCTCCTCTACATTTTCCCAAAGCGGTAATGTGTGTTTTACAATGTTTTCCCACAACATCTCGTGAACTCCAGTGGGGTGCAGTTTTCAATGGTACCCAATGCACTCCTGCAGTGCACCACCCTGCATACACAATGTGTTATGTTGTGCAGCAATTAACCACTTGCCCTCCTGAGGATTTACCCCCCTTCCTGACCAGGCCATTTTTTACGTTACAGTCCTGCATTACTTTAACTGGCAATTGCGCATTCATGCAATGCTGCACCCAAATAAAGTTTATGTTGTTTTATCGACACGAATAGAGCTTTTTTTCAGTGGTATTTGATTGCCTGTGCAGGTTTAATTTTTTTTGCGCTATAGAAAAAAAAAAAGACCGACAGTTTTGAAAAAAAAAACTATATTTTTTACTATTAAACATGTCCAATAAAAAAATGTAAAAAATCATATTTCGTCATAAATTTAGGCCAAAATGTATTCTGCTACATGTGCTGCTACAAAATCCCAATATGTGTAAATTAATTGGTTTCCATGAAATTTATAGCATTTAGAAATGGCGGTATATATACTGGGATTTATTTTGCTAATTTTTTATTTTTACTAGTAATGGTAGCGCTCAGCGACTTATAGTGGGACTGCAGGACTGCAGCAGGAATTTTGACACTGGGGGGGAACTGACTTGGTGTCACTGACATCCCCCGTGACACCAATATAGTGATCAGTGCTAATAAAAAGCACTGACACTGTACTAACGGCACTGGGCAGGAAGGGGTTATGATGTGGGGCGATCAAAGGGTTAACTGTGTGCTAATTTACTGTAACCTGTGTGTGTGTGTGCTTCACTGTAAGCACACTGCTTTGCATGGCTCTGCTATGCAAAGCCATGCATAGCAGTGTGCAGGAGCTGACAGGGGAGAGAATTGTATTGTTTACTTACGGTTCTCTCCTTCTGTTGGTAATGCTCCTCAGTCACTGGGTTCTGCTGAGTAATCACCAGCCAGGACCCGGTGATTGACAGCTGAGGCTGTGAGTAGCAGAGCGGGTAGGGCGTGTGCCCCCTACCCATAAATGCAGAATCATGTATATATACGTGAGTTTTCGCAGCCCTGCCACCCTCTAGCAGTATATCTGCTATAGGGCAGCGGGAACACGGTTAATAAACGGGTCTGTTAATTTTTTCCTTGCTTAAGGTTCACTGCCAGCATGTTCAAAATGAATAGGCTGCCTCAACAAAGTGCACCTTAACAGACGAATGCATGTACAAAACAACCTACAGAGAAGTGAATAATAAAGGATGCCTCATAATTTGTGATAAATGTTTCCTTGTTTTGTGTCCAGCTTCTGCTCACCTCTGGATAACTGTGGTTGAATGGGAACCACAGGGGGATATTAAGCGGAGTCAGAAGAACCCATCCCTATTATTTTCTGGTTTGGCAGTCTATACATTTGAAAAGTAGCTTGGCATATAAAACAGACTGCATATTTCTTCCAATAGCGCATTCCTGCGTATGTTTTTTTTACTAAAACCAATAACACAAGATGTAGGAAAGTGCTTGTACAAGAGGTCATCATCATTCAAGTGTGTCTATGGCACATGATATCTAAATATGGCCCTGTGGATGAATTTTGAAAAGCAATGCTAATGAGAACACTTTTTATTTCCCATTGCAACCAATCGCATGCCTTGTCTCATTTTCAGATTTGAACAGATGGAAATTGCTATTTTTCATGCAGCACTTGCATCTCATTCATCAGATAGAGATTACTTCTCATGGCTATGTTTGTTTTCAGCACAACTGGCCTAAAATGAACAGGAAGCTCACATTTTTACAGATATATTACCATGACAACACTAAACTGCTTTCAGTTACCGGTATATAGGAGTTTTGGCAGCAATACGTTACTATTAATTCTATAACATGTAGCTATTGTGTAAGACAATGCCAAGGTAGGTTGGCATCAAGCTGCAGATAGCAGTGTGCCCCATATTTGTGAGGCCACAGCTAAATACATGTTCAGTTGTGCATCAGATGAGATATGATATAAATGGTTAACATTCAAAATGTAGGAAAGCAATCCTTGTTTACAGACATGTTTTCCCGGGACAAGAAGCTGGAGTGATGAGTCTGTCAACTATCAGCATTAATGGGTCAGATTGGAGGTCTGCATTTTCTAATTACAGTTAAATGCCTATTTATGTATCAGTTGTACATCAAGGTCATACACATGCTTTGCTGAGCTTTCTAATGAACCACAGAGAACACTTGTGGATAGAAGGAGGGGGTTGTCACATGACCAGTTTAAAGTATATGTAAATCTTCACCTTTTAAAACAACCCATTCAGTTTAAAATGAAAATAAAAGGCAAAACATGTGTGTACAGATATATATTAAAAAAATACCTTTTTACCCTGTTTTAGAAGTCATCACATACCCTCTAAGCTCCTTATGAAGGCAATAACAGAGAGCAGGTGGAGGAGAAACAGCAGTGCATTGATTTTCCCAGTGATTGGCTGTGCAGGGTGATCGTGTGAGCAGAAGCCTGATTTTTGGAGGAGAGCACACTGACTTCCCAGCACAGTCAGAGAACTGACCACTATGTGCTCTCCTGCTTGGTGTGGTCAGTTTTTAATAGGAAATACAAAAGGCAGGAGGATACTTTTCATACAAGTACATGGTACAGCAGGCACATATCAGGAAAATGAAATGTTGAGTTCACATACTCTTTAAGGTTTCCTCCTTCCAGCATAAGAATATGCTGGAAGGAGGAAACCTTAAAGAATTCCCCCGTCATTTCGAATGTAGGGGGATTTGCTTGCTTCAGCATTTCAAAGCAAGTGAATACCCACTCATTCTAACAAATGAGAAAAATTTTGGTAGGGGGACAAGGAAATCCATCATATAACTTGTTTATGGTCATGTATAGTGTCCTACTGTGTATGGAGAGGGGACAATGCAGGTCTTTATACAGTAAAGGGGACTTTAATGCTGATTGATAGCCCTTTAGGCAATCCAAAATTCAAAATCAGCAGTAAACCATGTTGAAATCTATGGAAGGCAAATCCTATTAATACATTTCTGGCCATTTTTAGGACTAATAAGCAACTATTGTCAAAAAAAGGCATGGAAGGCTGAGCACTGCCATGGGGGACCCATACTAATGTGAAAAAAAATACTGTACAGTGGCAAGAGGGTTTTTTTTTCCCTTGCCAACATTGAAAATACAAAACCTATAATTAACATCCTTGGGGGATGCCTTAAAGTTGTACTTGGTGCTACAGAACAGTACGATTTTTGCAGACAGTCTGTGGAATTGATTCTTTTATAACTAGCTTGGCTTACATACAGTATATCAGAGCATGCAATAAAACCAATATATCCCCCCAAAAAATACCCCTCCCCCCATAGAAATACCACTTGAAACAAAAGCTATTTTTTTCAAAGGGAAGCCATGCAGTTTTTTCTATGGATAGGAGAGAAGCTAAAAGTGATTTCTAACCTAAATTAAAGTGGTTGTAAAGCTAGACTTTTTTTTTTTCACCTTAATACATTCTCTGGATTAAGGTACAAAACCCTCCTTCTGTGTCCTGCTCTCCCCCCCACCCCCCTTATACTTACCTGAGCCTGTTCTTGATCCAGTGATGTCCACAAGAGCGGTGGCTCTCTCTCCACTCTCTTTGTCCTCATAGACTCAGGGCCAACAGTGGGAGCCACTGGCTCCTGCTGCTGTCAATCACAGTCTGCAAAGAGGGAGCAGCAGGTGCGGCTGAGCCCCACTCTGTGTGCCTGACTTGGAAGTGCCCCCGTAGAAAGCAACTTGCTGTGGGGGCACTCGAAAGGGGCAGGAGCCAGGAGCTCCAGCAGGTGATCCCAGAAGAGGAGGATTGGGGCTGCTCTGTGCAAAACCACTGCAGACAGCAGGTAAGTATGACATATTTGTTATTTTAAAAAAATAAAAACTGTAGGTTTACAATCACTTTAACCACAAAATAGAATTAACGACAAATAAGCCAACAACAATAAGAACAATAGGATAAAAAGGCAGCACAGAAGCTGATTGCCTATACAGCACTATATATTTCCTTAAAAGGTATATATTTGCACTGGTGAAAGAAGCATATATTTAGCTGTTCATACCATTTTTACTAGCATATGCATCAATGAAGAAAAATAAGTGCCAAGTCTGTCTGTTCATTTTTTGTAAAAAAAAAAAACACAAAACTATAACTTTAAAAGCCAGAATACATAAGGTCAAGGTAAGCTAGACTTCCAGAAAAAGCAAGCAACTAACACAATGAAAATACGGTGTATGTGTCACACGCAGTGCGGAGGCGCCTATGGAACTTTGTCATGGCAGAAGAAACTGCAACCTGCAAATAACATGCTAATTAAAATAATCAAGCTGATATCTTGCATTTATTTAAACCGACTAAGATTTTATTTATTTATTTTTTATTGTTCATTACTCCACGGGGGTTTAATTAATGAATGCTTAATGATATTAGTTCACAATTAGATCACTTATGTTTAACCACATGGTTTCTATGCATACACATATAAATATAAATTTTGGGCAGATAGATAATTGTTCAACACTGCAGCAATTAAACAGCTGTAGCCTGTCTCATGTGTTAAGTGATGGAGCTGCGGGCAAGTGGCATAGCAGATGGCCATGTACACCCATCCCAGTGATAGAAACTCCTTTTTTTGTATTATTAAAAAAAAAAAAATAGGTGTTGACAAATCAAAACAAGGCAGCTTTTTGCCTCATGCAAATTCACACATTTGCAATTTAGATTTTTATTTTTTTAATCTATTTGAAGTGCTAAAAGACAGAGTTAAAGTGTGTCATGGCGAAGTGATTTTGCATCTCTCGGATGCTGCACACTTCCCACCGACATAATTTAGCTAATTTTATACAACTAGGACGGCCTAATGGAAACGCATCTGGTCTTGTATTCTCACTGACGGAATGTTTTTGTCCCATGTTTTATTATCAAATGACCAGCTACTATTATGGAGAAACAGCACAGAAACATGAAATAATAGAGAAACATCTGTTGCTAGCCTAGAAATCTGTATTTGCTACAAAATACCTATTCTGCAAAACGATTATTCATTTTATTCTTTCTGTTCTATCTGCCCGTGTTTGAATAATTCTTACTGAAGTCACTGAGGTTGATGCCAGACATATCAGGATGGGTAAGAACAGAAGAAGAACAGGAGACGCTGTATGTCACTGAAACTGGTCCTAAACAATTTGGAAGACAGAAGATGGAAAAGCCGCACACTAGAACCCAGCCACTATATAGAGAGGTAGATTTATGGCTTCAGCTTGAACTCCTCCTGGCTATGTTCCTCTGACATGTTTTGCCCCACCTATGGGCCTTAATCATAATCAATTTGTGGTTAAGCCCCGTAGCTGGGAGGAAACGTCAGAGAGCATAGCCAGGAGGAGTTCAGGTTGACGCCGTATCTTTACCTATCTATATAGTGGCTGTGCAGAGTTTCCACCTTCTGTCTCAGCTTGAGGTCATCGTGTCTCAGTTCCCGTTTAGCAGCCGTGCCTCATTCTGACTGTTGGATCATTAGAGATTCCAGAGCTGCTCCCATCCTCTGGAACTCCCTTCCCCAATGTGTCCAACTATCTCCTACTCTGTCCACTTTTAGATGATCCTTGAAAACACATCTCTTCAGAGAGGCCTATACTGCCCCCACCTAACAACTGTACATGTATTTTTTCCATCAGTCTATCCCCCTCAGTTATTACCTTTTGCATCGCTTGACCCATCCTGTTAGATTGTATGCTCTAACGAGCAGGACCCTCTGATCCCTCCTGTATTAAACTGTATTGTAATTGTACTGACTTCCCTTATGTTGTAAAGCGCTATATAAATCCTAACTAATAATAATAATAATAATAGAGACAAAGACACAGCATGCGATCCGATATCTACTCAAAATTTCCTTTGTTTTAGGAAGTCTTACGCTTTAAGTTTAGTAAGCTATTAAAAATGACGAGAGTCCCACAAGTTTCATTTTATGCACTTTGAAGAACTTGATCTGATTGCTTTTCCTATATACCACAGCAGTTGTTCGCAGTTTAAACATATATAAAGATCTCAAAGGAGAGCTGGTGTCAAGGAAATAGAGCAAGCAAAATATTCACAGCCGTACTCGTTTTCTGTAGAAATTGATATCTTATTCATTTCAGGGTAGATGTTGACAAATCCCCTATTGAAACTGGTAATAGTTGTGAAACTTCACATTGCTTGTGCAATTCCCTGGATGTGTGCGTTTCATTTTCAGGTTTCATGCTGCCAGAATCCTATCCCTTGGGGTAATATGAGGGTGACAGGGTGGTATGTAAAGACATATATGGCCAACTTTGTGTCTAAACAAAGAATCTCACGTTTGTGATCATTAATGATCTGCTGTCCCTTTGCATCAGGGAACTGCAACACATAACACATAGCTTCTCTTTTGTAGTGTAAAGGAATTACAGTTTTTCTCAAGCCACATTTCCATTTCAATTGACTAAATGGACATGAAAATCAATGTAACTAACAAAAAAACAACCCAAACACCATTGAAATCAGAACCACATCAGAAAGTGGAACACAATGCTCATGCTTAGCTTGACTGCTGTAAATTGGATAGTAGAGCTGCAGAATGCTTAAATAACAGACTTAAAGTGATTATAAAACCTTACATATACCCAGTGAAGTGACTGGCCTCAGGTGATACACAGAGATGAAACAAATCCTCCTACATAAGTTGTACCTGTTTATCTGCATATTGCAGCTTACCAATCATTAGGTGTAGTGGCGGCATTAGTTTGCTTTTATTGGATTTTTCTCTCTGTTTTCAACTGGTGATCTGGGCAGTAACACACCTCCAGTATTAATGAGACACAACTCTGGAGGAATGAGCATAGGAAGCATAGCAGACAGCAGCATTGTCAGTCTGGGGGGGGGGAATGGGAGTGTTAAATGTATTTGCATATTTAAAACCACTAACAAACTGAAGACAAACTCCAGTTCACACGTTATCATGAGTTACAGTTTTTTTTTCCTTTTGAGATAAAGGTTTTACATGAATAAAAGCTGATCATCTTAACCACTTGCCCTCAAGAGGATTTAACCCCCTTCCTGACCAGACCAATTTTTGCGTTACGGCGCTGCGTTATTTTAACTGACAATTGTGCAGTCATGCAATGCTGCACCCAATTGAAATTTACGTCCTTTTTTCCCCACAAAATAGAGCTTTTTTTGGTGGTATTTGAAAGCCTGTGTAGTTTTTATTTTTTGCGCTATAAAAAAAGAAAAAAAGACCAACAATTATGAGAAAAAAACACTATTTTTGACTTTTTGTTATTAAACGTGTCCAGTAAAAAAAAATTTAAAAGATCAAATTTCGTCATAAATTTAGGCCAAACTGTATTCTGCTATGTGCCTTTGCTAAAAAAAATCTGAATACATGTAAATTAATTAGTTTACGTGTAAGTTCTAGCGTTTACAGATGGCGGTATACATACTGGCCTTCTTTCTTTTTAATTGTTACTAGTAATGGCGGCGATCAGCGACTTATAGCGGGACTGCGGCGGGTATTCTGACACTGGGGGGAACTGACTTGGTGTCACTGACATCCCCGGTGACACCAATACAGTGACACTGTACTAATGGCACTAGGCATGAAGGGGTTAACATGTGGGCGATCAAAGGGTTAACTGTGTGCCATTTTATGTGTGCTGTTTTTGTGCTTCACTGTAAGCACACTGCTTTGTATGGCTGTGCTGTATGAAGGAGCAGTATGCAGGAGTGGACAGGGAGGAGAACTGTTTTATTTACTAACAGTTCCCCCCCCCCCCTTATCGGAGATTCTCGGCAATCACTGGGCATATATATGCAATTTTGTGCACAGCTGCCGCCCTGTATTATTTTTGCTACGGGGTAGAGCTGAAGCAGTTATTCACCCCTGCCAGTGTTAAGTGTTTTGTTTTATCCGTGTAAACTGATACATTCTGCTGGAGAGTTTTTGCTGTGAAAAACAACAGACTTGCTGGCTGGATCACAAGAAAAAAATAGAAGAAAGAATGCCTTAAAAGGAAACAAATGCAGCCAGCACATCTAAGATTTGGTAAGCTGCAATATAATAAATGTTTGCCTTTGGGTTGAATACTACTTTAAGGTTAAAATTTTAACTGAAACAAAGATCATAGGGACCCACATACACATTTGTTCAGCCTAAGAAAGGTAATATCAAGCCCCAGACCAAGCAATCCCAAGCATCAGAGAGATGACAGCAGCCTCAGTCCATCTCCATGCCGGCCACACCCCAAACGCATTACACCCCACTCACTGGGCTTAGATATGGAGGCCCTCCTTGACTAAGCTTCGTGGGTGAGGTGAAACGTGTTGGAGTGTGTGGCCGGGACGGAGATAGACTGAGACTGCTGTCTTCCCTCTGATTCATGGGATTGCTTGGTGTGTGGCTTGCAGGACTATTTCTATTCTGCAACTCTGAGAGCAGTTTAGACGGATTCTTAACCCAGCCCACACCCTGGATGGAGTCCACCAGATGTGGCTGTACAAGCCGGAGTAGGGACCCAAAGTTGCAGTGGGATCACACACTGCACTGTCAGCTTTATTTTTTTAAATCAGCTTTATTGAAATTTCACACAGTGACATTTCAGTAAGTTGTATTGGCCAGAACGCGGTGTGAGGCAGTGGATTGTCTTGCACTGCACTGTGTTGAATAAAATACAGCCTGCTGTACTTATTTCACCACACACTGCCTGCACACTACTGTGACACAGTGGTGTGAACCGGGATTATAGGAGACCAGGTATTTTTTGGGACTGCACTGGAAAAGCCACCTAACGCAGTACCACCACACCTGATGTGAATAGACCATTATAGCTTTAAAATGGTTGAGTAATTCTCTTTGAGCAGTGTGAGCAAATTCATTTTCACATCACTTTGTTTTTTCCACTTATAGCATATTAAAGCGGAGTTCCACTCACCCTGTCAAAAAATTAAGTCAGCAGCTATATAAACTGTATCTGCTGACATTTAAAAAACAGCCACTTACCTGTCCCTTGGTCCCACCTGTGTCCCCCGCAGCCCATTTCACCAGCCGTTCTGTATTCCAGGAGGCCGGCATCTTCAGTGTGGGCACCCGGCTGTAATAACTTGCGGCTTCACAGCCAGGTACCCACTGCGCATGCATGAGTAGAGCAGTGCTTCCTGAATGGTCCTGTAGTCTTCTGGGACCTGTCATTTGTTCCAAAAGACTACAGGGAAGGAGGAAGGGAGGACACCTTCCGCTTCCGGTCGCCTAGGCAATCAAACCAGAAGTGGGAGCGGGTACCTGTCAAATTCGGGTACCTGCTCCCCCCTGCCTCCCAAAAGTGCCAATCCTTAATGAGGAGCATTCCTTAAAGCACAACTTCCCCTTTTGGGTGGAGCTCTGCTTTAAAGTGTTACTAAACTCCGGACCCCGTATCCACTATATTTGGTCTCCCACAGTACACAGAACATGGAACTACAATCATTTTAGTAAATATAAACTGCTAAATAACTTTTCTCATCAGCAGCATATAGCAGTCTTGTGACTTCAGCTGAGCACTGGTTAAAGCATGTAGGAGGAGCTTTCTTTCTGCTCTAGGAGGATACAGAGCCCCTGACCTCTGTCTAGACAGTGGTGACTGGTCCTGTGCTGATCACGTGCACTCTCCAAGAAAAAAAAAACCTCTCTAGCAATACACACAAAACTGAGCGTGTGCAGAAGGGCTATGGGTTCAGTCTGTCTTATCAATGTGGACATTTGAACAAAAGGAGGGGCAGAGAAGTCAGGAACAAACAGCATTTTTACACAATGCAGAGGAGTAACCCCTTAGGTTCCACAGTGAGTATAACAAGCATGCTTTACTGCATATACAGACTGGTTTTACTGTTGTGGGTTTAGTAACACTTTTAAATTTGTATTTTTTTGCTCTTTAGTACATGTAAACTAGTAATTGCACTGGAACATGCTACATTCATGTAACTATGTAGTTATATTCTGGTGCATTGTGCAAATGAACTGATAGCTGCTAGAGAAGAGGGACTTTGAGAAAGGTGGATATTAATAAGAATACTGCATTAATTAATACTGCGCACAAAATATCCCCTCTGAGAACATGCCTTAATATAGCTTTACCATCTAATCTGTCCTCCAACATTAAAAGCAATACTCACTGCAAACAGATGTCAAGGTAAAACTAGGAGGAGATCTTATTTAAAACAAATCTAGGGAGGGCAGAAAACTGTCACTCTACAAACTATACAAAATCTTGTCCTCCCTGGTTAATAAATCACAAATCATATCCCATTGCTGCATTATCAGCCCATATGTATACACTGGTGATTACAAAACAAGCACGTTACACTAGTATAGCCTTCTGGCCTATTTCTTAAAATACATGCAGGAAAAATAGCCGTGTTTTCTGCTACACTGTTAATTTGCATATTAATTTATGTTTAAATAAAGAATCATTTTGGACAGGATTAGCAAAATAGCACAAATATTGGATATATAATGAAACATGCACCGGAAATATAATTTTCTCTTATTTTAGCAGGATCTCTAAGGAATTAAAGCATTATTAAACAAAATTATAATGTATTGCAGCTTCTCAATCCTGGTGGTCGCTGCTTTTTTTTTCTCTATAATTTAATTTAGTAATCTGGCCAGTAACACCCTTCCTATCCTATTGTGTCTCCACTCTGGATAGAGGAGCAAAGGAGACACCCTTCGGCAGCAGTATTGTCAAACTGTGGAGGGGGCAGTGTTAGATGCACTTGCAGATTTAGATGAAATTGACTGACACATTAAAGCAGAATTCCTGAAAACCTTTTTTTTTTTTTTTTTTTTTTAGGGTTTTACATAAATGAATAAAGCTGACAACTGTAAGCATCCTTGTCATGGTGAAATGGTTTGTCTCTGCCCTTGAACTTCCAATGTTTATGAGCAACCTGGTCTGTTAGAAGTAAATGTAAAAAAACAAAACAAAAAAAAAACAGATTTACAGTAGAAAATGAAAAGAAATGGCTTAAAAAGGGAAAACTAATTGAGCCACCAAATCTTAGAATTGGTAGGCTGCATTTGAATACATCTTTGCTTTTTGTTTTAAAATTGCCTTAAGTATTACATTATTATAAGAGATCATTTGAAATGAAGAATTAGATCATTACCAATCATTAGATGAGGTCGCTGCATTAGTTTTCTTTTTTCCTCCCTCTGTTTTCACCTGGTGATCTGGCCAGTAACATACCTCATGAGTTAGAGTGTCCCCATTCTGAATGGGCACGGAGGGGGAAGGGGGGGGTTAGGGGGCCATAAACAGAAGCATTATCAGTCTGGGGGGGAGGGGAGTGTTAGATGTACTAGCAGATTTGAAGGAACTTTAACAAATTAAAGCAGAATTCCTGGAAACCTTTTTTTTAGGGTTTTCATAAATGAATAAAGCTGACAACTGCAAGCATCCTTGTCATGGTTAAATGGTTTGTCTCTGCCGTCGAACTTTCAGTGTTTATGAGCAACCTGGTCTGTTACAACAAAACGTAAAAAATAAAAAAAAAAACACAAAAAAAACAGATTTACACTAGAAAATGAAGGGAAACGGCTTATAAATTGAAAACTAATTCAGCCAAAAAATCTTAGAATTGGTAGGCTGTAGTTGAATACATCTTTGCTTTTTGTTTTAAAATAGCCTTAAGTAATACATTATTATAAGAGATCATTTGAAATGTAGAATTAGATCATTACCAATCATTAGATGAGGTGGCTGCATTACTTTTCTTTATTCTTCCCTCTGTTTTCACCTGGTGATCTGGCCAGTAACACACCTCCTTAATTAGAGTGTCCCCATTCTGAATGAGCACGGGAGGGGGGCTTATAGACAGCAGTATTGTCAGTCTGGGGGGAGGGGAGTGTTAGAGTTACTAGCAGATTTAGATATACTAACATATTGAAACCAAACCCCAGCTAACACTGTAGTCACAAAAGCAGTTATAGCAACTGTTTTTTTTCTTGGGATAAAGCGTTTACATAAATAAATAACAGCTGATCATTGTAAGCACCCCTGTCAGTGGTAAATGGTTTGTTGCAACCCTCTAACTGCTACAAATTCAGGAGACCTTGTTCTGTTGATAAATAACAGACTTACTGACCAGATCACCAGATGAAAATAAAGGAAAGAAAATGAATGCAGCCATCTAAAATCTAAGAATTGTTAAGTTGTAATATATTAAATGTTTGCTTTTGAGTTTAATGCTGCTAAAACCTTTATTAACTAATTTGCCAACTTGCGGTCCCTATGTGTGCTTTATCATGAAGCACCAGCGTGCTGCTTGAGCCTTACGTTTTCTGAGTCAGTGTCCTACACCAATTCTGGAACACCAGTGTACTTAAATGATTGATCTGACTTCACCCATGGGTTATTATCATTGTTCAAATGTTAGATTTCAAATATTTCCAAATAAATATATATGTGACCTGTTTCTAGGTGCAATTGTATCTGTTTTATACACAGGGCAAATGGTAAATAAACAAACAAAAAATTAAAAAAGCAGTAGACATCATCAAGTGCACAGCAAGATTTTAAAGGATTTGCCACTCTGTGCAAATCTCAATGGGATTTCATGACCAACTGTGCTTTTTATAAACATTTTTATAAATATGTGTCTTTAATTGCTGCACCATGGATTTGAGAAGCAGGAGAATCCAATTTCCTTATAAGAAAATCAGCCCCTAGAAGCTGTCTCCTACATAACAGAAGCAATGAAAAGAAAGTAAATAAAAAAGCAATTTAGATTCAATCATATAACCCGGAAAAAAAAAAAAAAATTAAAATGCTGTATGCTTGTTTATTAATATTGTCAAGTAATCTGAAAAAAAGGTAAAATCAGGAAAGCATCTCTAACAGCGCTGTTCACAAATTCTACTTCAACATTGCCAGCTGAAAGAATCCAAATCAAGTGGACACTTAATATTGTTGTTTTTTTTTCTTACTTTTATTTTTATTTGTTTATTATACATTAAGCGTGGTAGGCTGTAATAGGTGAGCCAGCTCTTTCAAGCCTGGATTTAATTCAGATTGACAAAATTCAACGCAACTGTTTGCCACAGATCCCTAAAGAGTGAATCAATCTGTAAACATAGTGAACTGGTACACTTTGGACCCCTTTACCAATTAAACGGGAGATCTTGCCCTAACTGGTGGATATGTGCTCTGCCCAGAAGACATTCACAAAAGGCCCAGCATGGGTAGTAAAATAATAAAGAGGTCCAATGCATCCGGTACTGATTTACTAAAGGAGTAAGATTCCCCTCACAACAAAGGCAGGGCCTATTAAGAATACAATGTATTTCAATGTATTTCCTTATTGGGTCATTGGGTTACTTCACCACATAGCCCACTGCATTCTCATTATTCATATATCTACAAAGGTCAGCAAGTTAAGGACACCCACACCCTGAGAGAGTGATCTCTTTCAAAAAACTATTAGGAGGTCCAAAAACCCATTTACTAATATAGCACACTGCCAAGACAAAGCACATCTCAGACTTGTAACATTTCCTGAGATTCACTCATTGATGGCAGTGGCCACAATGCCATGAAAGTCTATTCCATCATGTGTTAGGATTGTGATAAGAAATTGAAGCTTTCAGAGAAAACTCAAACAAACGGGGGGATTAAATAAATGCACAGATATTGTCCATGGTAGAGATCAAACCCAGGACAACAACACACAAAGCAAGACCGCTACTCACATGTCTAACATCTGTTAAATTCTGCTGTGCTGTTTGACATCCAGGACACTGAAGAAGCTAAAACCAATCAATCTGAAGCAATACCATTGATTTACTAGAAGAACAGGGCATTTTTACATTGTTAATTGAGTTTTTACTTATCTTAGTGAATGAAGTGGAAAAGTGAAAATTCACTTTGCAAAGAATACCCATTCATGCAAAAAAAAAAAGGAAGGTAGAGAAATATAATCCATCATCCATGACTACAGTTCCTGTGTCCTGTACTGTACAATAAAGACTCAGAATTTTGCTTGCACATGATTGGACGATTAAAATTAGTACAGCTTCACCTCATTCACTAAGTAAAAATTAAAGGATAAGTTCACCTTTGGAAACATGTTATATGTTTCACTGCTGCATCCGCCACACGCTGTCCTCTCTTACTGTGACAACAGTAGAGGGAGAAGTTCTACATACTAGCTGTCATTTTTTGAAACCAGTGTGGCCGTGTGGGGCTCTGCCCAGATGGCTGCATCATTCAGTCACAAAGTTCTGTGAATGAATGAACTACAAGTCCCAACAGCCTTTGCAGCTGTCAGCTTATATTTCTCAATGAACTACAACGGCACTGTTGAGCACTGTGGTAGTTCATTGATTCTTCTTATCACAGTGTATCTTCTTGCCTGTACAAGGTTTGAACACACAGCTACACACTGACAGGTTTGCAGGAGTCCTGCATGGCACCAGTGATCTACTTATTGCTGGTTTCCAGGCTTCAAAAATAGTAAATGCACATTTTTTACCTGCAAAAAAATGGCATGCAATTTTTCTTTTTAAAAAAGTGAACTTATCCTTTACCTTTGCAGAGAAAATTCACTTAGCTAGTTAAAGAGCTAACATTGTGCTTCAATAAACTGAAGTTGCCAACATAAATCATCCAATCATGTGCAAGCAAATCCCTGTTTTGTTTTTTTAAATTTTCCTTGCAAATGACTGGTACATTTTGCTTTTTTTAACCTCAATCACTAAGGCAAGTGAAAATTCACATTTAAAGTGAAAATGTTCTACTATTTTGGTAGATCAACCCCACTGTGTAGCAAAGTATGATGTCTATTGTAATGGATTAGCAGCTTGAAAGCAATAACCATCCTGCTGTATACAAATATGAGGGCAATATCAATAGCCTTTTCAAATACCAAAACCCTGAGGTGTTACATTGATTTACAATCATCTATTAATAGCTTCTGCTTTAACATGCATGCAGTGGTTATCGGATATACAATGAACACAAGATAATGATGAAATCTCTGACTGTTTTCATTGAACAACATGAAAGCCAGACCCCCTCCCCCCAAAAAAAATATAGAAAACATGGGATTTATCTTACTGTAAAATCCTTGTCTTTGAAGACACTACCAGGCAAAGGTACCTTTCCTCTGTTCCTTTGGGCCAATATACTACTATTAAAACTATAACTACGGTATCAATCAAAATGATCAATAATACCCTTTCACATATAGGATCAAACTTTCAACCTTGAAAGTGCAAATTTACAAGGAAACTCCAATATGTAAATAAATAACCCTAAACATATACTAGTGAAAATGAACCCAAAAAATCAAACCCAAAATCTCAAAAAACAAAAAACAAATGTTTAGGGTTATTTATTTACATATTGGAGTTTCCTTGTTCACTATACTACTATTATAGTATATTTTCTACTATCACCTTTGTTTGCCAGTATCCAGTCTCATGAAGGCAGCAGTATATAACCCAATGTACCTGAATACTCAGCCAGTTTCCCATAATGTACAATTAGGAAAAAGGATTTTTAACAAATAATTCATCAAGTAGTTTTATAACAGTGGGCCCAATCTAAAAAGTGGAACATAAACAGTAAAATCTCTACACTATGGTGAAGTTTTGTTTTTGGAAATATCATGTCCCCTTATAAAGTTGCAGGGTTTCACCTGTTTGCACCAACAGTATAGGTAACATATGATCCCCATAGTTCAAAGGATGATGTTAAATATTGAGAGGTTGGGTCTGCAAATGCAGTTCATACTAGGCCATATAAGTGCTAAAAGTCACCAAACATCCTCTTCTGTTGTTTCTGAAACCTAAAATATAGGACTTAGAAATGTGTATATGGACCAAAAAAAAAAAGAATTGCCGATTGGGCTAAAGCAGCAGATACTTAATGTAGAACATTTTTACAGAAACTATGGTCCCTCAAGATTAATTCTGGTATTGTAATGTAAGTACTCTAGACCAGTGTTGCTTAATGTTTTTTCAGTTAAGGCACCCTTTAAAATCCTGCACCCATTCTAAAATGAAAAAACAAAAAATTAACTAATAGTTTTTAATATCTCAACAGCATCTACACACATAGGACACCTAACATTAAAGGTGATTTATTTTTACAAAGGAAATACACCTTTGCACACTGGTATCGACAAGTATTCCAGCGTTTTTCTTCTCCCTCAGTTTCTCTCCCTCCCTTAGCTAAGGTGATGCCAGTGCTGAAGAAGATAGACAGGGGAGGGGCAAACAAGGATGCAGGTGCCTGACATCTTCCTTATCAACCAATGACTTAGTCGGTTGTTAGAATGCCATCAGTTGGCTTGCATGGTGCCCAAGATTGCAAAGTTGCACAATAAAAACCTGTGGTTTGTGTAACAAAAAGGCAGGCTTGATCTACTTATTGGCTTGTTGACACTTTTTGGGCAATTTGGGGCAATTTTTAAGCATTTTGCCAAGACACCCTTGAAGAACCCAGCAGGCACCCAAGTTGAAATAGGCTACTCTAGACCACCATATACAAGAGAAATATACAGTGTGTGTGTGTGTGTGTATATATATATATTTATTTATTGCGAAGTCACGGAAGAGTTCTACAACCACAGAACAGCATTGGGTTAAATACAGTCATTTATACAGGTCATAGAACTGAAAGTCACTTTGTTATATTATTCTTTTACTTTACAGCAAGGAAGCATGTGGTTCTTAGATGATTAAAGTTCAATATGAAAAATAGAAAGAAAGCTTTTTGTTTAAAAGAACATTATAAGTCCATCATAAATCTTCACATACAATTATATATTTTATCAAGAAACAGTCAAAAAATAGTTTTAGATGAGAGATAATGGCTGTCTCCAAAGATAAGTTGTTTTTGTATTTTCATTTCATGGGAATGGCATGTATGCCTTCATAATACACTACTGATAAAAAGATATGTGTATATGTCTGTGTTACAGCGTTTTGTAGATTTAGCTCAAAGATTTTGTGTCGTAAATCATGTTGTAAAGAAAAAGTGTTTAAATATATACATACACGGCATCTAACAGTGAAGAGGAAAGTTTTAAATCCTTTCCCAGTAAAAAATATAAGTGATATACAAACTAGCCCTGTTAACATTATCATTCCCATATGCCCCCAATTTATTTAAACTGCTGGGTGCTCTGGATTGTATAATACAAAATCTAAAGCCTCTTACTAAAGAAGCAGGAAGTAGGACAAATGTACTTTTGATTACATAAACCTTATGAAGAAATACTATGACTGTATACAACATCATACTCTCATGCATTGAAGCTAGCATTTATTTAGTAAAATATTTTAAATGTTGTTGTGCATGCAAATGATTAGCAAGGTGACATAAAGAATTAAGAGTTATCAGGAAAGTTAGCTCTGTTGCGTTTACACAAATGGTTAGGTCTTCTCACAAGATTAAGGCCGTAGAAGGTGATCATTAATGCATGACTGAGATGACAATGGAAATATCCTAAGTAGGTTTACTACTTACCAATTGTGCAGTGCTCTCCATTCCAACCCTGGTTACATTCGCACTTGCCATCTTTGCAGGTACCATGTTCCAAGCAACGAGGGTGACATGCTCTCTGGTTGCAGGAGGGTCCTGTCCAACCTTCTTCACACCGACACGATCCACCCATGCAGACGCCATGAGAGCCACAGTCAACTGGACAGATTTCTACACAAAATAAATATAAATGTTAGGAATACATGTAGGGTAGACTAAAACTGGAGATTCAAAATCTGATACAGTTGTGCATGGTAGCCAATCAGCTTCTAACTTCAGCTTGTTCAATTGAGCTTTGACAATAAAACATGGAAGTTGATTGCTTTCTATACAGAGCTGCACCAGTTTATGCAATTTTAGAAAACCAACCCAATAATGTAGCAGTGGTTTGATTTCAATAATTACAATTCAGTAACAATTCATAATAGCAATTTTATTTCAATAATTTCATCAAAAAAGCCACCAGGACATAACATGGAGGTCACCTGTTTTTGTAAGAGTAAAGTGACCGCAATGGTTTTGTAATGCACACAGTACAAATCAGACGCTGGGTATATGCTTATGTATTAAGTGAAACAGGGTTTTAAGGGAATTGCCAGAAATGGAAAGCAATGTATCTGCTGGATAAAAAAAAAAGAATAAAATAAAATAAAACTTTGAACTAACCTATTATTCAGCCCCCAGCCCTGTGGTAAGCTAGATCAACTGGTTCCACATGGGACTGCACACTTCAGCTAATTTGTTTTGCAGGTAAGCCCTTAACCCGCTCTTGAATAGAGATTTTGCCTTGAAGTGATTTATAGCAATAACAGGCTAGCAAAGTTAAAGTTCAGGAAAACCATACTTATATAATTACAGATCACAGATGAATGTAATGGGCTTCCATATCATTATAGTGCTATACTGTGACATGTGTGGATTAACCTATCGCTCCCAGGTAAACCTCTATGTTCCAAGTCACAAAAGCCTCACTTAAAATAATATATACAGACAGAACCAGTTCAAATGCTCATTAAGTATGACATATGAGAAGTTATACAGTACAAAAAATGAATTCCTGTTATCTGCTCTGGGGCTGTACTGCTCTCTGCAGTCCTCTGCAATATTGCCTGTGTGCAGCATTACATGCTGCAAAGCTTGCATTTTCCCTGATATCCCAGATAGCACATGCCTGACAGACAAAAAATCTTATCCTATATCTCAATCAATTTTAGTATCTTTCCTTGTAAGTGGATTCCATGTGTTTTGCAAATGTATGCATCTTGGGCACCTTTTTGTTTTAATTCGGTCATTAGAATAGAGGTTTTAATAGGGTCCTTTGTGCTGGCTGGTTAATGCACACTTTTTAAATGCCCTTACATATACACCTTTCTTGCCAGTTATAATCTGACAAGCTTTTTGACATTTTTCTTTGCAGTAAATGTATATTTAATGAAATTCTGGCATTTACAGTAGATGTCTAGAGGATCAAAAACATCTATTACCCTCTTCTAATAGGCTATATGCATCAAATATTATCACATATGTTATATTTTATAAAGCACGAAGACTTGTTATCCCAGTTACCAGGAAAATGGACCTAAAAGGGTTAGTCCACCTAAAAAAAATGTTTTAGTTTTAGGTACATGTCATGCATCTGCTTTCACTAGTCTCTTGAAGACTAGGTTGAGAATTAGAGACCTAGTGGGGAAGTTATATGTCAAGGATATTTGCTTGCTTTTCAAATAGCAACATATTCAATATATGCAAGTCTCCAATTTTTTGCTTATTATCTACATGTGGCCATAAACGTGCCAGATCCTGCTACCAATTCACCAGGTAAAAATTGATAAACTCAGAGCTACCCTAAGGGGCACTTTTGTTCTTCTTTTCATTACACAATTTGCATCAGAAACAGTAAAGTGAACTGAAACTATAGAGGATGGGTAGATGCCTCTCCACACATAAATGTTTTCAGAAATATCTGCCTATAAAGCTAATTTTATATCTGCCTAATTGTTTAGAGCAATGTTCTCACTTTGCAAAGGCCTAAACCTAAGTTATCACTCCCCAAATTTGCTTTTAAAATGAACAGGGTCTATGTAGGGCAAAACAACAGTTCATATTAAAACCAGGACACAAAGAAGCCTATACTCTTCTTCCTTCCCTACCCATCCACTCTTTTTCATGCCGGGAGCAAGGAAAATCAGCCCTCTATCCGCTCAAGCCAGTCCTAGTCAGAGCTGATATGAGGGTGTCCCCTAAGTGACACTGTGGGGTGCCTGAGCAACAACTACCAAGAACCAGGGCTGTCAAACGGAAGCAAGGGGAGTGGATCATGTGATCCCCATATCTGGAACTACTGAGTAATTCTCCTCCCTTTGGGAAAGAAGGAAAATTGAATATTAGCTACTGCTGGGGCCAGCTGTATGGTGAACCTATTACATTGTCCTGCATCAGCAAAGCACTGGTTCACTTGAAATTAAAAGATCTACTGGTAGGTAGTTACATTTTAATCCCTTAGCAATGTTTGCTTGCATTTTGCAAGTGAATTATAGTTCCCATCAGCCTTTAAAAAAAGTACATAAATAACAAATGCCTTTGTTACAGATAAAAATGTTCTCTTTGTTCTGCTCTCCAGAGAATGCGTTTAAGTCATCACTATCGTCCTGGGGAATGGAAGTCCATGGAGATTATCAACATAAACTTGTGTTGTATTTAACTGAAAATGATCATAACCATTTTTCTTAAAACAAATCAGCTTTTTGCAGGATAATATAGGCAAGATCGCTTGTAAGGATTAGACTACTTTAAATACTGTCATTTCCCAATTCTAAAGAATAATTACATGTGCATGTCTTCATTAAGCTCTGTTTCTCCTCAGATAATTAAATCAATAAAAATACAAAATATTTTTGAAAAAATTAAATTTTTTAATTGATTGATTATTAAAACATCATTCTCATAAAGTTTTATGCTTTAAAAGTTCAGCAATTTTATTTTTTAAATTGCGCCCCCCAACAGTTTAAGATAAAGAGCTTTGGCTGTGATAGCCACCTTCTCTCTAGTGCTGTTGCCTCCAATAATTCTTTTCCATTACTAGATGTTCTCTGGGAAAACTGGGGACATCCTGTGAGCGCAGGTCATCATGGACCTGCCCCTTTGGGTGTTTTTTTGGTGTTTTACCAAGGCACACTATTGTACATGTACACAGTAATGCAGACAGCGGCACTGACATCATCACAGGAGGACTGCCCACAGCCGTAGAAGACCCAAACTGGTTCCAGCAGGTTACAAAATCTTAGGAGAAGTTTCTTTTGCATGTGACACCATTGTCTTTTAGGTATTGCTAGTACTCAATGATGATTGTGGCAATGATATCACATTCACTTATTTGCTCACAGGTTTGCTTTAGGATGGTCTTTAACACAAGAAGCACATAAATGTCTTCTGATATATGCTTCCATTGTGCTCAGTGGGAATCCAGAGACATTTCTCTCTCAAAGGAACAAGAGTCTGTCAGCAAAGAACAGAAAAGAGTCTGCTCCTCCAGCATCAATTGGTCAGGAATGTCTTCTAAGGTCTGATAGCATGTCAACTATAGAGATTGCAAACAATGTCCAGTTAAAACTGGCAGAATTGGGTGACAATCATCTGATGTAACTGAAGCTGCTTGTGCTTATAACTCAGCTGGATATTTATTCAGGCAATCATCAAATGTGCACAGTGTCAGCATCAGCCTGTGTACGAGTAACTTAAGCATTCTCATGATGTTGTTTTGCGAATGTCCAATATAAATTATCATTGGTTTAGCTATTATTTTAAACAAGTACAACTACAACATAGGGGAAAAAAATCTATTTTTATCTGTATCACTGGAAGTGCAGTTTTGTAGACGTTGGTTACTATAGTAGATAGACTGAATTTTGCCTCATCATGCTTTCTAGAATTTATACTAAACTGCACTTTATTCGTCAACCCCTTTCTGTCATAGTCCTGTCACCTTTAATACTTACACTGAATGCTAGACTGACTATTTAAAATATACCTGTATACATTTAAGACATAAGCCAATACAGGTACATTGAGGTAAAATAAAAAATAAGAGGCTCTATCTGTTGATTAAAGTACCCACTCAGCACCGTGTACTATGCAAAGAAGCAACTGTTAAAGGATAACATTTTGGTTAGCAGGGATGCAGAAGGGATGCAGTTTAAAACAGATTTATACACTCACCGGCCACTTTATTAGACACACCTTGGTAGTGCCAAGAAAATATCTCCCACAACATTACACCACCAGCAGCCTGAACAACTGATACAAGGCGGGATGGATCATGTTGTTTACACTAAATTCTGACCCTACCATCTGAATGTAGCAGCTGGACCAGTCTGCCCATTCTCCTCTGACATCAACAAGGCATTTTGTCCACAAAACTACCACTCACTGGACATTTTCTTTTTTTCAGTCCATTCTCTGTAAACCCTAGAGATGGTTGTGTATGAAAATCCCAGTAGATCACCAGTTTTTTAAATGCTCAAACCAGCCCGTCTGGCACCAACAACCACACCACCTTCAAGGTCACTTAAATCCCCTTTCTTCCCCATTCTGATGCTCGGTTTGAACTTCAGTAAGTCGTTTTCACCACGTCTACATGCCTAAATGCATTGAGTTACTGCCATGTGATTGGCTGATTAGCATTATACCAAGCAATTGAACAGGTGTACCTAATAAAGTGGCCGGTGAGTGTATGTGTTTTGCTTGTAGCATATTAACCGCTTCCCGTCCAACCTATAGCAGAAATACTGCTACAGGGTGGCACAGGGCCGTAAAATCACGTATATATATATTTCCAGGTAGGGGGTGCGTTTGGGCCTCAGGTGCACCCTACCTAAGCCGCCATTCGCGACCGTGGCTGTCAATCACTGGGTCCCGGCCGGTGATTACTCATGGCGCCCAGTGATTTCCAATGATCTCCGACAGGAGGAGAACTGTTTTGCTTACTAACAGTTCTCCTCCCTGTCAGGTCGAGCACACTGTTTTGGATGGATAGCACAGCCATCGAAAGCAGTGTGCTTACAGTGAAGCACACAAACACAGCCCCTAGTAAAACACTCCCAGTTAACCCTTTGATCGGCCCTCATGTTAACCCCTTCCTGCCCAGTGCCATTATTACAGTGTCCGTGCTTTTTTTTTAGCACTGATCACTGTATTGGTGTCATTGGGGATGTCAGTGACACCAAGTCAGTTCCCCCAATATCAGAATGCCAGCCACAGTCCCGCTATAAGTTGCTGATCCCCATCATTACTAGTAAAAAAAGAAAAAATTCCAGCATCTAAAACACCATTTGTAAACGCAAAAACGTTCACGTAAACCATTTAATTTACACGTATTGGGATTTTTTTTAGCAAAAACATGCAGCAGAATACATTTTGGCCTAAGTTTATGATGAAATCTGATTTTTAAATTTTTTTTACTGGACATGTTTAATAGCAAAAAGTAAAAAAATATTGTTTTTTTCTCAAAATTGTCGGCTTTTTTTTTATAGCCCAAAAAATAAAAACTGCACAGGTGATCAAATACTGCCAAAAGAAAGCTCAATTAGTGGGGAAAAAACTACGTAAATTTAATTTGGGTGCAGCGTGAATGATTGCGCAATTGTCAGCTAAAATACTGCAGTGCCGTAACACAAAAAATGGCCTGGTCAGGAAGGGGGGTACATCCTCTGGAAGGAAAGTGGTTAAAATGATCAGCTTTTATTCATGTAAAACCTTTATCCCAAAAGAAAAAAAAACTATACCTGATTATAATATAAATCCTCAGGGGGGCAAGTGGTTAAAGCATATTTTGTGGCTAGAAGGTCTGTGACATATACAGTGTGTGGTTTGTATAGAGCAAGCATTCTCAGGTTTTATGTTCTCTGACTGTCAGAGAAATGTAGCCACACCCTGACATGACAACATGACACACATATAGAAACCACGTTATTTTTGTCTTTGGTGTGCCCAAGGGTGCCCCAGGTTTTTTTGCAATGCTCAAATAACAAACATGTCTGATAACAGTGTGATAGGAACTTTTAATAACCAAACACAACACTTTTCAGCAGCTTAGTATAGTTAAAAGAAAGCTAATTTGTTATGCGACAATGAGTATAACTGCTTGTGACGAAAGCGTAGGCAGGATAGAGCACATGGAGATGATGAGGAACACACAAAGCTTTATTGAAAGAACAAAATGACAGACACTCAATGGGGAAATGGCAGGGAGGGTGATGTGTGCGCACATTAGGGATGATTCCAGGCACGGGGGGTCTTCTCCGGCAGGGTGGCTTGTGGGGTCTTCCCCCCTTTGGACACCTCAGCTGAGCTCCCTCCGTGACTGGAGTGCGGATTGGAGACTCGGGAAACAGGCGGGCAACTTACCCCTGGGCAGGGGTCTCAGACAACAGGCAGGTAAGCTCCCCCCTAGGCTTGGGGGGTCCCAGGCAGAGCCGGGTCACGAGGGTCCCGCCTCAGCTGAGCTTCCTCCATGACTGGACAGCGGATTGGAGACTCGGGCAACAGGCGGGCAACTTACCCCTGGGCAGGGGTCTCAGGCAACAGGCAGGCAAGCTACCCCCTGGGCTTGGGGGGTCCCAGGCAGAGCCGGGTCACGAGGGTCCCACCTCAGCTGAGCTCCCTCCGTGACTGGACAGCGGATTGGAGACTCGGGCAACAGGCGGGCAACTTACCCCTGGGCAGGAGTCTGGCATAGCACAGCTCCCACCCAGCTTTCTAGGGACATTGGGGTCACGGGGACTCAACGGGACTCCAGCTGTGGAGTCTGGCCTAGCACAGCTCCCACCCAGCTTTCTAGAGACATCGGGGTCACAGGGAGGGGGGAGGGACAGTTCAGAACACGAGTGGTCTGAGCACACAGCAGGGGCAGTTCAAAATGCGGGTGGTCGGTGCGCTCAACAGGGACAGTTCAGAACACGGGTGGTCTGTGCACACAGCAGGGACAGTTCCAAACACAGGTGGTCGGTGCGCACAACAGGGACAGTTCAGGACACGGGTAGTCTGTGCGCAAACCACGGGCAGTTCATGGCTTCTAGGGACACTCACGGTAGGCGGCTTGCAGACGCTTAGCAGCAGGCGGCTTCCAGGGACCCTCACAGCAGCCGGCTCCTCCAGGGGCCTAGCGATCAGCAGCAGGGGCCCTCACGCGGCCAGCTTCTCAAGGGGCCCAGCGATCAGCAGCAGGGTCTGCCACAGCGGCCAGCTTCTCCAGGGGCCCAGCAATCAGAAGACAGGGGCCCTCACAGCGGCCGGCTTCTCCAGGGCCCAGTGACCAGCAGGCAGGGGCCCTCACAGCGGCCAGGAACAGCAGCGGGGGTAGCATGGCCACAGGGTCTGACCTTGGAAGAGGGGGCTCATGCAGAGCTGTGGAGACTCCCACCCTGGGACATTCAGCGGAGGGAGCAAGATGATTTCAGCAGTGTGCACAGGAACAAAGAGGGAAGGGCTGCTTCCTGTGCCAGTCTTTTAAAAGCCATGTGGGACGCTGCTAGGTTGTCTCGGCAATGGCTGGCCCACCACCATTCATGGAAGCTACAGGGACATGTGCAAGGGGGAAGGGAGGGGTGGAGGGATATGGCGGGGGATGGGAGAGGCACTGGCACTCCGTGACACTGCTATTTGTGACATATATTGTAAGCACAATGCCTTCATTTTGCTGATAAAAGAAAACACTTTGCAATTAAATTAGAGATACCTGTCCTATCTGGGATATGCCTACATGCATTACAAACTGCAGCACAAACAACATTCCACAAACTCAAATGTCACAGATGACCAACTGCCATCCAAAGCATCCTGGCTGTTGCCTTTTACCATATGAAGAAAGATACATATTCTCTAGTGCTATGCAACATTTACCAAAACCAGTTAAGTTTTTACATTAGTAGTAAGATGACCAAAATTAAAAAGCAACTTGGGACTTTTCTGTTCTCTCTGTCAAATCATTTCAGGCTCCAGCAGGTTCTGTTACTTCTTAAAAGAACAGTGATGGCTTGATTAACTTCAAAGCTTGAAAATATCAACTGGACAGTTGGATAGAGAGGGGTTTATTTCACCAGTACCTTTTTTGTTCCATCTAATCAATTTTTCATTAGGGTGAAGGTGTTTATCAGCTTTTAGCACACAAGCTTTGAACACAATGCGTCAATCTTTGTAATGAACTTATTAATTAGAGCTAATTTAATTCAAGTGGAATTGAAGGTCTAATTAATGGAATGACTGCTTATGAAGATAGAGGAAAGCTGTGTTGATCTTCAACCTAAACACTGAGAAGGAAGTTTTTCTTCCCTCCAGCAGGAGAACAAACCAATTCTCACTATGCTTAGATTTATTACATCATGATTACAGATGTCTGAAGGTCACCTCCTGCTTTTAAGATTATGTGCTCCACAAAGGTTATGCTTAAAAAGAAAATATACAATCTGTTTTAAAGACAGCATTAGTTGTCTCAATAAAGGCAGCTATAAAAGCTCACATCCGTGTAGGTAATGTAGGCACAAGCCTTGTTTACTGTCGCAGGCTTCTGCCTGTATATGCATTTCAAACAATAATAAGAGCTCAGCGGAATTAATATCGCATGCCTGGAAGACTTATGCTTAACCCTGAAATGTTTATTAATTTTAGGGGTCCTTATAGCTAAGCCTGTCAGGGTAGTTTTTATTTCAATTGGAGAAGAATATTTTTAATAAGTGCTGCAATGAAAATACATACATACAGCAAACCTTAGAGGTCTTTACACTGATATATGCAGCTGGTAGATGACAGCACTGAACTTATCCTATAACAAAAGGCAAAATTGGCTAAAAATTAAACATAGCAAGTGTGAGTCATGAGGACTTTTTTTTCAGAAAAAAATGGAGTGTACACTTGGTGCCTGATCATTTAATTTGCAAACATCAGCTCTACTTATTTTACACAAACTGTTGTTAGAGGAACATAAATGTGACCTGAGGGTTACATAACTGAAATCTGTCCCTACTCACAAAGCATGCTTGGGCTTTTGCTTCTGCAGCAACTGTTGGGGCCAAACATGTGACATATCTGTTAAATTCACTGTAGACATTAATGAATGGTTAGCTGTGTCTTTTTGACCAATTTCTCCCCTGAGTGCACTTAGGGCACTTTTCCCCTCTCTGACACAAGGACCTATTCCTCCCACTGACACCATTGATGGGGCACCATTCCTTCCACTGACACCAATGATGGGGCATTATTATTCCCACTGACACCAATGATGGGCCACTATTCCTCCCAATGACACCAATGATGGGCAACTAAATATCCAACTGCCATCAATGATGGGCCACCATTCCTCCCAATGACACCAATGATGGGCAACTAAATATCCAACTGCCATCAATGATGGGCCACTATTCCTCCCAATGACACCAATGATGGGGGAATATTCCTCCTCCCACCAATGCTAGGGTATTTTCTACTCCCACTTACCAAAGCCCGTAACCTCCAAAGTCTCAAGGACAATAAACCTGCCCTTTGTTTAGAAAGTTTGGAGACCCCTGAATTGGGGCAATGGATGAGGAGTGTGCAGGCAATTCAGAAACCAAGAAAAACATCAGTGATCGAGCAATATTTTCTTACTTGTTGAACTGCTTTCATTAGAACGCTTCTAATGTCTACAAGCTATGTCTAAGGTACTAATGTACGAAAGGAGTAGACAATTACTATTTCAATATATGCTATTAAAGCAGAATCTTGAACTCTTTATAAATTAAAAAAAAGTGCTGAGCAATAAACATTTTTTGACAGACAAGACTTGTATACTGTGTACACTGTCTGTGGCACATGCATAGTGCAGTGTACACTCCTGGTATTTTTAAGATACCATGAATGGAATTGGTGCAGGAAGGCTGTTACTCAGGCCCATGTGCATAGCACTTCCATTATCATTGGCTGCCTAATGTCCAAAGTGGGCAGCCATGGCAGGGGATGGAGGGGTTAGTAGAACTGTTAGTGCTGGAGGTGGGCAAACACAGCAATGAGTCTACCATAATGTACAGGTATGCTGAGCCTATTATGGAAAGAGCTGCCTACCCTCCATTATGCTACAGTACCTTTAAAGAAGAGTCATTTTATGTAATTATCACTCAGAGCTGCCGGTTTTCACCTTTTTCTGGATTGATTCGTCATGTACACTTAAAGTAGGTGTTCTGTGCAGTCTGCAAATGGAGACTGCTATTATGATTATTATCATGTTGATTAGCTGGCTTTTCTCTAATGTCTATGGGTACCTTTAATTCAAATATGGATGATGAACAATAAAGGATAAGTAGTTCTGGAATATCGGCTTGTAAAAATGTAAAAATGAGCAGTAAGATTTAATTTTAGTTTTTTTTAGTGTATTCAGATGGCCCAGAATATCAAATAAAAGTTCCTGCAAATAAACTCTTTTTCACATGGCTAGTTAATTGTTTAAATACTGTCTGTCTTAACATATATATGCTTTTAGTGAATTATACATTGCCAGTTAGATATTCAATAAGCCATGCTTATAACTCTTATTGCTGATGCATCATGTGATGCATACAATTTCCAGGATGAATTTATGCTATAGGATACAGGAAACAGTATTATTTTTATAACGTTGCATGCTGTAGGCTATTTCTAGAGAGTTTTGATAGCGGTTCTACTCTTCCTTTCTTCACAGCTGGTGAATTATAAACCAGAATGAAGGTTTTCTATTGTATATAAATATGTATACAGTTTAATAATGAATTTTGAATATGTGATACTTTCCTGAGATGCCATTAGTTTGGATGGAATTTATAATGCACGAGACTGGCAGCTACATGAAGAAAATATTACAAAAACACAGGCCTGTATTCATAATCTATTAATGAATTTGTTATTAAATTATCAGACAAATGTCCTTATTGCCTTTATGAGTAATGATGATATAAGGGAACAACAGGCAGTGAAATTAGTAATTGCATTACCAATTGGTAAGTACATACTGTAGCTGTGAATGGGTACAACATTTTACTGATTTTGGTACACAGGGCCAACAAGAAACTTTAAAGAATTTTACAAAATACAGAGAATATTCCAGCACTCCAATTGCATAGATGGAGCAACATACTTTAGAACCCACGTTGGATAGAAGTCTATTGACCTAGTATGTTTATCAATTGTTGGAGGAAACCTATGCAAATGAGGACATACAAACCCCAAGCAGAAAACGTTTCTATTGGAAACTGAAGCCCATCTGCAACCGGCCCCCAGTATCCCTGATATTTCTTCTTTCCATCTATGTGATTCCACAATATGTTATTTTATGTGTGCTGTGCTCTGCCTTTATTTAAACATGTTATTAATGATCAGCCAGTCCATGGTCAAAAGATCTGTTCTCTGAAGCTGCCTCCATCACATTCCATTCACATAATGCTTCCTGCAGAACTACTGTATAACTGCCAAAAGGTCTCTGTTTTGGCAGACACTTAGGGTAGCTTCATGGGCAGTGATCAGGGAGCCAAAACTCCCCTTTTACCACTGTTACATAGCTGCAGCTTGCCCAATTGCTAAGCTGTGGAGAGAGCAAGAGCGGGGGACAGAAAAGGGCAGAGCTGGGTGGGATGATGCACTACCACACTTTGAATTATCACTACCAATAGATTTAGCAGCAGTGCAAAGATCAGACAGGGGTAAACAGTTTCCTCAAAACAAATGTGGGACTGAAGACATTTGGATGAGAATAGCTAGAAAAAGAAAGACACTCTCAATATAGGTGCGCAATCTGACTATTGTACAATTATAATTGTTTTAAATATTGAGGGAAGGAGTGATCATGTGCACTTTCTACCATTTAATAAAACTGACAGTGATGGAGACTGCAAGCAAAAAATAAAATAAGGGCTTTGTCTGTGCTACCACCTGTTTCAAGATGATGCAACCATAAGCTGGCCATTGATGAACAGAATTTCAAATATATATTCTTAGGAAAAGTCTAAGGAAAATTTGTACAAAAATTCTCATAACATTCAAATGTCCTTCAAAACACTGTTTGCATTTAACATTGGATGAATGGATTTTACCAAATAAAAATTACATGTACTGTTAGAAATTCAATTGTTCGAGTAAAATTCTGCATTCTGCTTCTTCAAATTTTCTCATTACTGTGGTCAAAATTGAATGTTGATTTGACCCACTAATGAGTAAAAAAACAAACAAACTTTCTTAGAGTATTCTTTTCCTAAGAATGTTTGTTTGAAATTTAATCCATTTATGGCCAGCTTTACACAAGCTTCTTACTATGCTTCTTGCTAGGAATGTACCTGTTGAGCAGTCAGGTCCTGTCCAATTAGGGTCACAAGTGCAGCTTCCGGACTCTTGGATGTAGGTCCCATGGCCAGAGCACTGGTCTGGACACATTGATTTCAGGATTTCACAGTTGGTGCCACCCCATCCTTGATTGCAATGGCATTCCCCATGAATACACACTCCATGGTAAGAACAAAAGGTATCCAGACAATCAGCTAACAGAGAGAAATAAAGCAGTTTAGAAAAGTGAGTAAATATTCTCAGTTAGCATTAAAATATTTAGTTGTCTCTTACAATGTCACAATTTATTATTAAATGCTTAACCTGAGGTTTTAGCAAGGTTACTTAAATACATTAAGCATAACCCAAAATTAACCTTTATAATACAAATGAACCACTTAGCACTTTTCAAGACAAAATGGCCTTTTGCAGAAAAATGGAAGATAAGAAAAAGTGACAGTACAGTCAATCAGTTACATACATGCTTTCATTTTCTAACCTGCACATTAAAACTGTAATGTTATGGCCAACAGCCCCCACTTTTTCTTTACAGTTTTATAGAAAAACCCCACTATGAGAGTATAATTATGCTGTTTTGTATTATGCAGCAATCTATCAGCTGAATACTTCACATCCTCCTGCACTGCTATTAACGTTCTTTTGATGATGAGACTTAATTCAGCAATTTGACTCAATAAAACGTTACACTTGTAGGGTCAATGGTCTGAAAATTTAATTCCAGTGACTTAATTGCATTGCTTTTCACATGCAAATCAATAAAAACAATTTGATCATGGAACGAAAATGGTGGCTTCCTTTCTAAGAAGCCAAGACGAAATGGTCTGTGCTCCACATAACAACATCACAGATTTCCTAATTACATCTAGTAGTGCCGAAAGCCATGTATCATGTTTCAGTGTAATTTAGATACTGGATGAGTGTGAAATGCATTGGGTTAATGTTTCTCTCTTCGTAGGGCACTACAGTTCTTCTATATGTAATCTTTTATAAGATAATGCAAAAGTATTTAGTGTCTGTTGCCAAAGCAAGAAAGTATGGTACATTCACCCCTTTCGTATGAATTTAGAGTTTTGTTATCACAAAAAAAATTTCTGGCTATATAAAAGTACAAGGCTGCAGGCCTTATATTTCAGACTAAGTTGAATATGCAAGCACAAAGCATGTTACCTTTACACTGACCCCTTAATAACTAGGAAACATTGTGGGATGTGTACCAACAGTGGTAAAAGTTCTTAAAGGATTACCAACAGTGGTAAAAGTCCTTAAAGGATAAGTTACTCTTTTACAAAAAAACAAAACAAAACATTTTTTTGCAGGAAAAAAATGCGCATTTACTATTTATTTGTAGGAGCCTAAAAAGCATTGCACCCACAACCAGCAGATTTAGGGTGCAATGCAGGGCTCCTGCAGACTGTCAGTGTAAACTGTCTGCCTGTACCTCGTAAGGGCAGGCAGTTTACACAATGACAGGAAAATCAATGAACTACTGAGAAAGCCCAACAGCAGAAAAGGATGTCGGTACCTGTAGTTCATTCATTCACAGAACTCTGTAAATAAATTATGCGCCTGTGGGCAGAGCCCCACACAGCCACTCTATTTTTGATTTGTGACAGTGGGTGCAGGGAGAAGATGCCCAGCCTGTTGGAAACAGTGGAGGAATCAGGAAGCAGCCGCAGAAGTGAGAACATAGTATATGCTCCACCTTAAAAATGGGTGGAACATGTAATATGTTCCTGAAGGTGAATTATCCTTTAGGCCTCATGCACACAGAACATTTTAAAATGCTGCTCCTCTTGGCAGCAGCATTTTGGCCGAAAAAACAGCTGGCGCTTGTAAAAGTGTCTGACACTTTTACAAGCAGTTAGGCATCAAGAGTTTGGGCATTGATTCATTTAATAATAATTTATTCTGTCCATGGAAATGAATTAAAATTCGTTTTGGCATGTTTAGACGCATTTACCTGTGTCAAGCGGTTTTCCGGCCAAAATGCTGCTGCTCATGAACGCATAGCCAGTGGGGTTTTTTTACAGCTCCTAAATGCCCCAGCCACTAAATGCTTCTAAAGGTCTATGTGTGCATGGACACATAGGATAGTATGGAGGGCCATTGGGAAGCTGTAAAAAAACGCCTGACATCCCTCAATGTGGCTGCAAAAATACCCTGTGTGCATAAGGCCTTAAATCACTGTACTTTCAAATGTGCCTGGGTATAGGCACTACAGTAAACATATTGTCTGTGGTCTAATGTTCTCATTCTAATTATGAGAAAGCACAGTGAAAGTATGGTGATTATGGTGGTCATTTTAGTGTAATCAATATGTTGATATTGCAGCAGAAATATGAGGGCTCTTCAAAAAGTTTCTGTACTTTTTTTTTTTAAACTCTATTCATTAAGAATTTCAAAAACAATGTGACAACTCTTATACTAAACTGCAAGGTCAGTGGGCTTGCTAGAATTACTACTCCTCCCGCCCTCACCGTTTCCAATGAAAATTTCAGGATAAGTTCAGAAACTTTTTGAAGACCCCTCGCCTATAGGTAACTGGTAGATATAATTTTCCATAGACATCACTTCTAAGTGAACAACATGATCATATTTAGTAAACAGAAATGGCAAAGACTGTGCCTTTTGTGATCACACTTCTTCCAATATGGTATTCTCAAACTGTTCGGGAACTGAAATATTCTGTAATATTCAAGTTAAAGCAGAGTTAGATTGAAAAAAGAAAAGTGAACTTATTGGTTTTGTTACCCTCTCAAATGCTAGTAAATAGAAACAGCATAGTGAAAAATTTAACCTTTCAAGTTTAAAAGTACATTCAGGATCTCCTTCTTGCCTAATCATATGACCAATGACAAGGTTTTTAAAAAGAGGCTTGAGGGCCTTACATTCAGCCATTCAGTGATTTTGCTTGTGCACTAACCCTTACACTTGGTACTGGTCATACAACCAGATCCCAATAGAGTCTCAATTTATTTTTTAGATATAAACAATGTAAATGTTTCTTTTCCTCATGAAAGTACATTATAGAGGATAACGTTCAAATAAATATATTTATTTCAGTGTAGTTACAGGTTACTAAGAAGGCTCTTAATAAGAAGGCTATACAGAACCATACTGATATCGTTACTAGATACTAAGTATGTCAAACTGACAAAAATAAGAAAAAGAATATTCTTCACAGGTCTTCATACATCACATCTTTCATGTTTACCTTCTTCACAGTTTTCCCCTTTATAACCTGAGTTACACGCACAGGATCCCATGATACAAACTCCATGGCCTCCACACAAAGGATCGATGCACTGAATACTAGGGACATCACACTCCGTACCCTTCCATCCACTATAGCACAGGCAGCGTCCCTTAGAGTATTGACCATTCCCATTACACAACACAGGACAGGCTGCTGTGAAATATAACATGACAAAAGAAGAATTAGGTTAGTTTTTTCTTTTTTTTTTCATGCCAGTGGTGGCAAAGCTTATAGAACCAAAACAACAAAGGATACAGCAAATAAATAAGTATGTCAGCTGCTTGTTGTTGAAATAGTGACGGCTTGTGTTCCAGCATCTTAGCTATATTTGTTTAACAAAAGGAAAGCAATTTGTGTACCTCTTGAACAATCCGGGCCTAGAAATCCAGGAAAACAATGACAGGTTCCTGAAACACACTCGCCGTTTCCATGGCAATTCCGGGGACATTCCACAACGGAATCTGTAAATAACAGATTTGGAGAGATATTTATACAAGTCTGTAAACGGAAGACCTGCTGAGTTGTTGCAATACAGATTTCTATTTTTCTTTCGTTTCTTACAAAGCCGTCAGGCCTTCTGATCGGACAGGTATTCCAGAAGTTACTTAATAATGTGAACAGAAGCCAATATTGACTACTTCCTGTAATTGCTGCCTGTGATAGGACAGGATTAGAAGTTTCAATTTGATATGACAAGAATGTCCTGAGTGCAGAATATTTTTAATGCCGTTTGACTAATTCAAAATGACATTCTTGCTCACCATCTTTGCAGATAGTTATACAGTAATTAGATCAGACATAAATGCACGTCAGTCATTTTATTCAGTAGGCAGTACACTTTGACCTCACACTCAATATGATACAAAGCAGGAGAGAAAGCTAAAAAAATGATTTTTGATATGTTATGGAACAGTGTGAACTTAGCTGCCTCGATTTTCCTTACAATTGCTAATTTCACTCAGCAGGTTATATTATCGTCACCTTATTGTTCATTGCATTTTTTATTTTGAGAAAGCAAGGAAGTGACCTAGGTAAAATTCATACCTACTATGATGGTAGACTGACTTTATACAGATTTTTGCTAATGTAATTGATTTTTTATGTAATAACTTAACTTCTTTTCTACTGCATATACGATTTTGAAATGACCAGTGGTGTGTTCTTCTACAGGTGCTGCTGTAAAATGTGTTGCTGCTCCCTCATCAGGATTAGCAAGAGATAGTATGCCAAAGTTAATGAGGTTGAAAACACCAATGGTGTGTTCTTCTACAGGTACTGCTGTAAAATTTGTTGCTGCTCCCTCATCAGGATTAGCAAGAGATAGTAGTCCAAAGTTAGTGAGGTTGAAAACACCTATTAAGGGTGAGGTAACAGCATGCAAATATATATTTCTATGCCCAACTACACTCAAAATGGAAAATCCCATTCTTTCTAATTGTTCCTGTACACACTTGTACGCTCAGTTGCCCTGTGCTCTATATATATATATTTTTTAGTGTATTCGGTTTTTAGTCCATTAGAATCCAATGGGTGCAGTCTAGGTAATATGCACATTTTTTCACATTTTAGCACCTCAAGAACTCTCCTCCCATAGAACTGTTCTCCTCCCCTTGCCCAGCCCAGGAAACTAAGTGATACACTTGCAAAAACACTTGCAAAATGCCTGTAATTCACCTGAAAAAATCCACTTAAAAATCACCCAGGACATATCGGTACTTTGCTTATGCTCTGCTCAGCTTCAAATGCAATTTAATAAGCGTTTTGAGAGAGTAGTAGAGCTGGGAGGTCAGTAAGATACAAGACAATTGGAGAATGGACAAAGAAAAAACAGAGTGTTGGAAGTCCCTCAGCATGGGAGGTTTGGTACTGTCATTAATCTGAGACCTTAATGCTGTTAAGATGCAAGACAAGCCAAGTAACAACAAAAAATGGCCATGCAGTAACCAAAATCAACAAAGTGTGCGGACAGACAAAGTAAAAGAAAGTCACACTGAAGTGTAAAGATATGGAACTCAAAGTGTGACTATGAGAGTCAAGATAAACAGGCAAAAAAGCTAAGGAACAAATGTGTAGAGATAGACAGAACACTTGGTGGGAGTAGCAAAGCAAACAAGATGGCAAACACACATCAGAAACAAATGCTTGAGTAAAACAAGGATATGAGGTAACATTGCATAGGATCAAACGCTAGATTCTACAATTTAGCATGGCAAGGTACAGGACAACATTTAATAAGACAACTACTATAGCACAAAGAAAGGAACTGGTATTGTAGATTCAAGACAATCATTTGTCCTGACAATGATCAGGACAGTTGTGAGTGTATTAAATAGAAAGAGGTACAGTACAGCAGGGGTACTCTATACTCCAGCAGGACCCAGGAAGTAAATGTTTTGCCATTGTGAACCTGAAGCTTTGTGCCATGAAATAAATATGTAGTCTACCACTGCTGCAGCCTGATTGTTATGCTGATTCTTAATGTTGCCATTCTGAGATATCTAATTCTGCACTAGATCAGCACTGGCTGTCCTCACATTAATCCCATGACATGTGTCCTCAAACATGGGACCTCTCAGTGGTCACCAGTAATTCTAAATACTGTTCACTATTATCCGTATAGGTCTAGTGATTACATTACAAAATAACAGTCACTTTCACTGGGTTGAACTTACCTATAACAATAGTATTAAAGGACACCAGTTCAGAGTTTTTTCCATCATTATAAAAGGCAATGTGCCATATTCCAGAGTTAAGATACTGGATGAAGCCAGCTTCATGAAGACTGACAGATCTTGGTAGACGACCCACTTTCTCAGATTCAAGCAAGTTGCGTTTTTCTCTTGAAATTAATCTGCTGCCTTCCAAAAGTTCTACAAAATCGTACTGGAATGAAACCCATAACAGTTGTTACAAGGAATGTAATAAAACACAGTAAATCTACATCTTTTAGGCTAACATTTACAAAGGTTACTGAACACAAGTCGCAGAAGTGAACAAAGTTTAATATACACATTTAATATACAGTATCTGTGCTCAGACTAAGTGGATGTGGTAAAACATGCAATAAAACCTCTGGCTAGAGATCTAAAATTACTGTCAGTGCCCCTATTATTTCAGTATTTGGCTCAATAGAATTTATTATGCGTTTTTAGGAAAAAGACCAATAAATATTGTCTATCATAAACTTAATATTGGTATACGATAGATGCTGTAGAAGAAGTGTATTTGAACACATCGATGCTTTCACAAGGGAATGAAGGTCAAACTTTGTTCATACTTCATATCTTAAACTGACATTATTTGCAAATAGTAGCTCAAAATATTTGCAAAAGATAATCAAAAGTTTCCATGCTGATAAACCTGTGAGATTTTATTTCCAGATAAAAGATTATTTAATCAGCCAATCACTAATGTTGCCCAGAAAACAATGCAGCTTTACTAAAGAAGAAAGTTTAAATTAATTCGCCTCTGTGACTGTTATCTAAAAAAGTATGCCTACTGTATATTCAGCAAGCTTTTCACAATGCTTTTAGGCAGGACTGCAGCCTCCCTCTTTACAGCATCACAGAGGGCATCACTTGCAATGGGGAAACATATCACCTGCATATCAATAGATTCAAATTCAAGGCCTGTCATAAAGTGAGGGTGCTAGGAACTTCAGGAATTAAAGATCATGCATTGGGTAGAGTAGGAAGGGAGTATTGCTGTCTGTATTACTATTTGGGGAATTTATTCATACTTACTGACAGTCATGAAAAATCTCTCCAAAGGGGACACAGACAAAATCCAAATTTTAGTAAGGAAAGGTTAGAACTTCTAACAATGATTTTATTGCTGTTGGTGCCTTCCTGTCCTGGTAACAAACCCCTACCCCCATTTATATGCCCTGGTGTCAAAGAAACAAAGAATCACAGACAGAATTAAAACCTGGCATAACTTTTAAACCTTTCCAATGTTAACCAAAAGCAAAAAAAACATCCAGTTGAAAAATAAAGTCCTTCAACTTGTTGGCTGTGTTCCCTCAAGGCTACATAGTTCTTCCAATCAACACAGTTTCAATGCCTTCTATAGAACAAAACATTAAGTCAGTTACTTTCAGTGAGGAGGGTTTGACAATGGTAGGATTTGGTGCAGACTCTCCAGACACAGGAACACACACAAAAAAAAAGGGTAATTCATGCTAAGGTGATTACTACAAGCTAAAATGCTGTGGTAGGAGTTACGTGTTGGGGGCTTACTTTAGTTTTATGTATTAGAACTATGTCATACTAGTGATCCTGTCACCTGCAATACCTTACCAGTGACAGGACCACCAAGGGACCACTGTACAGCTAGCTATTTGATAGCTGGACCAGTGATACAACTCCCTGTTGCTAGCAAGTGAGGGTCTGCAGCATTAGGCCCAATGACACACACTTAGGGAAAATGTTAGGTGAGACCACACTGATTCTACTTCTGGTGAGGAATTGCCAGCGGCAGAATCACTATTGTGACATAGCCATTAAAAGGCATAGATAAGAGTTAAAAACTGTGGAAGTTGTATCAAAAAAAGGATGCAGATGGCAAAGGATTAGTCAACAGTGTTTCCTATAGCGGATCCTTCCCCATTTCTAACTTACTACACCTTGTGCTGCACGATGTCTCTGTGTGAAAGTAGCCATCATGGTAGATGCAGGGTTTTGCATTCTCATGTCAAAGCTGCCTCCCTCATGATTGGTGATGACTGAGGATTAAGAAGCAGCAACAGAGGTGCAGAAAGCACGGATCCATAGAATAAATGAATAAGAAGCAGTAGGGTCTTTGCATTCTGGATGCCGATGTACAGCTTTTTCTTCAATCAGGGTTACAGTAAACAGCATTTGACATCACCAAATCTCATAGACACAGTGCCTTAGATGACCTCTTCCTAAACATACAGATTTAGCTATGACTCTCAAAGCAAAGAAAGTGCATTGCTATTTTTTTAAGGGGGATTCAAGACAAATGTAAATCTTTCAGATTACAGCTTAGACACAATAAATATTTTTAGATTTTCCCTATAAAATATCAGACCTTTACTTTGAGTGCAGGTCTATTTTAAGGTTAAGTGTTATACATACAGGGACGTATTCATTGTTTGATGGTTTTTGTGTAGGTGACACTTAAATTACCAACTTTATTATCACTTGTTCTCACCATCATAAAGCTCACCCCAAAAACTACTGTATCAGATTAACAGGCTTGAACTAAAATGTACCTTAAAAGATGTATTCTACATATAAATCACCATGTCTTTGTTCCTTGAAGAAACACAAGTAATAGACCTATGCACCCTAAAATTTCACTAACCTGAGCTCCAGGTTCTGTAATCTCTAATAATTCCAGGGTTTAGAAAGCTGTTCTATACCTAATACTGACATGAACTAAAATCCACTTATTGAAATCTCCAGAAAACTGTGGACCAATTATCTTTAGAAATATTAGAGCATTTGTTTGCCTTTTACCAACCATAAAGCTCGAGCTATGCATTTGTAAGACACTGGAATGTCCTTGTCAGGAAGAAAAAAAAATCCAGTTTTTCATAATAAGTAACTTCCCTGTACTGACCTCTCCACTCTCCGAGGTTTATTTCTTGGAGGAAAGGAATAATAAAAATGAGTGCACAGTTTGCATTTGACAAGGACAACTGAAGTCTGTATCTGCTAATGTTTCTTGCACATTTTAATATGTGATTGTCTATGTGCAATGTGCCCTGTCGCTCACCCTTGTCTTTCTCTGCTGACTTCATAAAGCAGGGGCAGAGTACATGCATTCTTTTCTAAATGAATTTAGATTAATGTGCATTCATCATAAAAAAACAAAACATAAAAAAAAACAGAATGTGAAGACTTTGCTGTTAATCAGCCAAGGTGGCTTCAGACTCATCCCACCTGCTGAATCTATTTGGTTTGAAAAAATTAACTATCATTTGTAATTTTCTCCACTGTGAGTGTCTGCGGGAAAGGTAAATGGTATAAATATAAATACAGTGGAGACCTGGCAGCACAAAAATTCCCCATTAACTAGAAGGAACCCATGGCTTGGAAACAGGCAACACAGAGGACATCTGAAGCTCCCTTAGAACTGCTGGAGATTCATTAGCCTGTATGGGAGTTTAGCCCTTCAGCTTTTCCCTGGGATAGCTCCATGGAAAGATCTGCTGCAGAGAACAGCAGCAGGACACATCCCGATACCAGCATTAGTCTTTCCCAATATTCTTTTTAACAATTAAGTGCCGGAAGGCTTACACTCAGCTGTAACCGTTAATGGTTTGTGGTGAGGGAAAAAAGAGGAGAAAGAATTGGTTCATAGGGAGCATTTACTTTTTGCATAAATATGCAAGAAAATATGCAAGTGGTGTTGCCTTTGACTGGAACAAAGTGAGATTTATAGAGCACATTTAATCCATACATCTTGGCTGCAGTTCGATAAAGGTACCTACAGACACAATTCACTTATGTAGCAGCAGTGTCCTTGCGATTCCCAGCTCTAGATTCATAAAAACACTGTGCTCCTAAGACTGCTGGCTGCTGTTCTGCAGTTAACCTCCCCAGCATTGATCACATGTATTTGTAAGCATGGATTTTTAAGTTATGTGACATATTTACTAGAGATGAGCGAATCGAACATGACGAAGTGGAATTCGTTCCGAAGATTTGGAAAAATTCTATTCGCGACGAATCCGAAGATTAGCAAACTTCGGATGCACGAATCGAATTTTCCCAAAAATGGCGGCGACATGTGTGGCGACGGAGAAAATGGACAGAGAAGATGGGGCGGGGATCTCTGGGAAGGCGCGCAGACAAGGCGCGCTGACCCATAATGCATTCATGACATGTGATCGCATTAGCCAATCAGCAGCCAGCCAGCACTGTGTAATGGTGGAGCTATAAATCGCGGCCATCTTAGAATTCTCCATTAGCCTCCGGTCATTCAAGAGAGACAGACCTGTGTGTATTAAGGGACAGAGTTAGGGCCACAGAGACTTTAGGGCCACAGAATCGTTACTCAGGGACACAGAATCGTTACTCAGGGACACAGAATCGTTACTCAGGGACACAGAATCGTTACTCAGGGACACAGAATCGTTACTTAGGGCCACAGCTATCAAAGAATCGAAAATTTAAAGTGACATACACCCTTTTTTTTTGGTGGCTGTCGTGCACAGTTGGTGCTGCAGTTTGCCGATTGTGCAAAATAAACTGACTTTCTGCTTCACAACCACTATTGTACGTTCAAAGAGTTAAATCCATTTACACGCCGGCTGGCGGTAATATTTTTTGGGTGATTAGTGCATTCCAGCGACACAAACGTACAGTTTCCAGCCAACGGCAAGCTGCAATTGACCGATTGTGTACAATAAACTGACTTTCTGCTTCACAACCACTATTGTACGTTCAAAGAGTTAGATCCATTTACACGCCGGGTGGCGGTAATATTTTTTGGGTGATTAGTGCATTCCAGTGACATAAACGTACAGTTTCCAGCCAACGGCAAGCTGCAATTGACCGATTGTGCTAAATAAACTGACTTTCTGCTTCACAACCACTATTGTATGTTCAAAGAGTTAAATCCATTTACACGCCGGCTGGCGGTAATATTTTTTGGGTGATTAGTGCATTCCAGTGACAGAAACGTACAGTTTCCAGCCAACGGCAAGCTGCAATTGACCGATTGTGTA
The DNA here is from genome assembly GCF_062004578.1 of Staurois parvus. Classification (NCBI taxonomy): domain Eukaryota; kingdom Metazoa; phylum Chordata; class Amphibia; order Anura; family Ranidae; genus Staurois; species Staurois parvus. The sequence continues at coordinate 10,098,840 of NW_028317876.1, forward strand.
CAATAAACTGACTTTCTGCTTCACAACCACTATTGTACGTTCAAAGAGTTAAATCCATTTACACGCCGGCTGGCGGTAATATTTTTTGGGTGATTAGTGCATTCCAGTGACATAAACGTACAGTTTCCAGCCAACGGCAAGCTGCAATTGACCGATTGTGTACAATAAACTGACTTTCTGCTTCACAACCACTATTGTACGTTCAAAGAGTTAAATCCATATACACGCCGGGTGGCGGTAATATTTTTTGGGTGATTAGTGCATTCCAGTGACATAAACGTACAGTTTCCAGCCAACGGCAAGCTGCAATTGACCGATTGTGCTAAATAAACTGACTTTCTGCTTCACAACCACTATTGTACGTTCAAAGAGTTAAATCCGGTTTTATTTTTGGGGTGCTTATTGAATTAAAGAGTATGTCAGACAACACGCAGAGGAGTGGCAGAGGAGGCAATGTTTCAGGAGCGAGCAGACGTGGCAGCAGAGGAAGGGGTCGAGGCAGCACTAGTCGCAGCCAGAGGCCAGTGCTCCCGGTGTCATCCAGCGGTCGTGTCTCCACAGACAACCCTGCCATCATCGATTGGTTGACTCGGTCGTCTTCCTCTTCCCAGGTCACCTCTGACACCTACAGCCAACGGTCGGTGGGTACGTCAGACACAACCGTTAGTTGGCATGGCCCGGGAGCAAGCAATAATACCCTTGTGTTCTTTAGAATATTAATAGATTTCATTTACTCTTTTTTCTTTATTGTTTGTGTTTTAATTTATTTTAGATTATTCATAGCATTTTGAAATCTTGATGTTATTTAGAGTGGTGTGCTTCTCACCAATATTCACTTCCATCTGCTGTGTGAGATACCACATGTAAAATTAAGGTAAAATGAGACACCTATATAATTGGAATTGTATATAGACATGTATATAATTATAATTAAATATATTTATATTTTGTTTTTTGTATCGTTGCATTTTTTCATTTTTTGTTGTATCATTCTATTAGATTTTATATATTCCTTGAAGGATTATAGCTATCCCTTGTGCTATCTGTGGATGTTTGGAGGGGTGCCCCTTTGGAGACATCTAACCACACTCTGCCTTAGAGTTTTTGTACAAGACATAGTGAGAATTGGAGGTATCGATATGTTACTCCCCCTTGATTATTGTAACTTGTGTCTGCGCTGTTTTTTCTGTATGTTATTTTGTTGTCTGTATATATTTCAGGCTTGATTTCAGAGAAATAATTGATAACCTCCTGAGGAAGACTTACAACTTGAAACGCATTTGGGTTTTTCTCTGTGTATATCAAAGCAATACATGTACATGACCTCCATATTGTATACACAGCATGTAACATTTTGCTCCTGTCTGCATTTAATATAATATGTATCTGTTGGGTTAGGTTATCCTTTGGAGGCTTTTTTATCATTTTCTATAAATAAAATCTTGATATAATTTTTATACTACTTTTTGTCATATATTTTGGTACTCTAAAGTCCTTAGTTCCTCATTTATTCCCCCTGTGGTTTCTATTTAAAGTGAACGTAAAATCCTACATTTTATTTTTTTTTAAATAACAAAAAGGTTTATACTTACCTGGAATTGCACAGAGTGGCCTCAATCCTCCTCTTCTCAATGTCCCCCACTGGCGCTCCTGGCTCCTTCTTTCCGTTTCCTATCGTGGAACACCTGTACGCTTGATCCCGAGCCAAGTTGCCTGTGTCCATTGACACAGAAAATGTGGCTCAACCCTGCCCCATGCCCCCTTGTTACAGGATTTGACTGACAGCAGCGGGGACCAATTGCTCCCGCAGCTCTCAGCAAAGAATGTGAGAGAGGGGAAGAGAGGAGACAGCAACTGCAGATGGACACTGAGCTGGATCGCATGAAGACTCAGGTGAGTATAACGGGGTGAGAGGGTGATAATTTAACCTAAACATTTTTTACCGTAATGCAAGGAATGTATGAAAGCAGAACTTCACCCAAAAGAGGAAGTTCTGCTTGTTTACATCCTCCCCCCTCCACTGCCACATTTGGAAATTTTTTTTTGAGGGAGCGGGTACCTGGCCACAGTAATGTTTGACCCCTCCTCCTTCCACCCACAGCCTTCTGGGGCACATCACTGATCCCAGAAGACTGCGAGACCATACACAAAGTGCAGCGTGGCACGCACATGTGCAGTAGGAGACCAGCTGTGAGGCCGGAAGGCTTCACTGCCAGTTTTCCTTACCTAAGGTGCCAGTGTCTGCACCCAAAGCCAATTGAAAAATTGGCTCAGGTGAGGATCCCTGGACAGGTAAGTGCCCTTATACTAAAAGTCAGTATTTGTAGCTGCTGACTTTTAATTTTTGGGGGGAAGACTAGAGCTCCTCTTTAGAGTAGAAATGTTTAGACTTTATAATCACTTTAAGACTATTTTGGAAACCAGGGCAGTTGGAAACTGTGAAGACTGGTGAAGGTAGATACACCTCCTAAAAAAAGGATTTTGTGTGCATCTTCATTTTGCTTCAATAAGTGACCAAATGTAAAAGTGTAAATCTGAGTCACCTAGGAACATGGATCTTGTAGCTTTTTTATAACAGGATTTTTAAATACAAGGTCAGCAAAATGCAGTTATAGAATTAAGAGCTATTACCAGACAACAACTGTTCCTGCTTTCCTGAGGTCTCATTTAAAACGTAGCTCATCCTATATCCTTTATAATTAGAACATAGACTAACCTGTTCCTTACATGAAAAAGGTCAAAAGCCACTGATGTAGCATCAGACCTCTGTCTAATACAAAGCACAAGATTCTGAATAATTTTCTAGCTATTTAAAATTATAGCAAAGCATACTCCATCTAGACTACCATGGCTATTATCCTTACGTAATTTCATACTGCCAGGAAACAGTGGCCTGGCACTGCATGCAAACACTTTCTGTCCTTTTCTAAAACTAATAATAAGAGATTCCCTCCTGCCTGACACATTCCAAGTTTGAATGGCCTCCAAAAGCCTGCTGAAAGCAACAAGATTCAGGCCTCTGCAGCAGTGACGAGGGTTAACTGCAGTGAGACAATTTATGTCTGCATAACGGACCAATGAGGCAAATACACATTATAGTCATATTCCTGATGGATGAGAAAGGGAAACCTTTTTCTCTTTTCTTACAATACTTGTCAGGTAATGTGCAGGCTTCACAGCACAAAGTCACTAACCATTAACTTTAAGGATCACCATCTACAGCAATAATGTACTATTCGGTTTCTGTGCCAGGTGGTTTCCATAGCTGAGTTTCTATGTTAGGATATGGCTGCGTATTGTGTGAAATGAACTACACAGAAACTTTCAATCTATTCCAACAGATCTTATCGGAGAATGAAATGGAAAAGGGGACCTGGGGCTCGATCCATTTAGGCTGAGTTTTGCGGGACAAAAGTCTGCGGCTGGGAACAAAATCAAAACTGTGCTAATGCTCCATTAGGCCTGACACTGCCACTTTGACATAAAGTGACATACCCAAAGGCACTTACACCAAGACACTGTACAAAACAGGTCAAGTGTTTACTCATACAATTCAGCAGACACACAGCTTTCATATTGGCACTAATCTTAGGGTGTATTTTTTAAATCAATGGCAATAATGGATTACCACAGGGCCTCATGTTGTTTTTTCCCCTTCATTTTCACTTGGAAAAGTTCAGCTCTATACATTTAGGAAAAACTGACATCTAATGGAGTTGCGTGCTTAAAGGAATGTTTCCATTCCTTGGCTTTTTGATGGAACCCCATATTATTTATCTTACAATTTCCACAAATAGTTTCAATTTCATGGTGAAAACCATTGTCAACATAGATGTGTTTGGTTCAAACGTTGCCTTGGTGTAGAAGCACTGAAGCATAGTTTGCTAATTTAGTGTCCTGCAACTGTACATGTATCTAGTTTTTAGACATGGTTTTTAAAATCTGTACTATATTTTTCTGAATCCACCATATGTTGAAGCCCTGAAACATTTCATCTCAAGAGTATAAATATAATCTATATTTATCAATTCTACTTCTGGCACTGGGATATATTCCCGTCACAACTATCTTGTTCTTTTAACACCTACAATGTTTTGGAAAACATGGCGCCCACAGAGTCCACATAAACTTGGGCAACAGAACAAGTGTGTGCAATTAGCCTCACTTCAGACACTGGGGACTTCTAAGTTTTATTCGCTTGCAGCCCACACATATATACTTGCTTCAAAACATAATAATTGTTTTCAATGTAATTGCTACGCTATGAAAGGAAGAAAAGGATGTGCACTGTGTCAGCATATTTTAGTAAATTGGTGTTTTTTTGATTCAAGTAAACCGTATGTTGATGGTGAAGATACATTTACTCATCTCCCATGAAACTTTTCTTTTTCTAAATGAAACAAATTCATTACTTTCAGTGAATATAAAGGATGAATGTTCTTCATTTAATTTTGCTCTAAGCCATTAAAGTCCTTTGTTATTTTGAAACGTCTCTTTAAATAAGCATATTGATCCTTGTGTTGCAGTGAAACTGACATTTTAGCAAGTGTCACAAAAGACTTGCAGTCTAGCATTGATTGGCTTGCTATGGACAACCAGTGTCAATTATTCCCATCTGATGTATATGCAACAAGCAAGCTAGCTAAACTCAAGCTAGAATTTTACGCAAGTACTTGCATTGCTTTCCAAAGCCAAAAGAAGACTATGCTGTGACCCAAGCCAGGGAACTACAAATAAAGTATTCTCTGCTAAGGACTTATTAATGCTACTTAAAGCAAATCAGTCACATGGGATTCAAGATCAAAGAGTTGTAGAGCAGACTGCAGGAATGAAAAAGCAGTTGCCATTGCTACAAAGTAACAAATGAATGAACAAACTAGTAACAAATGAATGAACAAACAGGAAGTTACTTGAGCAGATATATATATACATATCTCAATACAGCCAGATCAGCAACAGGTTGAGTAATATTCGTCTTTCTGATGGTAGCTAACTGAGCAAACCTGGTTGAACTTGGCAGATTGACTGGTTCTCTATACTCTAACATTCCATATAGCAAGACTTTGTTAAATTTGTGGAGATACAAATGTTTTTTTTTCAACTGAGGAAAAACAAGTAAATAAGTAAACCAGAAAGCAGATGAAGCTGTAAGTTACTCCTCACATGCTTACAAGACCAACCTTAAAGGCCTACCCTGTTCCATTTACCTGCAGTAAGACACACAAATTTTACTGCATGAAAACACAATTCAAGTAGAAGATATGCAGAACTGTATGACAGCACTTTTAAAGTAGGAGTACTCATTGGACTTCCTCTTTGGCATTCCTCTTCTAAAAATTCTATGGTCTACACTTAATGAACATTTTAGATGCCTTTTGCATGCACAGTAGCTGCCTAATCAAAGACACTGTACTCATATACAAGCAACTGACCAGACACTATCAACTGAAACTTGGGATCTGGCACTTCTCACCTTCTGAATTTTTGGGCTGATTCACATCTATGTGTTCTTTTTTTGTGTGTTTTTTAAAGGGATACTATAAAAGTTCATTCCTATTTACATGTGTTAAGACATGACTGCAACAAACACCCATAAGTGTGAATGGGGCCAAATAGACCATTGTTTACAAAGCTAATCAGGTAAGACAGGCCATAACTTATGCAACCTTCATGGGTGGAAGTAAAGAAAATTGCTTGATTCCCCCCTCAACACAATCAATGTGCATGGGGGAATCCCTCATGCAGCGCTATTGTGTTTTGCCCGTGGGGAGCCTTCCCTGCCAGCAGAACACAATGATTAGTGTTACCAGCTATAGCCAGTGGCACTAATTGTTCTGGAAAAACCCAGCAGGTTGGTCATACACAAGTCGATCAATAGACTTGTGCACAACCAGGGTGCCCATACATGGCTCGAAATTCATCTGGTTCCTGCCAAACTGGCCAAATTTGAATCCATGTATGGCCTGCTTAAAATTTTATACAGATGTTTGAATTGTCTATCTTATGAGGCCACATACACTCTGTGAGACTGATCTACTAGTGTCTAAGACCTCTTTCACATGGGCGATGGGACTGATGGGGACCGATGGGGTCTGCCTGTCAGTTGTTTAGGCAGACCTGATTGGACCCTCCAATCTCCCTTATGGAGAAGGGGATGTAAACAGATGTGTCTCTTTACACCCAACTACATCCAACCCAATCCGATCTGCTAACAACAAACAGATGGGGATCAGTTCCCCGTCTGTCTAGTGGATTGGATGGTAGTAATGTGTAAACAGACAGGTGTCCACTCTGCATAAGAGGAGTGCACATGGACCAGCCATCCACCTGCTCAGTGGGGATCAGCGGAGAGATACCCCAATAAGTGGACTCCTAGCAGAGCCCATCCCATGTGGAAGAGGCCTTAGGCTAAACCTATAGTGATTCAAGGATCCCAATCTCAATAAAATTCTGCACTCAATCACACAAACAAGAAAGAAACGTCTTACATAATGGTCTCATGCAGAAAAGCAACTGAAAGTAATTTTTGATAACACTAGGCAGCCTATAGATAAGTCAGTTTTTTGTTATTCAACCAGTGGGTTGAAAGAAAAACTGACTCAATTCCCCCATCCAACATTTCCCAACATCAGAATACTCTGCAGAGTGTTGCAGGCTATAGATTGCAGGGCTGATCGAGCAGGGAAAATCCAACAAGGTGGTTGTACAAAAGCCAGTCTACCTATTTGTACAACTACAGTGCCCATACAAGGATTAAAATTTGACAGATATCTGAGCTCATCAGTTTGCTGCTTTTCATTTCACTGCCCAGGTAGAGTCACAGTTATGAAACTGCGACAGAGAAAAATCAGGTATTCTGCCTTATTAATCAGAGCTGTGCTATGTGGACGAACTGTGCAAATCTCAGCACTAGATGGAACTGGCAAATAAAACAGTTCCCATATATGTGTTTCTACTGTGCATTTATCTGTTTGCCTAGAGTTCAGCTTAAAATATGTGTAATAGCAGCTTTTCATTTCAGAACATTTCACCTGATTTCACCCACAACTCTAATTTAGTTTTCTGTCAGTTTATAAGGGTTTGAAACAGCAAGATGCAAATAAGGCACAAAAATTGTGAAAAATAAACAGATGAAAAAAATACAAATAACAATACAACATAAAAAAGCAAAGTCATGGAATGCTTCTTTTCTGGTGTCCCTCAAATGAGCAGAATATAATTATATACTGGCAAAACCAATCTACAAATATCATTAATGATAATAAAAGAAAAGATAAATTGCATAGAACAACTTTATTAATGGCTAAATTGTTCACATTCATATTTCTCATAAAAAAGTAAAATATCATTTTCCAACTTTTATAAGCAGGCCCACCATTTATCTTCTGATCTAGCTGTCAGACAAAACCATTACTATAATTTAACAATAAAATGGGACAGAGACTGGTGACAGATGACAATGCTAAGAAACAAGAACAGGTACCATTTAAAAATATCTCTCCTCGACGCACGCATATAATCAGCTGTCATGTATTTATTTTGATTTGTAATTCAGTATTGCTGTCATGAGGAAAAAAATCTCCTAATAGTTGCTAATATCATAGATCTGCCAGATCTGCAAAGTGACAACTCAGTAAGCAGGCTTTAGGAAACATATCTATATGTGTGCTGCTATCCAGATTCTGAGACATCAGCCAATATTACATTGTCTATCAAACCACTAAAAAATTACAATCTGAATTTCTAATATTGTATTTTCTTTAAGCATCTTTTGACAAAAGGCAAAAGGTTCAAACTAAGAACTATCAAAGCAAAAAATCAACCTTATCGCTCCTCAACAATATATATAAATATATAAAATATATATTTTTTGGAAAATGAGTAACACTGTCCTCTTATCCATTGCACATATAAAGCTTTACCTTTCTGCACTATGGCAATAACAGCCATTTAAGCAATGTTCTAGTTTATTTTTTTATATTTTCTTAATGTTGCATCCCTATAGTGGCACACTGGGTGGTGACAGATTTTAAACATGTTTCATGAAGTCTATGTTGCCTTTTTACTATGAGATTTAAACTGACCACTGGATGCCATTGTTGTTCTGGGGCATGTCGATGGCAATTCAATGTGCCAGGCTATTAACAAGTGTGGCAGCCAACAATTATGGAAACAAATAAAAGCTCTAAATAGTTACCTCTTGATAATTAAAGTGGGCTGTGCAATAAAATACTAGGTTGGTTTATTAAGTAGCCCCCACCCCTGTTCACAAAAAGCTGTAATATATCAATAAAACAAAGGAAGGAACAAGAACAAAGCTGGAAACAAGGAGTAAACTGAACATTTCTCATGCTATTCTTTCAATGTTTTTCATTAACCACTGTAATCTAGAGTTTTGTAAATAGAGGGTGGAAGGATGCCACATAATCCATCCTTGTCTTTTAGCACAAGATTCTCTTGAACCTATAGTGATATGTTTTATTGAAAAGGGTTAACAAGTGCTGCGTAGACCCCAAAACACTCACAATTCAAGCACTTTTTACTTTTATTACTTTTTTCTGTTTAATGCTTTTAGTAACAAGGTGCTCCATAATTTAAAACCCATGATGTTCAACAAACAGGTCTCATCACAATGGGAGAGAGTGTTTAAAAACACAACCAACAGATAACAGAAATTGAAAACATTTCATTCAAACATTTTACTGGCTTTACACTAAAATTAGAACAAAAAACTTTAACACCCATCTGATTTGAATACTACATGAAACATTTTTTTCTTTACACCACTGTGGCACAGTCAGCTGTGAGAAAATACACATTTGATTAACAGTGAATTACATTTGGCTAGATGAAAAATGAGAGAACTATGGCATATGGAAGCTGCTTCTCTAGGGAAACTCTACATATTGTATTATGAGGCATAAGAATGGGTATTATTAGTAAACACTCATTGAAGAGTAAAAGAAAACCTAACTTAGGAATGAAGCAGAAAGGTTTTGTAAGGTCCAGTCATTCCTGATTCAGATGACATACTGTATGCCTACAATACTGAATATTGTATTTCCAATCATAAGCTTGTGTGCATTACAAAACCATCTTGTCTTAGCTGAGAAATCTTCCTGTCACCATAGGGCAAACATGAAAATCTTGCAAGCTTGACATGTACACAGGTGGCTCAGCACATTTCACTGCATTGGCAATTTAATGCAAATCAGACCCCTTGTTTTGAGTTGTAATTGTATCTTTAGTTTTTAAAGAAATGGAAGGTAATAGTAAATGATGGCAAAACTGTGGTGTACCTGAACATAGGTTTTTGCCTGTATTAAAAGCTCTTTCATTTAATTACATAATCATTGCAGTACAAACCCAATTAAACCCTCTTTTCACACAGCGACTTTTCGGAGAATGACTATCCCTTTATCAAGCTGGGGCAAACTGCCAATTTACGATTTGTACTGTCAAGCTTTTGTAATAAAGTGAAAGATCTCTGAATACGGACAAAGACCTGTGTGCGAATATACTAGAGTTTTGAATGCTTGAGATTCCTCTAGCATGAGATAATGAAGGTGGTTTCACCCTGGCGCTAGAAACTGGATAAGGTGTGCATTCTAAAGTACAGTCCTTGTTTCTTAATTAATGTTTTTCTCTATGGTATAATGCATAAACCATGTGACCATGTTTCTGCACCTCTCTTTCCTTTCTCAATGTAGAACAGAATGGCTAGTTACTTAAAGCGAAACTTCACCCAAAAGGGGAAGTTCTGCTTGTTTGCATCCTCCCCTTCTCTACTGCCACATTTGACACTTTTTTGGGGGCAACATCTAGTCAGATGCACCTCAGTGATCTGAACTGAAAGTGCACCCCCCTTCTCCCGCAGCCTTCTGGGACCTGTGAAGTGTGGGACCCATCACAAAGTGCAGCACGTTTTGTGAAGTAAGTCTCTTTTACTTAAGATGTCAGCACCTGCACCCAAAGCCCACTGAAGAATCGGCTCGGGTGGGGACATCGCTGGATCTCTGAACAGGTAAGTGTCCTTATCTTAAAAGTCAGCAGCTACAGTATTTGTAGCTGCTGACTTTTACTTTTTTGGGGGGAGCATGGAGCTTATCTTTATGGTAAATTTAAAGTCAAAACTTGTAACTTTTGATCCAGTAAGGGAGTTTTTTTTTTCTCCACTTGTGTCCCATTGGGTAAATTTACCTTTATTTCCTGCCCATAGCCAAAACAGGAAGTGAGAGTAAATACCTCAAAAGTGAGGGAATTCCTGTCTGTCACCAAAAGTAGTGTTTGGAAGATTTCCCTTCCATTCTTTTTCTGGTGAAATCTCAAAATTTTCCTGCTTTCTATGATCAACCAATACGATACATAGGGGACTTGACTCTTATTGAGGCCATTCTCAGACCAAGAAAACCTGCTACATTGTGTCTCACAGGTCTACAAGGCTTTTCTTTCATTACAAAGCCTGTCTTATCCTAACTATCTCTCTAGCTGAGAACGTTATGTACAATCCTGTCTCATGGATAAACAAAGAGATAAAATAATGCAGCTTTCTCTCAATCTTCCATATTTTGTAAAATTCAAGAACTGAATTTCAAATTCCACAAACGTTGGCATCACACAACAACTAAGCTTCATGCCATGTTCCCATCCAACGCCTCCCTATGTTGGCATGATTGTGGCAATCAAGCAACACATGGCCATATTTGGTGGGACTGCCCATTTATTCATCCATTTTGGCTTCATATAATTAATATGATCTCAGTTATACAAGGTGATCATCTCCAATGTGATCCTTGGATGATACTGTTTTATTGTACGACAGAACCAAGAGGTCTATTATCCCCCACCTCTTAAATGCAGCTAAATCTCTAATTCCAACGTATTGGGGACAACACGCTTTTCTCACATTAAATCAATGGTTACGTAAAGTAGACCATATTTGCCTCTTGGAGGAATTAACATATGTAGCCAGGGGAAATATTTCTAAACACTCTAAAATCTGGGCCTGTTGGTTCAAGTTCAAATCATCCACATTATACCTAGATACTATCTCTGGTCCCCAACCTGCTGATATTTGATTTGCCTACTCTGTAATCCTGAATCGCAGATAATCTCTATGTACCTTGATAGCCATGCTATACATGACCACAGTGCATTTGTACTTTCTGTCTTTCTCCTTTCCCTTTCTGTTTTCCCCTCTTATTTTCCTTATTCCTTCGCTACCTCTTTTCTCTTTTGATAAAACTGTGCTCTTGAATTCTCAATTATTATACATCTAAGGTCATAGTATTTTCCTGCAAATACTTTGTTAACTGTCTACTGGTTGACTATACATTGCGTTTGTAACAAATGTTTACTATATGTTCATTGTTATCTCTGTATCAATGGCTTTTCTTGCTTAGAGCCTTACTGATTGTCACCCTGTACAACTTTTGTGCTTATAATAATAAAAACAATTTGAACAAAAAAACCCTCAAAAATAGGGATTTTCTTTTTCTTTCACTCTCAGAGATAATGATAAACAGGACTAAAAAAGGTAAATCTCCCTAATAGGGCACAGAGAATGAAACCTGTCAGGTGTTCTAATCCTTTACCACTCTATCTAAAACAAAAAAAGTTTTGCCTTTTGATATACTTTAGCTGGCATCAAACTAACACAAAACTGAGAGCAATGCATTTAGAATCAAACTTGAAAATTTCAAACTGGGCATACAGGAGGCAAAAGAAAATTATTATTATTCTAACCTTTTTTTTTTTTAAGCTATAGCCAGAGTCTTATGGAACATGGAAAAAATGAAGTTCCCATTTATTTTAAGATATGGGATATATGAATATGAAATACAGAAAGAAACTAATATGGAAAGGAGAGGGTTATATAGAGAGAGATTTATTTTTTTTTAAACCATGAGGCACGAACGTAACATCATCATCAATATGCCATGAGATTTTTGCTGTGTAAATTGACCAGCAAATTGAACAGCTGCTGTGGCTATTCCAGTATGTACACAAGTGCAAAGTTCTTATAACAGTTGTATGTACTGGAACATTGTCCTCAATACCATTATATTCACACAGATGCTAGTGAGAACATAAAGGGCTTTATTAAAGTATACTATACACTAGACCTTGGAGAGAATAATTCTTTGAATTGCCAGATCATATTAACAATCTAAAAAATAAGGTGATCTTGATCCTAGCTGCTAACCAAAGAGTAACTTCAGTAAAAGTATAAATGCTTCTATATTCTTTTTTTTTCCCCTTATAAATACAAACAGCATGCAGGAACAAGAAAGGAGTGAGGAATATATTTAGTACCTGAGTATGTGATGGTGGTAATCCTTTCCTGCCATAGACTCCTATGAGTGCATCCTTCTGTAGGGTGATATTAAACTTAAGAAACTGTGGCTGATCAATGGAAAGCTGTGACCTCCAAAATACACCTGGAGGAATCTCTTGCACTGCTCTTCGACCGACGTCCAGCTCTCCCCAGTCAATGGTACTGTTTTCTAGACCACCAGATTTTCCTTAGAACAATAAAAAATATTTTTTGTGAGTTGCAGTTTTTTAGTGTAATTCTCTTTCAAAACAAAAAACTTTGTAAAAATTTTAAAATAGAAATGCAGGCACTGGTAAGAAACCTTGCAAAAAGTATTTGACTGTAAAAATATATGTACCATAACAAAAATATACATTTGAACTCACTTTAAGCTTAACAACTTATTTATTCAGCATGCAACTGCTAGAATTTTAGAGCTCAATGAATTGAAGTTTACATTTTTACAGATCTAAAATTGGTGTTAAAGTTCATGGTGCTAATATGACTGTTAAAAAGTTCAGCTTTTTCATTTATAACTGTTCTTTCTTTGCTTTCATGATTCTTCACTAGATCATTTAGTCCCTCCCATGGCTGTTAAGTAGGCAGAAATCATCCCTTGCAGGTCTGGGACACCAAATTAAATTTCCGCAGTGACATTATCCTCCATGGGTTTTTGGATGCTTTTCAGAAAATCACAGTTTAAGGTGGATCTTGAACATGGCATTAGCCTTAAATAAATGTAGGGTGGCATTGCATTGGAGGTGTTCTAATCCTGTGCTGTTATAGGCCTTTCTGAAGTGTAATATGTGAGTGTTTTTAATATATTTTGGACTGTGAACATGTACTGTAATGTACTTTTCCCCAGTTGCTTGTATAAAGCGTATCTAAACCCAAAAACAAAAATTAAAATGGAGTTCCAGCCTTAGTTTCAGTCTTGTACAGTCGTACAGACTCTTGTAAGTACTGATGTTACTTACACTGATTACATTTAAAGGCCCCTTTTCAGATGAGGTAAACTCTGTCCTGATAAGCAGGCGATCCCCTTTTGATCAGAGTGATACATCTATGTCCATTCAGTTTATGCAGAGCTGACACAGACAGAACCCACTCTGCTATATGGTTGGATGGGAGTAAAAGGATTCCATTATCAGTTTGCACCCAACTACTAACTTCGATTTGCCTAAACGAGGATGGTTTCACTTCCATATATACCTAGTAGTTAATTGAGAACTACAAGAATTCAGCCACAAAAGTACTTGTAGTTAATTCATTCACAGAAACCTGTGAATGAATGACACGGCCATGTGGGCAGAGCCCTGCATGGCCACATTCTTTTTGAATTGTACCAGCAGGTGCAGGGATTGGATCCCCGGTTTGCAGGGATGGGGGGGAATGTGGGATCAGGGGAAGAGGAGACAGATACTGAACATATTACATGTTACACCCTAAATATTGGTGTAACATGTTTACAAAGGTGAACTTATACTTTAGATAAACCCAGTTACTGATTCTCAAGATCATATGACCAGGGGTATTTTCTTACGTCCACGTGCAGGAGATTGTTGGTTCATCAGGCCATATCCAGTCAGATCGGGGAATGTTAATAGATGGACAAGGTTAGTCACGTCTATATGGAATACTATAATTTACTCAAGTCTTGCAGGGTAGGGAGAAGTTGACTTTAAAGTAAATGCAAGTTCTAATTGGATGACATTTAGCTCACTAAAACATTGGAGTGGATTTAGCACAGTTGCACTCATTTTCCTTAGTAAATATAAATGTGGTACAGCTTCACTTTGTAAAGAATAAGCAGTTGCACATTATTGGATGATGGAAATCAGCATAGCTTTACCACATTTACTAAGCCCTGAAGAATAAGTGCAACTGCACTTGCAAAATGCATAGTCTATTTGCCTTTAGTAAATCCACCCCTATGTATCATAAATAACTGGCATGTTTAGTTCTATAAAATTCAGTTTTTACCCTTTTTGATCCATTTGTTGCATGTTCATTCTGCTGATTTCCTGCAGCATCTTTCATCCACTCACTTTCTACATGCATTGGCCTCTGCATTGGTTGCGCACTATTACTGTGAATAGCTCTTTGATAGGGACAACACATAAGGTGTGTTGGCATGGTTGCTTGAAAGTCTCCATCAGGGGTGCATGTGATAGGGTAACAATGTAGGAACACCATTGGTAGACAGATGTTACCCACAAAAGGGGATGCCTGAACAAGAACCTTCATGGCATGCTCACCATGTATTTAATGAGCTTAAAAATATAAAAACATGGGAACAGCTTTTGGAATTTTATGAACTAGTTAAATCCTTTAATTGTTTTTAGTGTTTAGATCTACTTTAACCTATTGCAGCTGGGGTCATATTTATGTACCGCACTATAATCATCCCAAAACAGCAGGCACATGTCATTATTATAAAGACTTGTGTTGCATGATCTCATGTTCAAATTCCTCCTTTGAGCCTAAACTAAGCCTTACCGTGTTTCTTTTATAAAGGGTAAATGAGAATCATTTGTGCTACTTACAATTCCAGTGTCATGCTATACAGGAAGTCACATCCTAGCCAGGTGATTTAATTATTGGACCTAGCAGAATGTGAGCTCTCATCATTCACTTAAACAGTGACACATATGACACATTAATGCAGAATAATTTGTCCAGGTACTGGAACAGCTAACGTGCAAATGAAACTATTAACAGCATTTATCCAGTATAAGATTTGTTCAGAGCATAAGCTGACGCTTGCCCAGAGTTCACTAATCACCAAGTCACGCGCCAAGGTGAAATATATATATAGCGAATCAATAGCACGCTATCACCCAGTGACATAACCTTGGATCCAACGTGAGCACCGTGGAATGACTTAAGGTAACACATTACATGTTTGTGTGCAAATAACCACACAACATAACTTCACACAGCTGAGGTTCTGTCATACGCAGCAACCTGCATGAAACAAGAAACCTTCTGGTAAAAGGAAATGAATCAATATTCACTTAAGTGATAGAATATTATATCAACTCTACCTGCTCTTTGCAGACAGCAATAAAAGCAAGTTAACCCCTCACACCCGGGAAATATACTGCATCCATAGCAAATCAAAAATCAGCTGCAGTATATTATAAAGTTACAGTTCACTGACTTCAGATAAGAGCTGCTTAGACACACTTTCTTTTGATATTGGTAGCCCTCATTTTAGCCATTATGCAACCCTCAATTTTCATTTTGCAATAGATGTTGGGTGATATTTGGTGTGCTTAAGATATTTCGGTTTGCCCAGTGTACAAATCTTACTGGTTGGGCCACATATAAAAAGAATAACTGAAAAACAATTAAGAAGCCCCCCAAATCACGTGACAATCTTGATGACAAAATACACATGTTTAATGTATAAAGATTATTTATATAACTTAACTTTCACTCTCTTTTCTACACCCCTTACATTTCAATGATAACAGACTCGGGGGGGGGGGGGGGGTTGATTTACTAAAGGCAAATAGGCTGCTCACTTATGCAAGGAGAGTTGCATGCACCTGCATATGATTGGATGACGGAGGCAGGGCTTCAACTCATTCACTAAGCTTTTGGGATAATTCCCCTTCAAGTTACAACTTCCCTTGCAAAATATTAAGTGTATTTGCCTTCGGTAAATCAACACCATGGGAAACAGTAGATGAATTCAATAGGACAATCACTTTAGGGTACCTTCTAAAGAAGATCAGGAAATCTGGCAGTGCTGGCAATTTACCAGAAGGACTGATATCTCTAAAATAATTTTTTGGGTTGGAGTGATCTCTTTGCTCAGTCCTATTTGCACTTTAAAACAGGTACTGTACATTTACTACAAACTAGATACACCCCACATCACATCACCCCTACATCAGGTAAACCATAAATACTATACTTCTTTTTATTGCCAGTCCTTATAAAAGATTTGTAAGTCTGTATGTGGGGATTTATATTTACATTCTGTGTTTGCCTAAGGCCCCCTTTGCCACATTATGGTGCATTACTGCACATGCATTAACACACATAGGGGTTGATTTATTAAACCTAGAGTGCAAAACCTGTACATTTTTGTTACCCTTGCATGTGTGCATGATCTTGCCCTTCAACTTGAATACTATTTTCTTATTTGCTCTGTCTGCTAATTTTTGTATATTTGCATTTGATACTTTAATACAGCTCTTTTGGTATAGAAAACCTGACCCTGAGGTGGATGAGGTGATCACTCCCACTGAGCTATTGTGTTCCAATGGTGGGGAGACTTCCTTGCCATCAGAACATACCGATCTGGCTGGTAGGATGGTTGTACAGACGTCAATTGGTAGATCGACATCTGTACAACCAGAATGCTCATACATGGATTGAAATTCAGCCAGTTCAGCATTTAGCCATGCATCCATTCATCCATCCCTGTATGGCCAGTTTAAGAGCAGCTAAAACTGGAGAGTGGAAGTCTACATAGAAACCAATAAGAATTCTAGGATTTTTTTTTTTGTCAATGCTTAATTGAATAAGCTGAAGTTAGAAGCCTTAAGGCTACCATGCACAGCTGCACCAGATTATGCACTCTTCAGTTTTAGTAAATAAACCCCACTGTGTGTTGCAGTAAAGTATCTATTTCAGACTGCATGGGCTGTTTTCGGTAATGCAATGGTAACACCTTATGCACCACAAAGCAGCATAAACCGGACATAAGCATGTGTGTTGTGGTGCATTGTCTGCTACTGTAACTGTACAATGAGTATCATTCAAAATGAATCTAATACAGAGTATTAGATTAGAGTAGTAAATGTAAATCCACATAAGGTCATGCATTTTGAACAGCAGATCCCACACCCATATAACATTAATTTCAATATCCGATATTCAATTACAGTGAATAGATGTAATGTAAATGCTTACTTCTCCAAATATCGTGACCTTAAAATGTGATGTGAAAGGACAAATATATTTTTACTTCTCTATCTGACCTCCCAATCCTCCTGAACTAAACTACACTAACACCCAGTACCTCAAATTCTTACCTTTTTCAGAAAAGCCCCATCATACAGCACTGTTTGTGAATGCAAATATACAATACAACAAAGCCCACTATATTTTGATAAGTGATACCAATTTCTGCTAAGCATAGTCTATCAAAAGTCCAACATAAAGGGTATTCTGTTCAAAAATGGACTGTTGAGAGACGTGGTTGTGGCTTTTTGTAAACACATTAGCGGTATTTTCCAATAACAGTGGCTTATCAACAGTTGCTACATCTAAATGGCTCTTGTGCTTCAGTGTGGTTTGGGGACACCATGATGGACACAAAATACTGTACAGTATATAGCTACATGTACAGTATATGACTACATATATTTCTGAGATAATACTTTGACTAAAGACCATCAGCCATTCACGCCACATCAGTATGACTTCAGTAATGTAACACCTTTGGTGGAAACTTTGGGTTTGAGCATCAAGCTCTTCACACAGTTCACAGTCATTAGTAATATCAAAGGAAAGGGAAAGGCACTAGCAACATAAACTGCAAGTATTATAATCCACTTCCAGAGCCATGTGCGCTCTCTTGTACTGTGCTGCAAAGATAAGCTAAAGTACTCCCAATGGCTCCATTTGTGATTCCTTCTTTTTTTTCATTGTCCTAAGTAAGGACTGCACACCATGAACACAAAGGTGAACAGGGACACACAAAGCAAAAATTTAATTGGTGATTGAAGCATCTTAGAGTGCAGGGAGCAGGAGGAACCTGGTATTCAGGCTGCCCAGCTCTAACAATGCTTAAAGTTTTGAACTCAGTGGGTGCTCTCTAACAATCACAGCTATAAAAATAAATGCTGCCAAGAAAAAGGAAATAGCTTTAGAACAAACACATAAAAGTATAAAATAAGCAGCAAATGGGCCACATACTGCAGCTATGTTTGGATATAGAAAATTATCCATTTATAGGTTTATGGTGGTGACAGATTAAGTCACTCATACAAAGGAATTCTTCCACTCTAATAAGCAAGATTGTTATATAGGGAAGAACTGTAGAAATAGCTAAATGCAGCTACTTAACACCATCACCTACTTTCTTTGCAATGGGAGGACATTTAATTGACAATCTTGGCATGGCAACCTAATATACTTTTTGTCTGTGCTCATCCCCTCTCCCTGACATGAAAAGACAGCACAGCCTACAGAAAGCGCTCCAGTAAAAGCTCCCACAGCATCCCAGAAAGTGAGTTTTTTAAGCTGTGCAGAAATGTTCACATTTGACACGATACTTAAGCTGGCCATAAATGGGTCTGTTTCTTTAGTTCGGGTTAAATGAAAAAAAAAATGTCCCGATTCCACCATCGACTTATTTGAGGTGGATGAGGGACTCACTCCCGCCAAGCTATTGTGTTCTGATGGTGTCTTCCCCGCTGTCAGAACACACTGATCAGTGCTGCCGGCTGGTAAGGTAGTTGTACAAAAGTCAATTGGTAGATTGATTTCTGTACAGTCAGGATGCCCATACATGGATCGGAATTCAGCCGGTTTAGCATTTATACATGCATCCATGTATGGCCAGTTTAAGAGCGGCCACCTAGAAGCAGATATTTAAAAGGATAAGTTCACCTTTTGTACAAAAATAATAAATGCACATTTTTTTGCAGGTACAAAAATGTGCATTTATTATTTTTGTCCAAAGGAGCCTGTAAAACATTGCACCAGTGAACAGTAGATCGCTGATGCCATGCAGGTCTCATGCAGACCTGTCAGAATATCTGCTTGCCGTACAGGAGCTTGAATGCCACAGTGCCGTGGCAGTTCATTGAAAACTACAAGTCGACAGCCACTAAGGACTTATAGGCACTCATTTACAGAACTCTGTGAATGAGTGGCGCAGCCGTGTGGGCGGAGCCTCATACAGCCATGATGTTTTCAAATCTGACAGATAGTACGGGGACACTTCTCCCCGTACTATCTGTCAAAGGGAGGGGGGCGGCAACCCTGGGAACATGTTACATGTTCCACCCTAAAAAAGGGTGGAACATGTAACATGTTCTCAAAGGAGAACTTATCCTTTAAACTATGGGGTTGATTTACTAAAACTGGAGAGTGCAAAATCTGGTGCAACCTCAGCTTGTTCAATTAAGGTTTGACAATAAAACCTGGAAGTTGACTCTATACCGGCAAGAGCAAGCAGGGAGACGGGGGGTTATTTTACTAAAGGCAAACAGGCTGTGCACTGCAAGTGCAATTGCTCTAAGTATGAAGGGAAGCTCTGAAATGAAGGGGAGCTCTCCCAATTTCTATCATTCAATCATGTGCAAGCAAAAATGCTGTTTTTTATTTTCCTTGCATGTTCCCACCAGATCTAGAGCAAGTGCACTTCCAAGTGCACTTGCAGTACACAGCCTATTTGCCTTTAATAAATCAACCCTAAGGTCTTGTTAGATGTGTACGTTGAAGTTCTTCTTCACAACCATGTATTTTATTTTTTGTACTTTATTATTTCAATTAATCAGATACTTGCTTCTATTAGATGTCATTTGTGTTATATCTTTCTCTTAAATCTTTATGATAAATGTTATTAGGTAGATTTATTCTCCCACAGTGCTTCGCTGACTCCAAGGTTGGGGTAAACTTAAAACCTATGACTGTTAAAACAACTAATAGAATAATCAATCTGCAGCATTAATTACAGGGTAAGCTGTTAAAGGCAAGGATTCTTTTTCCACGTGCATATATATCACCATTGTCTCCATAATTAATATCACTAAAAAGCTACTTAAATGGAGATGTTTATAGTAAAATGGACTATATGGAGTTATTGATCCACCTGTGTACTCTCATTACCAGTATCAGTCTTGTAATGGAGTTTATGCTTTACGCTTATGCACTAAAGCTAATTGGGCATTCTATTATAATAAATGCAGACACAAAAATAATAAAAACAATACTGTAAAATGTGAAATAAGACACCAAAAGTACAGAAAATCATACATAAAAATATATGTCTTACCGCTGTCACTGGAGGGCACATTTACAGTATGTGTTGGCACCACGTCTGAATTTACTTTTCCGTTCTCAAAAGTGTCATTTTCTGTCTGCTGTAGCTGCCAGTTGAGGCCAAAGAGATGCATGGCTGACAGAGAGAAATAAGGGATGTTAAAGAATATCAGTTCAGGATAATGAGGGCTGGTAATCAAACAGAACACAGAGCAGCATGGAATATAAACCAATGAAGTGAACATCTATGATGGAACAACAGCTGCACTGTCTTTAGTTACTTTAATCAATGACAGATTCTTTAGAAGGCAATGTATTATATTTTTATATATATTATATATAATCTTGCTTCTATTCATCTCATAGCTGGTGATGACAAGACCTGCCAATCAAGAATTGGTAAGCACATATAGAGACTGTTTATTCCTCTTCTGGCTCAGCTATGAATTAACTTATATACAGTATATGCAAACAAACAATAGTTTTTGGTTTTCAAGGGAAATCAATGTGATTTACCTTTCCTGTAAAATGTTGATTTACTTTCTTGCGACCAAAATTCAAAGCAGACACAAAACACTAAAGCTGGCCAATTTTACTTTTTTGGGCCAGTTTTCCTTTGAGAATAAAAAAAAAGTTAGGAGCTATCCATTACCATTTACCACCAAATGAAAGCCCAATTTGTCCTGAAAAAAAATGCGGTATAATCCACCTGGATGTATAAAGTAGTTGTGATGATATGTACGGTTTTACTAACACATCTCAACATTGCAGAATTGTGCTTAGGCATTTAGATTTGTTTTACCCTTAGGCGTGAAAGGGTTAAAGGACCTTGGCAGTAGTGTGTTACTGTACATTGTGGTGCAATGCAATACATATGCATTGGAGCTGTAATGTACCTTGGAGTGTCATTCAAATTGAAAGATAATGCAACCTGCTAACTTACTGTAGATAACATCTCTGTTCTAGTTTGAGAAATTTCTTATCACTTCCTTTATTAGTAGTGGAGTTCTGCCTTAAACTGAACTAAAACAGCTGGTAACATAGTAGCTTATTGTAAAACAGGTATTTCCTTTTACTTGGGTTTGCTGTGATTTACAAAGCCTGCTTACTTTAAGTTGTGATGTTTTGTCACCACCCCAAACTTGACACCTTTACTGATTCTTTCAAGTTACATGTTGTAAATTTATTAATGATGATATAGGCAACTAGGCATCATTATTATCAACTTTACTTATTTTTGAGACATGATTCACAGAACTGTGTTTTTTTTAATTAAATTACCAAGGCGGGGGTTACAAAGCTACAGTATATAGCCATACTGCTAAAATGGATAGCTATAAATTCACAAGACACATGGAAAAACATTCATTTAAAACAAAAATAGAAAAAAAAATATGTATTATAAAATATATAGTGCTTTTTACTACAGTGCCATAAGAAATCTAAATGTAGATACCACCAATGACTGAATTGTATCTGTACTCAGCTGTGAATTATAGCAAATAATTTTCAATTTTAGGTTATCCTAAATCATAACAACTTGTTGCATTATTGAACCAATTTCTACTGAGCTGATCTGCGTGAGCATTTCATTTGCCAGCAAGATCTTCTCAGAAATAATAGCAATATCTTTGTGATTTGCAAGAAATAGACCAGAGGATTGGAGAAAGATTATACAATTGGCTAAAGCTCCAGAATGCATGAATCATAGAAGCTTTTTCATAATGATTTTCTCTTATCTGTGATATTAGAGTTCATTTACTGCTGCAATCATTGTCGATAAATATATAGGAGACTACAATTTGGTGGGTTGGACCAAATGTCTCTAATTTCACTTGGGATTACTGACATCACTGCTGCAAAGTACAATTGTAAAAGAAAGAACAAATGGAACAGTAATTGCTTTCATCATCCACAAACATGAGGAAAGTGGGTGCCTTTACCCAAATCTCTGGTCTTTAATGACATATTGAAAGCCTCACAGTTTTGAACCCTTTAGGGGAAACAAAACCTCAAATGTAGTATTCCGTATCTATGTGAGGTTTCCATGATGGCACTCAGTAGCATTAACTTTGAAGATCTTATATGACCCCCTGTACTGGTTAAAGAGAACACAGTCATTTTTTTGCTAAAATGGCAAAGAAAGCCATACATTTTAGATGGCATTATAATAGTAAAGCCTAAGTTTAGTCAGCATTCTAAGAACAAAAATCAGCACAAAGGACATTACTTACAGTCAGCTGGATCCATCTCTTGTGCTGCTGTTTCCCTTATCAGCTGAAATCCTCCTCCATTGATTCCCCCCTACCCCTGCAACCATAATCTTCCATCGTGGCAGATAGAGCCAACAAAACATGGTTAATAGAGTCAGCGGGGCTGTAACAGGCACTCATCAAGAGTGCTCAATTATGCCTGCCCTATCCACCCTCTTCTCCATTCATAGAAGCTGTACTATAGCTTCAATGAATGAAAGGTCCACCCCTTCCATCCCTGAAAAGTCCACCCCTCAGTTCATAGATCGTGTTTTATTAATAGAAGTTATAGTACATCTTCTATGAATGGAGGAATTGAGAGGACAGGGTGGGCATAGCTGGCCACTGCTGATGAGGAGGCAGTAGAAGAGACAGCAGTACATGGGCCACATCCTACTGACTGTAAGTAATATCCCTTGTGCTGATATCTGATTTCTGACTAAACTTAGCAATACTCCTATTGTTAGAAATACAAGGAAAACAGCTGAACAACTGCACAATGTTCAAACTGCCTGACATGCTTTTCCCCAGTGCCCTAGTGCTGCAGTGCTGGTTATCTTTTGAAATCTTCAATGTACTACAAACAGCTTGTCTCATGAACCTATAGAAATGTGCAGCATTGGATAACTCACATCATATTTCTGTTAAAGCTGAACTCCAGATATGATCTTTATTGCATACTTTCACTGGTCCAGTTTGGACCAATGTAAGTATCCATATATCATACCTGAGGGGACACTGAGGAAGCTGACATTCACTGTAGTAGTCAGTGCTACTACAGTGATAGCCACAATCTCCTATGTCCTGTGCTGAGAGGCTGCCCCACTGCATGCTGAACACAGTGGGTTACTCGCTCAAAACTGTAGCCGTTTACAGAAAGTCTTGTATTTTTCTCAAAGATTCAAGATCAAGTGATTTCCATCTTAGCCAATCTGAGCGCTCATGTTCATCGCTTGTGTTCATGAAAAAAAAAGTTCTGTGAATGGTGACAGCGCTGAGCAAGCAAGCTTCAGTATTTAGAGTGCAGTGGGGGAACCACTTGGCACAGGACCTGGAAGATGCCTCACTGGCCACTGACATCTTTGGACAGTCTTCTTCTGGGTTCAAGCTTCAGGAATTTTGTTCATTCATCACGGCAGATGCCAAAATTGCTCATTAAGTTGTGCATGCATGTACAATGCGGACAGGCAGATAAGAAAATTTGATTCAGAAGAAACATAGTATTTCTCTTGTGCATGAAAAAGCACTGCCTGTTTTAGCTGCTGTAGGTTAGTTCCACTTTAATTGCAAGTGCATTTGTAAATACAGTCCCACTGCAAAGTCCCACAAATACCTGTTAATCCTGTCAATGACATCTACCTAATGCAGCTGTCTGCAATGGTGTTGCAAGGATGTTGCACTGTTCTAGAATTCAGAGCAAAGTTTCCACTTTCATGTAAGTTAGGCCTGCTTGCACTACAGGTAGATGAGAAGATATTGCAAGGGACCACCCCCATCTCTTTAATTCAACATTACAAAAAATAAATAAATAACAAAAAAGCTTACATATATTTTAAATGAACAAACACTAAAAATAAATAAATACAAAAATAAAGGAAATGCATGAGTTAATAAAAATAATAATCGTTAACAAATGTATTACTTTATTCTGTGATTTATTCCTTGTACAAAGGCACTGTAATGTTCCTGGTAGAAATAATTTTGTTTTTAATTTGTGTTACAAATATGACCGCAAATGTAAGGTTTACATACAAATGACAAAAAAAAAAAAGGAAAGAGTTTTTGCATCTGTGTTTTTTTGTTTTATTTTTCTTGTCGCTAGGCACATTTAAAATGCATCAAAAATACATAAAAAATGCAACAAAAACGCACTACATGCTTTTCTGCAGCAATTCCATTGAAGTCTATAGATAAAAAAATGCTACTTTTTTGCGTTCAAAAAAGTCTCTGACCCTTTACAAAAAACACACCAGGTGAAAACACGGAGATGTGAACATGTCCCATAGGAAATCGTGTTAAATGGACTGTACTGCGTTTCTGCAAAACGCTGTGGAAAATGCTTAGGTGTGAACCTAGGGTATGTGTTAATAAGGGGCTGCATTTTTTATTTACTTTTTTTTTTGTTTATTACTTTATATACAAATGAATGTACGAGTATACATTTATTTGCACAGAAACGTATGAATGAGATGTAAAATAGTAGCCTTTATTCATAAATGAATGCAGAGCAGGACTCAAGCTTCGCCAGCTTAGTCCTGGTGTGGTCTGCAGTACTGTCCCTAGCAGCATGGTGCTCAAGGTGGGTGCCACTTTGCCTTGGCCTGGCCCTTTTTCCCCAGAAGTCCTGCCCAGGGTACTCCAAGTTAGCAGCGTCTGAGAGGGGCAGCATGCAAAATATAAAGGAAGGAGGATTTGACTCAGTCTGGAAAGGAATAGAAAGCATTTTGTTCACCTTATGAGGTGCATATGATATAGTAGCTGGATTTGGTACTTGTCTAGTCCATTATACAGGAGCCTTCAGTTCAGTTGACTTTATACGAAGTGCCCAGAAGATAAAAAAATGACTACTATTAAATTATAATAAATACAATAATTATCATCATCCTGTTAAGATGTATTAGTGTCATATATCTCAGGTTTCAACTCCGACAATTATGTAACCTGGCTTTGATATTATTGTCACAACTAACACAGTAAATTCAGAATGGTTTAATTTCCAAAGGGAATCTTGTCAATCCGCACTTCATGCTTAATTACTCTTTTTTGGAAGCCAATATATCATTTTTAGATGTAGGAATTAACTTTCCAAGCAGGTCAGTGAGTCCTTTGTGCTGCTTGTGATCAATGCCTGAAGGCTCGCCGGTGAACTGTACAGTGTAGGAGTGAGGACTTCGGCTCTGAACAGGCTCACACAGGGCAATAAGGTAAGATGAGAGTGTTTGGAAAGATACCAAATTGGTAATGTAAGATGAAAGCATCTGCATGTAAGGATTACAGTGTGTTATATGGTTCCCAGCAGAGCCGGGCTTTGATTAGAAACACATATTTTTCCATAAATTAGCTTTTGTTTTGAGTTTCCTGCTGTGTGTATGTGCTGTTTGTTGGAGCGTATTGGTCTATTTGGGGCTTTAGTATGTCCATCTGTATCTGTCATACCTTGATAAAGTGTAGGCCGCTGTAATCAGGCGTGCTAGCTCATTGGGTTATCTGGAGAATTCCTCCATTTTTTAAACACGCAGCTGCCCATGAAGGCAACAGAGGCATGTGTGTGCAGTTTTAAATTGATTCAAAATAAACATCTCACATTACATTATGAAGGTAGGGAAATGCCAACGCAGCAGAGAGTGCAATTTTCATC
Source organism: Staurois parvus (assembly GCF_062004578.1). Taxonomy (NCBI): domain Eukaryota; kingdom Metazoa; phylum Chordata; class Amphibia; order Anura; family Ranidae; genus Staurois; species Staurois parvus. Next base: position 10,124,776 of record NW_028317876.1, read on the forward strand.
TATAAAATAAATATACAGAAAAAAACAAGGAATATACTAAAGCAATGCATTGTTTTTTGTTTGTTTTTTTTACATGGGGAACAATGCTATTTGTAATAAGTAAGGTAGCCAGGTGGTCAGTACTCTTGTGTTGTAGCACTTGGGTTCACTTCTCAGACTGGACTTTATGCATCTAGGTGTGTTCTACCTGTGTTTTTCTTTGTTTGCTCTCCAGAAGATAGTCTGGGTTAAGCACAAACCAGAGGAGGTTCCAGGCATTGACCAAAGGGGGTGCATTAACGCCACGCATTTCCAAGCATGAAAAAACCTATTTGCACCTCCTTTTCCTGATAAGTTCCTCCTTGCTGTCCCTGTATTGTGTGTGGTACAGAAGGCTGCATGCGCCCTTTAGACATTGAAAGAAAGTGTAGAAACTGTTGACCACTTATGGGAGTGAGGAATGACAGTTTTTACATGACCCAGTGTATGCCTAATGATGACAAGTTTACAAAAAGTGGAGCAGTAGCTCTTTTTTACACTTTAAACAATGGACACTTCTAAATTCACATTTTCAAACTGGGGACAGTCCTAAGAAATTAGGATAGGGCTGATAACTATCTACACACATAGCAGAGGATGTAATTTCTGTCCCAAAACAGTAATTTACATGTGTAGTGCTAGGAGCCACTGGTAGTATTGGGTTATCTGCTCTTTCCCTGGTCCTAGGCAAAACCTCACTACTTTTGACAACACCAGAATACCTTGGCTGGGACTTCACAGCAATCACACAAGAAAGGCACACTATGACCATGGTAAAGTACAAAGATTGTATCAGCAAAACTAGATTGGTAGGGCAATACAGCAGTTCAATTATTTAAAGATGGCACACAAAGAGACAATGCAATACCAAAACAGTGCAATTAACTTGAGTACCCTTAAAGTGATCCTAAATATGAACTGCAGTAACATGAGAATAAACAATTGCTCTTTGACTGGGAAACCACGCCCCAAGTGACTTCATATGGCAACCAAAAAAAACGGCTACCTCACTTGAGGGCTCTCAGTCAGGAGACTAGGTTTAAGCCTGAAAGTCTGTTAAATCTCCTATACACCAGTGCTGCTACCAGGCCAACCCTTGGTATATGCTTCTGTCAGGTTAGTTGGGGCCCTTTAATGGCTCGAAACACAGTGGGATGTTACTTTAAAATATAAAGTCAGTGGGGCAGTTCACTTGTGAGAAGTGAGATCAATGGGGAAGTTCCATAAAGAAAGGTTGGGCTTAGTCAGTAGGAATGCCCCTTTAAGTTGCCTAAGCAAAGGTTAAAGCCATGGAAGCAAGGAGTATGAAATGCTGGAGAAGAAAGGGTAATCCAGTTCAGCATTCTGGGTTCTGTGGCAACTTTACTGTAGAAAGCGGCAGCTTACAGTACTAGATGGCAGAGTTCTATTTAACTCTTGTTAGGGACAGTGTCAGCAATTGACTACAGCCTGCGTAAGCTTGCTAAGTGAACAAGAACTAACTGTAATATATAACAATGGAATGTGGGTTGGCAAACCTCTCACCCAGTCCTTATGCAGCAGTCCGAGAAGACTGAGAGTCATCATGCAGTGGGGGGCCCCCTTAAATGGCAATGCATCTGCAGCAGTCAGGGTTCATGAGCTCCACTCAGCAGCTCCAGGTGCTGAAGAATCTTCCCAGAGCGGTTCCCTTGACTCAGCACAGCAGTATGCTCCTTGGTTCTCCAGCAACCCTGCTGAATGCAGCTTGGCCTGGCTTAGTCTAGACAGCACAGCTCAGAACAGTTACACACACTCCTCCCAGTTGGCACATCTTTCCCAAACTGCCATGCTTCTTTCCTGGCTTTTTCTTTTATATTGTCCCTCTCGCTGGCTAGGGTTTGTGGGCCTTGTAGTTGACATTTCAGCTTTATGGTCTAGAAAGCCCTTCTTCCATTCTACATCTCCCAGAATGCTTGTATTAGGGCTAAGGTGAGGCAAACTGCTGATTGCTGCCATCTTGTGGGAAAATAGAGTTCTGCATCCTCAGTAACAATGCCCAGTGTTACACATGCCCTACTAAAGAGTGGCTGGCATTAGGAGCTCTTTAACATCACTAGTCTTTCTTGGGCTAATAGACTAAAAATAGGACCAGTCTCCAAAATGACTGCCACAATATTTTTATTTTACAAAGCTACAGTAAATTTATGCAGACCTGAACATTCAGGCATTGCACAGAAAAAAAGACACAAACATTCAGCAAGAAAACACGGTCAAAGAACATTCAAAAGTGAATCTGTTATGCTACTGCCATTGGGATACATTTTCTTCAGTGAATACACTGTGAACACAACCCAATCAGTCTAAATCTAATTGATAGTCATGGTAGATACCTGTTTAGTAAACATTAATGTGTGGAAACATGCCAAACACACAGACAAATGCTGACCTGTTAGCAGGTGCGGTGTTCCCAAATGCATTACAGAATACAAAATAGACAGTTACCATGAAGACATATGTGATAGATTTCATTATATTCACTACTTGAAAAGTGCTTAACTTTGAGAGGAGCACAAACCTCAAAAGTCTACACTCTGTTGCTTTTTTAACCCCTGTCACTTTTTGTAGGTACCATTTGCAATATTCTTTGCTGCCCCCCCAAAAAAAACAGGAAGTGAGGGTAAATTTATCAAATTGAGAGGAAACTCTCCTCCAGACAGTTGTCAAGACAAGATTCCATAATGAATAATTGTTCCTATATTCCTGTTCTGGAAACAGATATACAAATTATGGTTGCCCTATATTGTCTGTCCTGTGGACAATGGTTACTAGAACAAACACAGAGGGTGGATGGCAATGACAACCTGACAGGATTAACATTTGCTTTAGATATACTTTACAAAAGCAGCTGGGTGTGCAAGTATGATTCAACCCCCTTAAGCAAAGAAGGCAGCTCCAAATATGGCTTCTATACAACAGAGCCCTACTTATCAGCCAGACATTTTCATATCCTTTTTTACTGCATATCTGAACACAGTGGTCACCAATGGCTTCAGATAAAAGTATTTTTAGAGTGGAGGATGTTAAACATCCGGTGCATCAACAGGAGATTTGCATCTCGCTTGCACACAAGCCACACTGTCCACTCCTCCTTTCCCCCGTCCATTCTTCCAGTGATGAATAACAGTATAAATTGTAAAACCAGCCAATAATCTAGGTGCTGGCGTATAACCCATTGCACTTAACTATTAGTTACCCAACAGATTTTAACAGCTTCCATTCCCCCCTATAGCAGAAATACTGCTGCAGGACGATAGGGGTGCGCAAAATCACGTATATATGTACATGATTTTGCAGTTCCGGGTTGGAGGCATGCACGGGTTGCACGTGCGCCCTACCGACACTGCCATTAGTGGCCTCGGCTGTCAATCACGGGGTCCCGGAGATTGTCGAGTATTACCAACGGGGAGAGAACTGTATGCAAACCATACAGTTCTCTCCCCTGTCAGCTCCTGCAGACTGCTTTGTATGGCTCTGCATAGCAGAGCCATACAACGCAGTGTGCTTACAGTGCAAAGCACACACACAGCATAGTGTCCCACCTCACCCCCTCGGTCTCCGCCCGAATCACACACCTACTGAGCGACATATCATACTGGATGTCGCTCCACTTCCTTAAACTGAACCTCTCCAAAACCGAGTTTCTTGTCTTCCCCCCAGCCCGGACACCACCCCCCATTGACTTCTCCGTCACATCCAACAACGCCATCATCAAACCCGCCCCGCAGGCCAGAGTACTTGGTGTCATTCTGGACTCCAACCTATCCTTCCAGCCCCAAGTCCAATCTTTAACAAACTCGTGCAGACTCCACCTCTGCAACATCGCCAAAATCCACACGTTCCTAACCCCAGAAACCACTAAACAGCTCATCCACTCCCTCATCTTATCACAACTCGACTACTGCAACTCCCTCCTCACTGGCCTGTCTCGTCGTTGGCTATCCCCGCTTCAGTCGATCCTGAATACAGCTGCCAGACTCATTCACCTTTCCAACGGCTCCATTTCCATCACCCCCCTCTGCCAATCCCTCCACTGGCTTCCGATTGCGCAACGGATCAAATTCAAAATCCTAACACTGACGTACAAAGCTGTCCACCATACTGCCCCGAACTACATCACTGACCTAATATCCAAGTACCGCCCAGCACGCACACTCCGCTCCTCACAAGACCTCCTTCTCTCTAGTTCCCTGGTCTCCTCCTCCCATGCCCGCCACCAGGACTTCTCCAGGGTGTCACCCATCCTCTGGAACTCCCTGCCCCAACCGATCAGATTATCACCTACTCTCCTCTCCTTTAGGCGCACCCTGAAAACCCATCTCTTCAGGGAAGCCTACCCCACCCCCTGCTAACTTGCCGACCTCCTCCACTCTTCCTACCACTCCATCCCCCACAGCTATCTCCTCCTGTGCCACCATCCCCTCCCTCCTAGATTGTAAGCTCGAAAGAGCAGGGCCCTCGATCCCCTCATATTTTGCATTGTATTGGTATTGTTCTGTCACATGTTCTGTCCCCCTTTGTAATGTACAGCGCTGAGCGAACCATTGGCGCTTTATAAATACTGTATAATAATATTAATAGTGTGAAACAGCACACAGTTAACCTTTTGATTGTCCCAGATGTTAACCCCTTCCTGTCCAGTACCATTAGTACAGTATCAATGCTTTTTATTAGCACTGATCCCTGTATTGGTATCACTGGGGGTGTCAGTGAGACCAAGTCAGTTCCCCCCAGTGTCAGAATGCCTGCTATAGTCCCGCAGTCCTGCTATAAGTTGCTGATCACCGCCATTACTAGAAAAATTAAAAAAAAGAAATTCCAGTATATATTCTGACATTTGTAAATGCTATAACTTCCAAGTAAACCAATTAATTTACACGTATTGGGATTTTTTTTGTAGCAAAGACATGTGGCAGAATACAATTTATGATGAAATTAGATTTTTAAAAAATTTTTATTGGACAAGTTTAATAGCAAAAAGTCAAAAATATTGTTTTTTTTATCAATACTGTCAGCATTTTTTTGTTTATAACGCAAAAAAATTAAAAAAAAACACACAGGTGATCAAATACCACTGAAAGAAAGCTCTATTTGTGGGGAAAAAAGAATGTAAATTTCATTTGGGTGCAGTGTTGCATGACCGCGCAATTGTCAGTTAAAGTAATACAGCACCGTAAAGCAAACAATAGCCTGGTCAGCAAGGGGGGTAAATCCTCTGGAGGGCAAGTGGTTAAATAAACATTTTTGTTCTTTTTGTGGAACTCCAAGAAAAAAATGTTTATAGACTTTTACTTGATGCAAATAAGTTGCCAGTATTGTTTATATTAGGTCCAGTGGGCTGCTGGGTATGGTAAAATTCCCAGTTTTAATCATACCAGTGCACTGTGAGTGATAGGTCCAGCTATAGTACAGTGAAGAACAGTGTTGTTCATTCTCCCTTGTCCATTCATAAAACATCTTGCATTCTGTTCACAGAAAACAAGGCATTCTGTGAATGGACAAGTGGAGGTCCTGCCATTTACCTGCCTCTGCCTCCCATGGATGGACAAGGGGCAATAACAGGTAAATTACAGGACCTCCCAATGTCTTGTAGACATGGTATGAATGGACAAAGGGGGAAAGGAAAGCAGGAGTGAACTACACTATCCTTCACAGTACCGTAGCCAAAACTGTAATCCACAGCTCAAGAAGATTGCAGCTGACAGTTGTTTCTGGCATAATTAAAACTAGGATTTGTACTGCTACAAGAAAGCCATCCAGACCCAATATAAACAGCATGAGAGCAAAAGTCTAAAAACATTTTTTTTCTGGAGTTGCATTTAAAATCTCAGTGAAACCTTACTTAACTAAACACTTCAAAATTATTGCAGAAAAACAGTGCTTTGTACATGTCTTACTTTTGTGTTAAACTCTTGTTTTGCTTTTAAATTCTTCTCATGAGTAGCATTCTGAAACAGAGCTAAAACTCTCCAATCAGCAGGGAGCTTGACCTTCATCTGATTGGACAGCTCTATATCTGACTCAGTGGGGGCGTGTCAGACCATGCACATAAGTGAATTAAACACAAAATAGAAATAGGACATATTCACAACACAGTAAACTTTACTTAAAGCGGAACTTCACCCAAAGTAGAAGTTATGCTTGTCCACCTTTCCTTCTCCTCTATTACTTTTGGACACTCATATTTTTGGGGGGAACAGGTACCTAATTTTGACAGTTCACCCCCCCCCTTTGCCCGCAGCCTTCTGGGACATGTCACAGGTCCCAGAAGGCTGCAGAACCATTCACAAAGTGCAGCACCACCAGGAGTCACAACCGGCTTCCCTTGGCGCTAGGGACCCAAAGACCAGAAAAGAACCAACAGCACTGGATCCCTTGACAGGTAAGTGTCCTTTTATTAAAAGTCAGCAGCTACAGTATTAGAAGCCGCTGATTTAATTTTTTGAGGGGGACTGAACCTCCTCTTTAACTATACACTAATAAATGAAACTTCAGTTGCACTTTAAAATTACCTATATACAGTATGTTAAATATCATTCAAATCTTTCTGCTTATAAAATAAATGTATAATTGTCAAAAACATTGCACAAGACAATGGGATATGTTTGGAAGTTTTGGCAGAAAAAAATTGTGTAGATTTGTAGCTATTTGGAAAGAGAAGAGTTTGATCCTGCCATATTATTAAGGTTATTTTATCACAATGACAGTTCTTGTGTCTTCAGGAATTTTTTTTATCTGTCTCCTCCACTTGTCTCTGCAACAACATCTTTTGTGTCACAAGCGTTTGGGGACTGCCAGTAGAAAAACCATGCCATTGCTTCTGCAGCTACTCAACTGCATTGTGAGTCTGCAATCTATCCATCTGTTTTAGATTCTTTGTTAGTGTGTCAAAGAACAAACTCGTTAAAAATGTCTGCCAACGTTTTTTCGAAAGCAGATTTTCATCATGGTGTGCCAAATGTTTCTGATGGCAGAAATATAAAAAAGTGAGCATTTCAACAGTAAAATATTTCCCAATAAAAGTGCTTAACTACTTGAAACGCTTATGCTTTTTCTTATCAACTTAGGCGGTGAGATCTGCGACACTGAGTTTGAAATCCCTGATGCTTGTGGGGCCCTTTGTCAGATTCGCTGTCAGATAACCTTGCTAATTCATTACAAATGATAAGAAAAACCCCAGGTGTCGGTTCTGTACCTGTATAATTACTGCAGGCGCCACATGAAAAGAGTGATATAGAAGGTGCGGTAGTTATGTCACTCTTCACAGACATATACTGTGATTAAAACTGCAGAGAATACTTGCAGAGCCAACGAGACACAAGGAATATAACTGTCATAATTACCTGCATTTTTGGACGCAGACACATACTAAATGATTATGGGGCACCCTAATGCTTGATTGCCCTAATGTCAGCCCTGTGCAAACACCAGTTTATACTTTAATGGCTTGAAAAGACTGAACAATCATACGATTTTGTACTGTATTTTTTTTAGAATAGCTTTTATCTGTTAGACCTGTGAAAAAATATATTGTCCTGTATTGATGGAACGATGAAATGGAAATTCCACCTGGTTTTGCATCATTCAGAACTAAAAAATAAAATGCTATTTACATTTGCTGTTTTTCAGATTTATTTTCCAATAGATCAAGGCTTGGAATACAATATTTCAGCCTTCTAATTAGTATTACATTTGTATCTGATAAGACTCTTAACATTCTATTCTCTGTGGAAAAGATCACTGTCCTTTGCCAGTCCAAGGGATTTTCTTACTCTGTTACATAGGTACCTGGATGCCTACACTGACTCAGTGCAGCCCTTGTGGATGTGCTGTGAAGATACTATCAATTATTCTGAGAGAAACTTGATTGTAAAGAACAGTCTATTTCACAAAAGAAGCTTATTTTTCTTACATATCACATAACATTTTTGCTCAAAGCTCCCATTTATCTCTGATTTACAAGTGTTCAAATTTCCTTTTGGTTTCAACCATGCTTTGATATAGTATTGCCTCTTTTTCTGCACTGAAAAAAAAAAAACCTCAAAACGGGCAGATAGACAATTCATTGGGCCCCCGGGCAATAGGAGGTCATGGGGCCCACCCACACTCAAGCCACACCTACACAAAGATCCACCTACATATTGAACTGCCTACATTACATGCATTCATGGCAGCCATCCTCCACATATTGCATCCCAGCTGCACAGAAGGGCCCTCATGTTCAGGAATTAGCCAATGCCCAATTCTTGTCTGCAGCTTAGGCTCACAGAGATTCCCCTTGCCATCACTGGGAAGCCACCAAAGACATGACAGGTTCAAAGGCGGCGGCCATCTGATAACCTATCAGGTGCTCGTAGACTTCCCAGCCATGTCTCCAGGAATTTCTGTGAGCCTGATCATTTGGTTATTATAACTCAGCTGCATAGATGGTGCATTTAAATATCCACTGCAGCATAGCCTGCATGGAAATTCCTGGTTTCCTTCTGCAGAAGCCAATGGGCACTTTCAGGTTTAAAGATGGACAATGTGCAGCAACCAGGGGCATTTTATGAAATGAGTGGACCTGCGTACAAGATCATAACTTGGGCCCTAATACTTGATAAAAAACCAGCGTGCTGCTACAACAATTGGGTGTGGTTTTCAGGGGCTGTAGTTAGCACCTGCTGGCTGCATAGTATACAGTAAAGATGTCCAATGATTGAGAGATTAAAGTGGCTGTAAAGGCTCAAGGTTTGTTACCTTCATGCATCCATTGTATGAAAGTGAAAAACCTTCTGTGTGCAGCAGTCCCCTCCAATACGTACCTGCATCTCGATCCAGCAATGTGCACGAGAGCAGTGACTGTCCCAGGTCTCTTCCTCCTCATTGGCTAAAAGTGCAGCGGGAGCCATTGGCTCCCACTACTGTCTGTCACAGCCACTGAGCCAATGAGGGGAGAGCAGGGGGCAGGGCTGAGCCGCATCTATGTGTGAATGGATGCGCAGACCAGCAACCAAGCAACTTGCTATGGGGGCATTTGGCAGGAGGGAGGGGCCAGGAGCACGGCAGGATACCCAAGAAGAGGATTGAGGCTGCTCTGTGCAAAATTACTGCACAAAGCAGGCAAGTATGACATGTACTGTATGTTATTTTAAAGAAAAAAAATCTGCCTTTACAATCATTTTAATTGCTTTGTTCGGGCATTCAGCTCCGACTCAGCTCCTTTCTGACAGGGTTGCCAACTTCTCCACAACTTTTTTTTTTTTTTTTTACAAGGAAACTTTACTGACAGAGTGCATTTTTTACTGAGTTTCTGAATTATGACAGAATTTCCTATTAGAATCTAAGAGGTGAAGAGTGGGGTGGAGGGATAGAGGCAGAAGAGGAGAGGGGGAGGGGGAGGAGAGATAGGGATAGGAATAGGAGGGTGGGAGAGAGAGAGAGGGATGGGGGAGATGGAAAACTAGGAGAGAGATGGAGAAAGGGGAGGGGCGGAAGAAGGGGGGAGGGTGTTGAGAGAGGGGGGTGAGAGAGGGGTGTGAGAGAGAGAGAGAGAGAGAGAGGGGGGGGGGTTGAGGGGGTAAAATAGAGAGGGGTTGAAAGAGAAAGAGGGGGTGCGAAAGAGAGACGGGGTAAGAGACAGGGAGGGGGTGAGGGGGGTAAGATGGAGAGGGGGTGAAAGAGAAAGAGGGGGTGAAAAAGAGAGGGGGTGAGAGAGAGGGAGGCAGTGGGGGGGGGGGGTAAGATGGAGAGGGGGTAAAAAGAGAAAGAGGGAGTGAGTGAGAGAGAGGGAGGGAGTGAGGGGGGTGAGGAAGAGAAAGGGGGAATCAGAGAGAGGGGGTTGAGAGAGAGAGGGAAAGTGAGAGAGAGGGGAGGCAAAAGAGGAGGGGGAAGAGAGAGAGGTGGTGAAAGAGACGGGGATGAGAGAGAGAGGGAAAGAGAGGAGGATGAGTAAGAGGGGAAAATGAGAGAGCGGGGGCAAGAGAGAAAGGGGCGAGAGAGAGAGGGGAGTCAGAGAGAGAGGGGGCGAGGGAGAGAGAGAGGAATTGTGGAGGTGAAAGAGAGGGAAGGTGAGAGAGAGGGGAGGTGAAAGAGAGGGGGTGAGGGTGAGAGGGGGTAAGAGAGAGAGGGGAGTAAGAGAGAGGGGGTCAGAGAGAGAGGGAAGTAAGAGTGAGGGGAGTAAGAGAGGGGGGGTAAGGAGGGCATAAGAGAGAGGGGAGTCAGAGAGAGAGAGAGAGAGAGAGAGGAATGATGGGGGTGAGAGAGAGGGGAGTGAAAGAGAGGGGGGTGGGAGAGAGAGGGGCTGAGAAAGTGAAAGAGAGTGGGATGAAAAAGGCAAGAAAGAGAGGGGGCAAGAGAGAGGGGGGTGAGAAAGGTGAGAGAGAGGGGAGCAAGAGAGGGGGAGTGAGAAAGAGAGAGGGGAGTAAGAGAGAGAGGGGGCGAGAGAGAGAAAGAGAAGAATGGTGGGGGTGAGAGAGAGGGGGGGTGAAAGAGAGGGGGGTAAGAGAGAGGGACAAAGAGAGAGAGGAGGTGAGAGAGGGGGGTGGGAAAGAGGGGAGGGCAAGAGAGAGATGGGCAAGAGAGAGATGGGCAAGAGAGAGAGGGTGAGAAAGAGAGGAGGGGTGTGGCGGGGCGAGAGAGAGGGACAGAGGTGAGAGAGAGAGAGAGGGGGGTGTTCAGTATGTCTGCTACTCACAACTATGATCCCAGGTTGCTCTCCCCTAGTCTCAGGCAGGATCTAGAGCTGCTGTGTTAAATCTGCTGCCTCCATGGCCCCTTTCACAGCAGTGTGTGCACTGTACCGTGGTCCAATATTCTTTTATGCTCTTGACTTGCACTCAGAAGAGAAAAGTATTCTCAATCCACACACAGAATCATCACCATATCATCCCAGCCGGAGACACAACACAATAAAAAAGGAAGATCAGGACTGCAGAGCCAGAGCAGTGAGTGATCCTGGTGGCTGTGCTGCAGAGGAAGGGCGGAGCTTGCCATGCATGGCTTTCCAGGAGGGAGTGTTCCCTGTTCTGTGGCTGGACACAGGCTCTCTGTGCTGTCTGCTCTCGACTGTCTCCATTCTGTCCTCAGGGTAGGGGATCTGTGTGTGTGTGGGGACCTTCACGTCACTGATCTATGGGGACTTAAAGGACAGCACCATGTACAGACACCGCTGTATGACTAATGCTCTGCAACAAGTAGAAGGGCAGTGACAGAGCCTCTCATGGGGCCTCCTACTGGCCCGGTCACCCGTATGGTCAGTCCACCCCTGCCTCGAAATAATGGGGGTTATTTAATAAAACTGGAAAGTGCAAAATCTGGTGCAACTCTGTATAGAAATTAGCTTCCAGGTTTTATTGCCAAAGCTTAAAGTATAACTAAAGGCAAAACTTTTTTTTTTTTTTTAGTTTTGGACAGAGTGGAAAGGGACTAGAAAACCTGTCAGTATTTATTGCTGTCTGTGTCCTTGTTAAGTAGATTTCACCCTCTAGATGGTGAAAAAAAAATCTTACAGGGGTTATTACCCTTCCTTATTCTCTCTCCAAAATGAAAAAAAGTTTTGCTTATAGTTCTACCTTAATTGAAGAAGCTGAAGTTTAAAGCTGATTGGCTACCATGCACATCTGCACCAGCTTCTGAGTGCTCCAGCTTTAGTAAATCTCCCCCAATGCAATTTAAAGAAATCCTTAGTACTTCCCAATACATATTATATCTGGGTCAGTGAAGCAACAGTATTCCCAAACTAGTATGTAGCTTGTAGGGCACACACATTGAGGCTGAACATGCAGATACGTTTTTTTTTGCCTTCTCCTGGATTAACCATGGGTATAGCAGGGATAGTGGGGATAGTGTATATGGACATTTTGTATTTTTGTGCCATTTTTATTTGATTGAACTAGATGGACTATTGTCTTTTTTTTCAACCTATGTAACTATGGGGCTGAGTTACTAAAATGAATGCACTCAGAATCTGGGGCAGCTGTGCATGGTAGCCAATCAGCTTCTAAGTTCAACTGGTTCAATTCAGCTTTGGCAATAAAACCTGGAAGTGGATTGGTTTATTTATTACAGGTACTTATAAAGCATCATCAATTTACGTAGCTCTTTACATATATATTGTAAAGTCACATCAGTCCCTAACCCTCAAGCTTACAATCTAAGGTCCCTAACTTACATTCATACATACACATACTAGAGCAAATTTAGACAGGAGACAATTAACCTACCAGCATGTTTTTGGAGTGTGGGAGGAAACCGGAGTACATGCAAACAGGGAGAACATGCAGACTGCAGACAGGTAGTGCTCTGATTGGGATTTGAACCAATGACCCTAGTACTGCTAGGAAGAAGTGCTACCCACTTAGCCATTATTTCTATGCAGCGTTGCACCACATTCTGCGCTCTTACGTTTTAGTAAATAACCCCACATGTGTTGAAATGACAGATTCTCTTCATAGCAGACCTTGCATGCAAAAATAAGATCTACTTATGCTGAAGCCCCCCCCCCCCCCAAAAAGAAAAAAAATAAATAAAAGCATCAAAAGAAAAAAAGGAAGACAAGAATTCTTATCATAGACCATGGACACATGCTATAGGTGCTGGTGAAATCTATGTGCTTCACCACTGCCTAATGAGAAAGTTTTCTGAGACTTCTGACAACAGAATTGTTCAGGCGGTGATAATGAAGGTTACAGTAAAAACCGGCCAACTTTCGGCTCATTTGTACAGCTGCCTGCTCAGCAGAAACTGATCTCACAACTGGCTTCTGTCGAATAAGCATGCTTAAAAGCCAGCAGCTGACCGGCATCCAATCAGCACTTGCAAGCAATAGCTGCGAGCACTGACTGGTGTGTTCTGGTGTGGGGGGGGAGGGGCGGTCCACCTGCCAGAGCACAATAGCACAGTGGGGAGATTGCTGGACTAACATTGTTTGAGTTAGTATAGAGATCTGTTAGTTTTTATTTTGTTCAGCCCGCTGGGTTGAATGAAAAAAGGTTGTAGTGTGTACCAGGCTTAATGCTTACAGATCTTCAGATACAGAACACGTTAGAATCTGCTGTAAAGTTCTCTAAAATCTTTGCAATGTATGCAGCTAAGGGATGTTTTCCTAAGAAAAAAAAATGGTTCAGTATAAACAGGACACAATATTATCTTCTGTATAGAACTCTGACATTTGCAATCCTGGCCGGTATAAAATTGGTGTAGCAAAGTTCTGTGAATGCCATAAACACTAAACATAAGGAATTGACATTATTTAGTATTAAAATACAATTGGATCTTGTTCTATGTGCTTATAGAAGGATAAAACTATTAACATTCACTAGTTTCAGCACATCCATTTGTCATTATTAAAGCACATCTGTCTTTCCTTTATAAAAAAGAATGTTAGCTGTTTTTGTTACATTAACACATGTATTAAAATTAAATGGCATTTTTTTAAATAATAAGTAATAATACTGATGTGGACCAAAGCTCATATAGCTGTGACTCAAAATAGACTCAAAAATAATGATGCCAAACACAGCCAGGCAACTAGCATTTTCAGAAGGATGGCAGCAGTTGCAAACCCCATACTTCTCCCATACCTGGTATACAGTAACCTAAAGTACTCACAAATTAGTTTGCCTGTGTCAGAAGCAAATTAAAGGTTTAAATTCACTTACTGTTGACTGCCGAGGAATTAATTGTCACCAGTCGTTGCATTACAACACAGCAGCTGGTGTGCGGTTCGGTTCAGTTCAGCAGATCAGGGGCGTATTTACCACAAGGCAAAAAAGGCACCTGCCTAGGGCAGCATTTTTCAGGAAGGCAGCACCTCCCCCCAGAAGAAGGAATTAAAGAAGGCACACGTGCACCATGGGAACCAGGTGGGATCCGAGAGAGGCTGCGGGCTACTTGATGGTATATGTAGAGCCTGACTCTCGTTCCCAGGCATGTCCGGAGCTGTGAAGGCAGGGGTGTGGTTGGCAAATGTCAGGCTCTCCCCGTGGGAGGGGGAAGGGAGGGTGTTGGCACGTGTCCATGGGGGCAGACGATTTTTGTGTTGCCTAGGGCAGCACAAAACCTAAATACACCGCTGCAGCCCATATCAGAGCAATGATTACGCACCAATCTCGGTGCTCAGGTTTCCTTTTTTTTACTACCTTTATAGAGATGTCAGACAGCTAATGACAGACATTGCATAAAGTTCAATAGTCAGTTGAGAGATGCAAAGTACTTTTTTTCTGTGTACACAGGCCACATCAACACAGTGATGTGAACCAGCCAGCTAGGGAGATAAGGCATTTTACTTTGTCATGCAGTGAGACTGCACTACAATAGCCGTCCAACATAGTCCCACCACATGTGAATGAACCTTAACTGCCTTCCAAGAAACAACTAGTCGTTCTGTAAAATAATATTTTTTTATCATTACTTCATACATTCCATCTGCTAGTTTTAAGATGTGCCCTTGTGTTGTTGAGGTCAGCTTCATTCTGAAAATACTGCCCTCCTGAACTTTATGCACACCCTATAGTTAAAGGTTTCAAACATGTCCCCCCTTTCCCTTGAGGCTGCACGTAGTAAATGATTCCAGTTTCTCCTGTTTTAATTTTCCGGCCTTGCATAATTTTTGTTACCCAACTCTGATCTTGCTGCATCTTATCAATATCTTTTTTGTAAGTTAGGACTACATAACTGAATATGGCATTCTAAATGAGGTCTAACTAAAGATCTATATAGGGGAATCAGCACCCCCTTCCTCCTGCTGGTGACCCCTCTAGTGATACACACCAGAATACCATTTGCTTTCCATTATGCCTGACCACACTGCTTGCTCATTTTGCAATAATCGAAACCTAGAACCCCAATTCTCTGTAGTTCTAACACTGTGTCCCCAATATTGCACTGTATGTAAACCAAAAGCTTAAAGGAGAAGTAGGGCCAAATCTTGTTTGGCACTCTTTCTCCTGTGGGTCACAGGAGTGCACTTAGTTATGTATCCCCGTGACCAAGTGAAACAGTGCATAAAAATATATGTAAAAAAATGTTGAATAAAAAAAGAGTGGAAAGTATGTAACTAAATCACAAAGCTAAAATATAAATGAATTCAATAAAAATAATGAATAAACTTATACATATGTGACATAGTCTCACAAAATAAAGTGCAAAAAAAAAAGGTCCCAATAAACAATTGATGAGTGATTTTACTACACATGACAATCTGCAATGATGATCCATCCTAGATGAATGGCTGTTTGAGTAAGCTACCCGAGTGTTACCTTTATCATGAGCGCATTTAGATCCCCACTGCTGAGATCTATATTTGGTAAGCAGCTGTGCATGTCTGGTTTCACTCAAGCACCGAAGACTTTATTGGAATATTTTATTTGGCACTGTGAACACTCTTCATCACTGGGTTTCATTGATTATTAACTGGGACCATTGTTTTGCACTTTAGTTTGTGTGACTATGTTATATTTAAGTTTATTCATTTTTGATTGAATTCATTTGTATTTTAGTTTTGTGAGTTGCATACTTTCTGCACTTTTTTTTTTTGACACCCTTTGCACTTTATATATTTGCACTTTATATATTTTTGGGTCATGTTTATATCATGTTGATTCTACTTTTTCATTTACATTTATGTATATGGTTGATTTAATGGTTGAACACACCTCTTTTTCTTAATTACATTTTCTAAGCAGGGTATTCAGGCTTTTACAGGCGCTATTGCCAATTTAGAGCTCAGCGTATTTTATTTTTAACTTCCTAACTTCCATGCAAAGCAAATACTAGTTTAGTGCAGGTACACTGTAAATACGGTTTGCAAGGCTTAACTTGCATATAGTCATGTTTAAAGCTGTACTACCTAAAACATAAAGATGTATATAGTTTTTTTCTTATACCAAATCTGTACAGGTAACACATTTGTACAGATGCTGAAATTAACACAGTTTGCAAATGATAAAAGTCCTAAAAACACAGAATTTGAAAGTACCCACAAAGGACACATCCATTACACTCTGTATAGTGTATGTGACCACAGTGGCCAACTTGAAAACTGCCTGTTTTTGGCTATTCCAAGCACCCGAAGGTCATTCTGATTGGGTAATCACTCACCTCCACTTTCTGCACTGTTATAAGGCTGCTGCTAAAGAGAAGTGCAATGTAAAGATGTTCTATATTCTTTAATAAAATGTTGTATGATCCAGTTATGAAAGAGTTACATTGTATTTCCTTGCTTCCACTTCTTTAGCTTCTTATTAAATATTTTGTTATCGCCAAGCCTGACACAACAGCCATTTGCATTGTCAATTAAATATTAATGCTGCACCGCATTAAAGCATTGTAAGTATTTTGTTATGCTTTGCACTTAGCATAAAATAGGGTTCAATTTCAGTAAGTACAAAATATTTCTATATACAAACATACAGTATTAAATTACAGTAAATGATAGCTAGAGATAGGGAAAAGCGATTATATTTTAATAGTTAATGTGAATAGCTCAGTCGTTAGGAACTATGCAGAAAGTTGGTAAATACACAGAATGAGCTGGTGCTTGGCAGTTTGGTGCTTTATGAAACAATAGAACAGGCTTTTCTCTATCTATTAATAAACGGAATTTAAAAATCACTAGGGTAGTTAAGTATCACTAGAAATGCAAAGAAAAAGGTAAGTGGTTATAATGTCCCCACTCACTAAAGTTTAAGTAACTCACAAAGTTTTCACTACATATAGATTAAAGCAGACTTAGTCTACCAGCAAATATTATACACTCCCAGAATGCAACAGAAGCAAGTTAAAAAACAAAAAAGTACATTTACCCTGGCCTTGAAAGAATCATACATATACAGGTATGATTTTTTAAATCACCTACATTTGTACAAACAGGCTCTTGTTAAGATAGTCGGAAGAAATGGATGTTGCCTTAACCAGCTCAATGAAAGTAACAGTGTTGGGCTAACACCAATAATTTAATTGGGCTGGTTGAAGCGGCGTTCATTTCTTCTGACCATCATTGCTTCTGAATCAGTGTAGGGACACCCGCTCCAGTTTTCTGTGTACCGGCACGGTTACTTCATATTGTCTGGCTTCGAGTGGCGCTGCAAGAGTGACAAGGCTTTTGTTAAGGATTGCTGTGCTATATAGTGTATTTATTTTACATGCAATAATAATTAGTAAAGTTCTTTTTAAAAGCTACCAATGGGATGATGTAAATTGTCCAGATAATTTTTTACAGCAGGCACCACCCGGTTAAAGAAGATTTCCAGGTATGGTTATTATTTACATAGTTACATTGGTACAGCTTTGACCAATGTAACTATGTTTTTAGCGTACCAGACTGATGCCCCTGGAACATGGTAATCATAGTAGTAGACATTGCTCATCCAGTGATCTTCACTTTCTTACAGGTCCCATGCCAACAGGTGCTATTCAGAGAATGCTTTGTATTTGCTGAAAGGATGTAAAACATTCTCTGATTGGAGTAGGTGGAGAGGCAGAGTGGTGACCAAGAGGCAAATGGAGAAAACTGGAGTAGCAGCCGAGTATGGTATATACATATATATGTATGCACAAGCTGCAGCAAAGCAAATATATATAAAACATCCACACCAAGAATTAATCTCTACCACTTGCTGCCCTGGCCAATTCTGGAATTTCTCACATAAATGTTAAAATCTAAATTTTTTTTCAAATCAAAATTGGTTTGATCTGAACCTTTACAGGCCGATAACAGCTTGTAAACAAGAAACCGATCCGGAACTGACTAAATCCTCATCACTTCTGGTTTCATTTGTCACAGATAAAGTGTGGGTAGGGATGTATCTGCCTTTCTTCTGTACTCATCTGGAAAGGTAGGTTGCAGTGGTCCTGGGCTTTCCAATTGCACTGATGGGAGGGGGGCCCATTCTACGCCCTGGTGACCAGGTAGCTGTAGAATCGCTTCAATCACTTCAACATGAAAATCCATCACTGGCAGCAATTTTTAATACCAGGATCATGGATGCAGCTGTAGCCATGATGCAGGTATAACCCTTTTCAACTCTAGGACGTACAGAACATCCTAAGGGCGAGAAGTTGTTAAATTAACAAAAAAAACGGAGGCTCAGTTATGTAAATTGCAATAAGACTTTGATGAATACACATGCCTACCTTCAGCCATATATATATATATATATATATATATTTATTTTTATTTTTTTTCTTTAAATTTTGGATAGCTTGGGGAAAAGTTAAAGTATAACTAAAGTTTTAGAATGGAGAGGGATTATAACTAGAGATGTGCACGATGAAGAAATTAGTCTTGTTTTGTTTCCATTCAATTCATCATATTCATTACGTTCGAAGGATTTGTTTTTGGAATTAGTTTTGTATATTCTGATTTATTTTGTATATTTGTTGTTCCAAATTGATTCTGATGGATCCACTATCATCTTTTTTCACTTTTTTTTTCTTAGTGTATTTATTGCAATATGCTTCCATTTTCTATGTAGTGAATTTTTTTTATAATAATGAAAAATGTTAATGCAAAATAAAAACATAATGGCTGAGAATCAATTTGGATCAAGCATTATGCCGTTACTTTATTTCAAATGCTTCAAACATTAACAAAAGGCCCAAACTATCGCATCATATCATGAAAATTAAAGGAATGAATGCAAATGAATTCATTGTTTCATTGTAATTTATTTTGGATTCGTTGACATTCATTACTATTGTGATTCAGAGATTCGGATGTATCTGAATAACAAAAATTTTGTCTGAATGTCAATTCATAATAAAACAAATAACATATCTCTAATTAGAACACCTGTAAGCATTTAATTGGCATTTAGGAGGAGCCAAGTAGCAAGTGTGACTTCCAGACCACTGGGACCAAGAGGAGGTCTGGTGGTCTTTGTTTTTATGCCATTGCCGGGTTAGTACTACTATTTCCTTTCATACCTACCTGTCCGTTATTGGCTTATGGTGTATGGATATATGTGTGCATATGACCCAGGCATTATTGCTCCAATAAAGTTTTTTGATAGTACCACACTATTGGCGTTCCCCTTTTTCTTTGACTCTCCTGTTGGAGAGTGCAGATACACATCTTCCATTCCTGGGGTGTCTGGAACCAAAAAAGGGGGATCTCTGTCTTTCTACCTTTGGATCTGGAGATATTGCTACACCCAAGGCAAACGAGAGTGTTGGAGAGGGAGGATCCGTGTGGTCTCTGGAGCTGTATACCTGGCTGGTCTTTTGGAATATATCATACACAGGCGCATTTTAAATGTGCGGTCGGTGAGTGCGCAATCTTGTTATTTTCCAGTCACCTAATGAGGAGAAGACCTGCACATATTTGACTATATTGTCATAAGAAAGACTTTTATATATATATATATATATTTTACACATTTCATTTTTATACTTTTTCAGCGCTGCACTATATGTATATATTGTCTCTATTATGAGGTTTAGTGATTCCTTGAAGTGTTCCAGCAGCTGGTTTTTCTGAGCGCTCGCTTTATTCATTATTCATTCTTAATTGGCATCTCTGCCCAGTTAGGGAAATGCCCCTCTATATCATGCTTATCATTATGACCAAAAGTTAAAGTGAAAGAAAATCTCAGATTTTTGGGTTGTCACCAGTACAGGAATAGAGAAGAAATCTTCCAAAATGGGGGCGCTAGTTCTGGTGACCCTTGTGACAACCAGGGATTCTCTCACATGGATGGATTTTCCCTCACTTCCTGTTTTGGCTATGGGACAGTAAATGAACAGACTCTCCCCAACGAGACACAGATTGCAAAAAAAATTTGATGGAGGTCATAACTTGCCCTTACTCTAATCAAAATAATTAAAACATGTTTTACTTCTGTGCTACTTTTCCTCAGTTTCTTTCTCGGTGATGCCAGTGAAATAAAGGAGCAGGTATAACTTGGACAGGAAGGCATGGACAGCAATTAAAACTTTGTCAGAGGTTCTAACTCTTCCTCATTCTAGTGAAAATATGTCTTGATTTTGTCTGTGTCTCCATTGGAGAGATTTCCCAGCATGTCCTGTTCTAACAGAAAGTGAGAGAAAATACGGACACATACAGAAATATAAACTTGAAAGATGCTCTAACACTTCCCTGCTCTATCCAAAATAGATTATTCAGCTGGTTTTGGGCATGAAGATAGTGATTAACTAAGGTCTATTCGTTTAATACTCAATTCAGGAACTTGTGTTTGTCTCAGAAAAATCAGTCAGGTCAGGACATGGGTCCACTAAGTTAGAATTAAAGTTACATTGATTGGTAAAATCACCTCTAAAACAGGTCACACAGGATAAAAATAGTGCCAGTAACCCAAAAATAAGAAAAAATGAGGTATATTTATTGTATAAACTGCTGCAACAGAGAGTGCCGTCAAGAAGACAAAGAAAAAAAATTATATAAAACCCCTGTTGAGATAGACCTGCTTTTCATGCTGATATAATACATGTTTTTCATTGTTCAGAGAGGACATAATCTGGCCAAAAAAAGCTGACCTTTGCCTAAAATGGTATTCTCTGAAAAAAACAAGCTTTACTGTATGAGAAAAGAAGCAACCAGTAATGGTTAAAGATGGCTTCAAGCTGTTTCATGAAGACAGCTCTGGAGAAAAATAGTTTAGCTTTTGTATCAGTAGTCTTGTTCCACAGAAACAATCCTTCATCAAAATACATTAAAAAAAATAAATGGTATATATGAAGGATTGCTATCATAAGGAAAGTATACGTATAGGGCAAATCCTGTCGTCTACACACTCTTCATAGCAATAAAGATGGTGTTGATATTCTTCAGAGGGAAGCTAGCACGGCTTCTCTAGAGAAAGTAACATTTATTCTTATAAAAGAGTAACATTAATTCTTACAAAAGAACGCTGCTAAAACATTGGTGTTGGAGATTTAGAAGTTAATGTGATTGGATGACATACTTCTGCACTTTGCAGGTCCACTTCTGACCATACTACTGCAAAGATACATGTCTGATACATGTCCGAAAGTCCACCAAAGGCATTCTTTAACAATGTGGAATTCATTATTTAAGTGTAAAACACCCACTAAAGCTTTTCAAGTGCTTCTACCACCACAATTCACTAGCTAGAATAGCCTTTTAGCAAATATGTGACTAAATTATGCCATTTCACAGTTGACAAATTTGCTACTGTGTACAGTTACTTTTTTTCTGACTTGAGCAAGAAGTCCATGGGCAATTAGATATTGTTACTGTATGGTGAATGCAAAATAGTAAGTTGTGACAAACAGCTGTTACTTGGTATTAAAACCCTCATGTAAGTAATCTTTTTTACATACTGTCTGCTCTAAAAGGCCTCATGCACACTAGGCGTTTTTCTGTTGCTCCTAGGGGTGTCTGGTGTTTAGAGACAGAAACAAAAAAAAACCCACTGCCAGCGCATCCAGGCAGAAAAAATGCCTAATGCCTGTAAGCATAACTAAATGCTTGTAAACACATCTAAATGCACCTTAGCACTAGGCACGTTTAGCACTTGAGCATTAATTCATTTAAATTGCAAGAGTAAATGATTATTCTGACCAAAGAAATGAACGGACGCCCAAGAGCTTGACATGCCTAAACGCATTACACGCTGCTGCCAGGAGGAAAGGTGTCTAGGAGAGATAGCAAAACATCCTGTGTGCATGAGGCTTAAAGTGTAGAATCACTTTTGCTAGTGAATCTGCCCCTATCCCTCCAAGTTCTCCTCACTTCTTCAAAACATAAAATCCATACTTCACACTGCCAGGCTCACCCAATGAGTGGGCAGTGGTTTCAAACTGTATCTCCAGTTTACGTCAGTACCATACACTTCTATCCAAACCCTAACTTTGCTTATGCGCTTGCTCCTCCATGATAGTAATGTCACAACCTAGCACATGCATGGCAATTGAGTAAGCCAGACCCATGGCTTGTGAGCACTGGAGAGTCCGTGTGATGGGTGCACAGGTTCACCAACAAAAACTTGCATGCTAAATCCTATAGAGTGCTTGCAACATAGGCAATTACTTTATGTTCAGTGTGTATGAACATGTACACTAGCAAGATTATTTAATAAGCCAAACAGCAATGTACAGGGACCCATAGCATCCAAAAACAAATCATTTTGCCTCACCTGATTACAGTAGTCTTAGAGACTTTTAAAATAACACAGGTTTATACTCACCTGCTCTGTTCAACGGAATTGCACAGAGCGGCCCCCGAATTTCCTCTTCTCGGGTCCACGGCTGGAGATCCCAATTCCTCCCTTCCACTGAGTGCCGTTCCTATGGGGGCACTAGTGTAAGCTTGCACCTAAGCCTTTCTGTCTGTGTCTTTTGGCACAGACAGCGTGACTTGACCCCGACCCCTGCCCCCTCCTAACTGGCTTTGATTAACAGCAGCAGGAGCTAATGGCTCCTGCTGCCTCAGCAAAGCCCGTGAGATCAGAAAATGAGAGAGAAGAGCTGCAGATGGGCACAGTGCTGGATCTAATCAGGGCTCAGGTCAGTAAAGGGAGGGGGGTAAGGGGGGGGGGGACGGTATTGATACCTAAACAAAATGTTTAGATTTTATAACCACTTTAAATATAATTGGTTGTAATGGAGGCCCATTTGTGTACACTATATGCCCTTTGCACTGCTTTCCTGGCCCATAGGTTTCACAGTGTGATCCCAAAGGTTTAAATTTAGATCGCTGTTAAAAAATACTGTAAAATTATGACTACACTGAACTGCATTGGATTTTTCTGCAGAATACTATTACAAAAGATAGACTTTTTTGAACTTTCCAGTCTGTACAGAACTATTAGCAAGCAATAATAAAATAAACCTTTAGATAGGAATCGCCCTGGATTAGTGCTGAATTAAAACACTCATTTCTCTCTGTAGCTACAGCAGCCGAGATGCAATAAATGGTAGACTCCGTCCTTGTTAATTAACTCCAAATTAAATATTAACTTGATTTTAAAATAACACCAATCCAAGCGTATAAATCATTTTGTCTTTTTAGACAAAGATTAAAAAGAGCAACGTCACCTATATTAGCTGACAAATCTGACAAGATGTTCTGCTATGCGTATTCTAATAATCATTAAAAATGAAGAATGGTGAAAATGTAATTACTTACCTATGAAATAGGAGAGTAGTATTGCCAGTAGTACAGAGACCCCTACGGCACAGAGTGCGGTACATTTCCAACTACAGTACTTTGAGGACTTTTTGAACTTAAAAGCACTTCTTGATAAGGTGTTTCGAGGGAGCGGTCTTGTGGGTGGTGTATAGACAGTGCCAGATGCCATTGTGTATCCGGGTGTAGCAGTGCTGAACAGTGGGGTTGTCCCTGTTCCTGTTTTGAATAGAAAATGCCTGTAAAGAAAAAAAAAATCATTATTATTCTGAAGTCCCATTGGAAAGTCCATTGTGTTAATATTCTATATATTCAACGAACCAGTTTCAGGGCACTTTGGGCTAAGTTCATGACATTTTGTTTATTTAAAAGATAAAGCAATACAGAAGAAAAGCTATTTGTATGATCTGTAACCAAACAATCAACTAGGAGGAAACTGTTTTTGTATATTCACCTAGTGCCCTTCATCTCATGGTGCATGTTAAATTAGGGTCCTGAAAAGTAATGATGAAAATTAAAATTCACCACAAGGGAACCATCTTTTTAGGTCAGTGTGAAGGCTCTGTCTGGGCTGAAAATACTGTGAAAGGTTTTGCCTAGGGGCACTCTAGCTCAATCTCCAGACAGAATAAAGACAAATATAATGACTATAGACATGAAAAGAGATGTCACTGCTCCAAGCTTGTATGAAATTCCCTTGTTTCTAGAACTTCGGTTGATGATCAGTACTCTATGAACCCAATAACAAAGCAAGAAGTCACACACTGATGGTGTCTGATCACTTCCCTGCCCGTATCTAACATTACCCCAATATGGGCTTGATCATAGAGGGGATCTCTGTGATCAAGCCCATATTTGGTGCAATGCTAGAGAGGGGCAGTCCCAGGCAGGGCATCAGTGTGCTGTACAGCTTTGTAGGTAACCTCTAGGTATGGTACCACTCACTAAACTGAACTGACAAACAGAATTACTGTTTTAACCTCGCTAGCAGTATGATTATGTCCATATTTCTGTGCTCAAAGCGGTACATTTTTTTGCATGGAAATATGTTTTTTTTTATTGTAGGCATGTAATTTTTAGGAATAACTCACTGAAATCTGTCCAAACAAGAGTCTAGTAAACATCCCAGGTAGGATAAAACTTGAAACACGAAATCATAAATTATAATTTAATAAATTATCATAAAAAATAAAAATATAATAATAATAAATTTAATTCAATAATATAATCAAACCAAAAACACTGAAACTTGAAATATAGCGCCAAGTTCGCACATCACTGAGCAAAGTCGCAAAATCGTTTTCAGTGTCTGATGACAAATTTTCCCACAAATCATTATCACTCAATTCTGCAAGTGGTTCTGGTTTACTATTGCTGTTCTCTAGCTGGTCTAAAACCGCTTTTGACCTAAAGGGACACTTTTTTGGACACCATGGACATTTCTCAGTTTCCAGGCAGAAAGAACAGTAAAAATGCAGGCAGGGCGCAGGACAAAGCACTAGGGACAAAATGTATGTGAAATGCTTTGATACAGTAATGTTTTACTATATGATTTTAGTGAATGTCACTTTTTGTCATTTTCAAATTTCCCGCCGCTCCATCCCCCGTACGTCCCGACACTCGTAGGGGACGGAATCCAGATGACAGATGCCGGCATCCGCCGGATTACATTGCTGGGGACACTGCAGGAGGGACATCGTGGGAGCGCAGGACAAGGTAATTGATCGAGGGATCCTGGAGCAGCGCCGCATGGTAAGCCCGAGTGTAGCTCGAGGTTACCGCTTGTGGTACTGAAACTTTATCCTGAGCTACACTCGGGAATACTGCCAGGGAGGTTAAAGTGATAATAAATAAATGCCTTTTGTTTTAAGATGCTTGAGGTAATTGTAGCCGTATTAGTGCACATTCAACAAAAACAATTTGTTACTGTTCATGATACTTTTTTAATTGCACTAACTCTCACATTTTCAGGACAATCTTTCAGGTGTACTCCCTTCTTCAAGGTCCAAGCAGAACTGACACACAAGGTTTTAGCAGTATGTTAAGTAAGACAATTTATCCCTCAGAAATTGTCCTACTTGACGTTCTGTTAAACGTTTTGTGTTAATACTGATTGGACCTTGAAGAAGAGGGTACACCCCGAAAGCCTGTCCTAAAAATGTGGACGTTAGTGCAAATAATAAAAGGTATGACAGAAAGTACTAAACTGTTTTTGTTTTAAGAAGCCAATTATATTCCTTGCTATGATGGATTTTATGCAGGTACTGAATTTAATTCTAATGACTGGTGTTGAGTGCCATCTCAAATGCTCATGTATCACCGTCATACCAGGGAATTTTCTGAATGAAGTAGTACCTAGAAAGCAGAGTCTCCAGATCAGAGAGGCCATAGAAGCCAGCTTGAGCCCTATTAAGTCATTGTTCTTAAGTTCTGCCACTGTTTTTTTAAGTATTTAAAGTATTTCTGTCACCTACATCCATATTGCTTGTGAGCAAAAGGCATTCTGAACCAATGAATGAAGTCTATCAAAATATCCCATGGAACTGACAGCGTGGTTGTTTCTTCTTTTCATAACATAGCTGTAAAGTTATTTTTAGGTAACCTTTAAAACTTGCATTCATTTTCTATTATGCAAAAATCATGCTCCTTTAAAAGTAAATGTTTCAAAATAGGCAAAGTTTCTTGTAAGCCATTATAGGCTCTGAGCAGGAATATAATGTCCCAATTTTCTGCTCATTACTGTTAGTTAGCGTCTATCAGTGTGCTAAAAAGTAACATTGCTATTTCTCTCTTTCTGTTCCTTCTGCTCTACAACCTAACACCCTGCTGGCTTCACAACTGCTCAGTTACATGGCATGCCTCCCTCTAATAATCTGAAATAATGATTTCAGGGGTCTCTGTGGCTGATGACAATAAAGTGTCATTAATCATCTATTCTTCCTTTGAATATATTTTTGTCCCAGATGCATTATTTTGCAATTATTGGCAACAAGTTTAGTTTCCATATTCCTGCCTGCTTCCCTAATTTACCTAAAGCATTAATCATTTTGCTCATCTCCTACCTGGGACATCAACCAGGTTACAGATGTTTAGCTCATTTGCGTCACCATACCACATCCCTAACAAACCATTTGTGAAATGACTAATTAACATAATATACAAAGGGTCATGGCAGCATCCCTAAGATATTTCACTGCTGACCCTCCTTGCCTGTCTTTCATTAATAACAACACTCAGTATCCAAGGTGTACACAAGAGCTTTACATACAGCAACACCAAGGGCTGCATATACTATTCACTTAGAAGTTAGATTCCAATTATAGCCTAAATAGGACAAGTAGCATCAGCCTTAGAAAAAAAGAAAACGTTTATAATCATTTTTAATTTATGTGAAATCTTATTTTTGCAGCTTGTACATTTTTCTGGAAAATCAAAATTTACTATTACATACAGGGTTGAGTTTGCACCCATGTATCCATCAAATGGCCAAGAGCTAAACCTTGTATTCCAAAGGGATATGTAGTATAAAGACCAATTGTGAAAATAATTTGTTCAATAAACAATTTTATATACTGTATCACTTAATGTTCAAGGACTCTGAGTTACTAGCAAAATATATATTTTTTTAGATCTTAAGGAAGGTGTCAGCAGTTTTTTTCTAAGCTTTGCACTAGAGATCAGGATTCCAGCTCTTTGTCTGAATTGCACACATCTTTTTCAAGGGTATCTGATTTTCTTATGTGAAGTAAGCAGTCAATGCTGAATATTAAATTCCATTTCTTCTTCGCTTTCCACACTGTGTATATATATACAAATTATATATATATATATATATATATATATATATATATATAAAATAAATAATGTGTTTTTATCTGAGTCATACCATGATATGGTTGATACCTTGCTATTATACAAATCTGCACATGATTTTTTCAGCACCATGGACAGGAATTCTGCAGTGAATAGAACATTTTGATATTCTGATGTCCTTGCTATGCTTCCAATACATGCAAAATTGGCATGATAATTTGTTTAGAGCTGATTTAGTGTAAACTTATTTTTTTTTTATTTCAAGTATTTATATAGCGCCAACAATTTATCTAGCACTTTACACGTCATACATTCACAGCAGTCCCTGCCCTTAGGCCCCGTTTACATCTGGCGTTTGGGATCTCAGGCGGAATTGCTGCAATTCTGTCTGCGATCTCAAATTGCACTGTATTGCGCAAACCTTGTCACCTAAAAAAGGAGCCGGAGCTTCTCTTTGGCAACAAGCTTTGTGCAATGTGGTTTGCTGTGATTGCATTGTGATTTATTGCGTGACAATCTCAACAGAACCGTTATGTGTTTAGGTGCCATTGAAATTGAATGGCTGGCACCAGAACACACATGGTGCATTTTGTCCCTATTGCAGTGCAATTTGACATCGCAGGCAGAATGGCAGCTACTCCCAAAACACCAAAGGTCCCTACTTTCTGTGTATACAGTACATACACATACTAGGGCCAATTTATACAGGAGCCAAATAACCCATAAGCATTTTTGGGGGTATTAGGAAACTGGAGTACTTGGAGGAAACTCACGTAAACACAGGGAGAACAGACAGACTCCATGCAGGTAGTGGATCCTATTGCTGAAAGGCATATGTGCTGATCTCTAAGCCACTGTGCTTAATAAAGTAATTCTGTTTTGGGGTCTAGTTTGCCTGCTGTGCTGACCAGTCCAGACCCTCTAGAAACAACCCACCCCTGTCACCTTGCATACTACTGTCATTGAAGGTAGAGTTGAGCCAGCAGATGGATAGAACTTTTCCATCTATATAACCCCATTGCTCTCATCATTCCCATGCTTTGTTACAGGATTGGAAAAATCTCCTTACTTACCTCAGTAAGTTGATTTCATTTTGTACAAAATATTTACATCAACAGAGTAATTCACTAATAATGTGATTTTTTTTCAATGTCTAGATGAGTGTTAACATTACCAATTTCTACTGCTAGTTCTGTACTAGGCTCTAAAAAGATCACTATGACTAGCAATTATCTAACCCAAATGGATGGCAAATTCATCTGACATTTTGGAGACTTTACACCCTTGTGGAGATAAAAGCAAAAGCATGAATGTCAAAACACTTGTGATTTAGCTGGCCTGCTAGGCAGCATAAATGACCTCCAATCATTTCATATAGACCCAGCTCCAGCTAAAAAGTATAGCGATAGCTTTGACATAGTCTTTGGCACTGTAAAATAACAAACTGATGCTCTGCATGTGATTATGACAACAATATAATTGCAAGATATTACATAACCTATTGGTGTTACACATTGAATGGGAATGATGAGAAGCTTATTTTTATTCTATAAATGTCATAGGGAAGTGCAGTCAGCTGAACAAGCTTGTAACAATAATATTGCATAACCTAAATAAATGAAGTGAATATCTGTTAAAAGAGAAGTGTGGCCAAAGTTTTTTTGGTTATAGCTCTCTTCTGGGTCAAAGAAGTGCACTTACTCACACACAGTAATGTTGGGATCCACCCACATGCCTGATCAGCAGCTGGCTCAGCCTCTTAGTGTACCATGGTGAGCCATTCCCACCCTTTGGACAGTCCGGACTCCAATAAGTTCTGGAGGAACAGAGCAGAGAGCGGTGACTAGCAGTCACCACTCTCTGCTCGGTGAAGACCAAGAACTGAGAGATTAGTGGTCATGTGATCACTCAGGCTTAGAGCCAGTGGCGCACCACTGTAGCATTGGATCGATTCTGCAGTCATATAGGTGAGTATAGATTTTTTTTTTTTACTTCCCCTTTCATAAAGAACATTTCCATCTAATTTTCTGTGTTCTTGAGTTTGTACGAGCCTATTTGAACTCAACATTGCAAAGTAAATTCTTGCCGTTCCTAGAAAGAATCAAGGCCTGACTTTCTGCTATATGCTGACAACTGCAAGCACTGACATTTCTTGTGAATAAAACACAAACCTTTATATATAAATTCCAATATTGATTAATGCTACACCTACACAAAGTTGTTTCTGTGTGCAAGGCCTATAAAAGCTTGTTTCAGAGAATAAAAGGCCATTTGTTTGAACATTCTAGCTAAGGAAAAATAAAGAATTACCAGCATATAATTAGAAAAGTATAAACAAAAAGGTATTCTGTAAAAGTTACAAAAAATAGAATTATTGTCCCAGATAATCTAGATACATTTACTGCTTTAACACCTTCACTTTACACATAAATTCCATATGTTAAATCTCTTCTGTAAGTTTTCTAAAGCATTTCTCTCTATTCTTAACATGTAGAAGCATGTGCCACATAATGCTTTACCACCAGTCCATCACATACTTTGCATTTTTTCTTTTACTTCATTATACTCCGAAAGTGATTGTAAACGCTCAGATTTTTAAAATTAAAATAACAAACATGTCATACTTACCAGCTTTATACAATTGTTTTGCATAGAGCAGCCCTGATCGTCCTCTTTTTGGGTCCCCCACAGGCACTCTTGGCTACTCCCCTCTGCTATAGGGGAACTCGTGCAGGCTTTCCATCGAGCCGACTCTGTGTGTTCATTGATACACAGAGAGCAGTTCGACCCCATCCCTGTTCTCTCCTCACTGGCTGTGACTGACAGCAGCAGGAGCCAGTGGCTCCCGCTGCTGTTTCTGAGTTAATGAGGAGAGAGAGCCGCTGCTCTCATGCACATCACTGGATTGAGATCAGACTCAGGTAAGTATAAGAATAAGTGGGGGCTGGGGGGAGTTGCATACAGAATAATGCAGTAAGGTAAAAAAAAGCTTCTGCCTTTAAAACCACTTTAAGGATTATAAGGTCTTATTAGCAGGGGAGTCATGACAGTTTGAGTTTACCTTTGCCCCATTAAATATTTGTCCAAGTGGGTGTTAGTCACTGGGGAGGCTTGGCACTCCATATAATTAAAAAAGAATATAAAAAAAGGTCCAAATAATTAATTTTTACAAATAATGGGTCAAGAGTATGAAAAAATATACAAGACCTAACAAGTGAAAGCGGCTTGACAGGATTAAGCAGTGTTGAGTTATGTATAGGTGAAACGCTTTGTTTTAATTGCAGAACATAACTTTCATCATTCAGCACCGAGATTAATTTCCTTGCCATGAAATCAAACTCCTTTATTCTCATGTCTTTATTAGGTGAAATTTGCATCTGAACACAAAAATCCTGAAAATATTCTGGTACAGGAATCACCATTTCTGGGGAATTCAAAGTGCAAATGACAAAACATGTTGGATGGAGTTGAGTGATGTCAAGATGCTAGTTCTTGTTGGACATATTATTGCTGAAGTGGTGTGTTTGCTATTTCTGCCATTTTCTTTGCTGTGAGTATTATACATGTGCTTATGTGGGGTTTTAATAAATGTTACTTTGCCACTGGAATTCTCTGTTCTCTTTTCTGGCTAATAATATCACTTTAAAGAACCTGCTAGCAGACTTTAAACAAGTTTCAGGTAGTGCTTAACCACTTGCCAACCATGTTATAGCCGAAAGACAGCTACATCACGGTCGCCGAGTTCTCCCAGAACCCTGCCCCTTTGCACATCCCCAGGGCATGCATTGGGTGCACTCCATGATTATTGTGTCTTTTGGACACATTGGTGCAGCCTATCAGTGCCCATCAGTGCTGTCTCATCAGTGCACATCAGTGAAGAAGAAAAATTACTTATTGCAAAATAAGTTTGCAAAACTAAGAAAAAGGGTTTTTTTTTTTTAAATAAAAAATGTTGTTTCTTTTCATTTGTTAGCAAAAATTTTAAAAACCCAGTGGTGATTAAATACAACCAAAAGAAAGTTCTTTCTGTCTCAAAAAAATTATTAAAAAATCATATGGGTACAGTGCTGCATGACTGCACAATTGTCATTCAAAGTGCGACAGCTAAAAGCAAAATATTGGCCTGAGCAGGAGGGGGAGAAAGTGCCCAGCATTGAAATGGTGAACAATGGGCAAAATAAAAATAGCATACCAGATTTAATCTGTCACTAGTATTAACACAGCAGTTTTTGTTTTTCCGATACCATAGTTTCCAATACTATAGTTTTATTACCTGTCTGTTATTTTCCAGCTTCCTTTAGCAGACCAAGCTGGCCAGCAAAAGCAGAGGTTAGAGGGTTGAGACAAACTATGTAACACTGACAGGGGTGCTTACAAAGGTCAGCTTTCATTCATTAATATAACACATTTATCAAAAAAGAAAAACAAAATGTCACTGTAACTGCTTAAAACTTGATAGCTGCAGTTAGACTTTAATTTTTTTAGGCACTTATGTAAAGTCAATCTAACTCTATAAGTCTATCTAACACCACTGTCTCTAAATATTACCAGTGCTGCTGTCCAAGAGAAGTGAGTGAAGCCACCCTAGGAAAGGTAATATGTTACTGGCCAGATCACTAGGTAAAAATGTAATGGCAAAAGAAAACAAACACAGCCACCACATCTATACT
The DNA here is from genome assembly GCF_062004578.1 of Staurois parvus. NCBI lineage: Eukaryota > Metazoa > Chordata > Amphibia > Anura > Ranidae > Staurois > Staurois parvus. The sequence continues at coordinate 10,156,384 of NW_028317876.1, forward strand.
TTGGTTAGCTGCAATATATTACATTCCTATTTTGGGGTTTAGATACACATTAAGCTTATTGAAAGCCTGCTAGTAGCTTGTTTAATGTGGTTGTAATCACTTCTGAAAAGTTTTCCTGACACCACGAGAAAAAAGGTGACAGAGGAGGGATCTCCAGCTGATTGACAGTCTCAACTCTGTATCTTTGTGCTATGTGAAGGGGGGGTGTCTCTTCCCTCCAATCAGCTGCTAGAGCTCTCCTCACTGAGCTCTGCAGTGTGTGGTTTCAGCTCTCCTTTTTTCTGACAGCTCAGACAAGCTTTTTAAATTCTGGACTTTGAACTGATGTAGAGAAGAGAAAACTGCAGATAAACAGATACAACTTATGTAGAAGGATTTGTTTAATCTCTGTGTATCACCTGAGGCCAGTCACTTCAATGGGTATATGTAAAGGTTTACACCCACTTTAAAGTTACAGGCAGCACTACTATTATGATTAGGACTGGAAACCACCAAATTGGAGCTAAAGGTTATTAGGCTGCTAAAAGCCTACCCAAATATTTTACAATTGCCTTGTAAAAGATTGCTGTACACACAGTTTTTACACAATCTGAAGTCAATATGTACTAGGACTTATAAAATCTTTGAAAAACAATGCCGGACATATACGTCTAGATCATTGCAATAAAAGAAAAAAAAAATAGTATGCAAAACCATATGTTGTTTATGGAGTGTTCATGGTAATATCAGTGAGGTATATGGGAAACTTGAAGAAGTAGAACCAAAGCTCCTTTCACAATACTTCTCCTGTAAGTCACAGCATTGCACTTCGTTCTGTGCTCCTATGAACCAGATTCAGATAACAGAGGGCTAAAGTCTGCTTTCAGCGTACATCACAGAGCCAGTAATGCTTTGCAGGAATCCCAACAATAATGTTTGGATTGCAGCTGCTCCCACCCCTCCACAGCCTGGCGCTCCAGTAAACACTGGAGGGGCAGAGCACAAAGCGGTTAATGACAGTCACCGCTCTGTGCTCAGAACATACCTGAGAACTGAGCAAGCAGTGGTCTTTGATCACTCAGTTCGCGGTGTAGTGGTGGTGGGGGACAGATGCAGCATCAGATCGATGCTGCATCTACATAGGTGAGTAGAATTGTTTATTTTTTTATAATCTTGCACTCCTCTTAATAAACTGTAATAAAAAAGGACATATATATATATATAGCCACTTGGCCTTCTTTGGATGTCATAGTTGACCAGGCCAGGAGCAAGAGCACAGACTCAACTCCCATGATGCATTAGCAACAGCCCTATTTTTGCCGTGCTCTGTGTGTAGCAAATCAGAGTATGTATACATAGATATAATGGCTTTCTTTATATTGAGCAAGCAAAGTCCATAACCTCTACTCCACAATGTATTTTGTTTATTCAAACCAGAAAAATGCTTTTCCTAACGTTTTCCCAGACCGGGACCCAAAAGAATTTCATTATCTCTCAATTTGCACATTTTCAAGGATAACACTTAAGATCTTGTCTATTTGTTTGACAAGATGTCAACAAATTTCCACTGCTTCCAGCCCATATCATTTGGCTACTTAAGCCCCATGTGTTTGGAAGCCCTTAAGCTAGGATGATTTTCAAATTACCAGTGATGCTATTACAAATGTGTCAGTTTTGATGAAGTCTGTTGAGGAAGGCTGGAAAAAGGTCTATGAAAAAGAAACGTAACCGAGTATATTAATGCCATGATTCTGACACAACACCTGCAATACTTATTGGGAAACGACAGGTGGCTTTACATAGTTATTATTAGCTTTAATAACAGGTGACTAATAAACTTGCCAGGATATCTTAATATTAAGTGTATGCAATTTTCTTATTTACTGTATAAAAGAAAAAAATGAATTAGGGACATGAATTCCTAAAAAGACATGCTCTTAAAAATGCTAGCGCCAAGGTGGAAAATGAATTAAATAACTATGCTATATTGTCTGCAGTTATTTACTTATTTTTGTCATACACTACCATGCTGAATGGTAGCAAAATGGTAATTATGCAGGTTGGTGGGGATTCATGGTGATGGTAGGGGTTATACAAATTAGAAGTGTATAATTGGAATAGCATTTGATTTGCTGAACATTACAATAAATCGGAAGAAGGTCATCAAACAGAGTGATAATACTATAACATGTTGGCACTGTCATGTATGTGAAGAGGAACTGCAATTTTGCAATCTGAGTGTCAGTGCTTAAAGTGGGACAGGTATAAATTCCCTACTGTGTTCCCAGCTCTCTGAGCTGAGAAGAGATTTCCCATTTACAGGCTGTTATAGGCTGGGCTTGACTTTCTACTGAGCCTCGCCATCACTCTTCCAATAAATTTTCTAGACATTCCTATGTATACTCCAGTATGTCCCTGAACAAAGAAATTTTGCATGTAGTAGGCGTACTGTAAAGATACAAAGGGAGATAAATACCTCACTCAAAACTAATTTTTTGGTTCTTCCAGTTGCAAAGAAGCTTAAAAAAGGCTTAGGAACACAGCTGTTGTTTCTGCTAATTACGCTAGTGTAGGGTCCTGATCAGAAAAGGCATATTGTAGTCCCCTACCTGCAAATCAGTTAGTTCCTACCAATCACTGAAAGTCGTTAGAGGGAGCCACCCTGAGGCTTATGTTTCCTCAACAAATAGAGGGTGCACATCTGAACTAGCCACTTTAACTATCCATATACATATGACTGTATTCTTCACAATAAACATTTATGTAGTTTCACTCTTTGAAGTTGCTATTTATTGCTGAAGATATATTTGTAAAATGAATTTGCATGCAGAGGTCACTGGAAAGACTTCAGAGCCATATGGTAGAAAAGGATAGATGGGATGAAAGTGTATGCAATGCCACAGGCAAAGAGGATGAAGGAGACTGACATAAAATAAAATATACAGTAGGTAAACAAAACAGCTCACAACATTGTTTATTTTATTAGTATTAGTAGTAGTCGTAGTATAGTAGTAGTAGTAATACAATTAATATTATATTATATATTTAATAAGTCATCAGAATGAATGGTTAAACAAAACATTCATAAGTGAAAAATGAGCTCAGGAGGAGACCTGGAATACATTCCATTTGACCTGGAGTGTTGAAGCCATAAATAATTGCAGGAATAAGAAAAGACAGCACAGCTAGCAAGTTCTTTTAAAAGCATCCTTCTGGAATTGAAAGGTGACTGTACCTTATGGTGTCTGCAAGTACCTTTTTAAAGACCCAAATCAACCTCTAGGTCTTCATGAAGCCTCTTCAATCCTAGGCCAAGAAAGTACTCAATGTACACAAAACCTCAACTTCCCTCTAAGCCAAAGTTAGGACTCACCCCTCTTAACACTGTATAGGTCCCCTGTCATTAAACTGTCATGGCCACCACAGCTTACTGATGCTTTTATATTTGACAACTGGACGACATTAAACAGGGCTTAACACTGGCTTATTTCCAATTTAGACACAGTACATAATCTGGGCCTAGAATCCAAGGGACCCCACAAGGATAAGTGTATAAAATGAAAGAGTGAGCACACCAGAAAGTTATAGTTCAACTCACATGTATTATTTCATTTTTAATGTAAAAAAAATGAGTATAAAGCCATACAAAAATATACTACACGCATTTGCACAAAGAAAAATGATCTCAGCACTGTGAAGACCTAAGCTAAATAAGCTAGGACCTAACAGCTAGGCAGAGCCTATTCAAACATAGCAATACACACAATACCACTGTGTATAGTATCTTATTTGTACTGATCAATGCTAGCTTTTTCATGTTGAAAATGAAATAATACAAGTGAATTGAACTATATATTTCTATGATGTACTCTTCCACTATATACAATGGGCTTTATGAGGAAACCCTATAAATATAGTTACAGCCCCCATTCTCTTTTCTCTGAGAACTCTAGCACTTGGGCATGTATGGGTGTGCATGTTCTATTGTGTATATTAATCGACCAATTTGCAGTTCTGCACTGTTGCTACTTTAGACTGTTTGCGACCCATGTCTGCTTAATTTTAAGTGATTTTATTTCACATGGTATAACACATATTTTCAAATACTATTTGCAAGCTCATGAAGTATGCAAAGACCTTACTAAGAAAAATGAAGATTATGCCTGTTTCACTGTGACACCAAGCCATATTAATTAAAGGGGGAAGGGGGGTGGAATTGGCTTAAAAGAAAATCAAAGCTTAAAAGCGGATTAGAGATGGGTGGCACATGGGGTCTGGATGTGAGAAGCATGGTGTATGTTTTTATTTTAGAGTGTATCTTTCTCATTTTTTTTTTACTTGAGTTAAATGGCTATCACTTTCACCAGGAAACAGTAAAACATTATTAGTGCTGTAAAGGTATACAGTATGTACAATTCTTTTTGAAGATGTTACAAGCATGTGAAAATGAGTATCTCTGGACCAAGCAGCAGCGCTGAAATAAATTATTCGGCGTAGCTTTGCTGTTGTACCGCTACGCAAGTTTCTCTTTACCGGAACCTTCGGTCACAAAAGCCGATGGAGAGCCTTTGAAGTGAGTGGCTACCACTGTAGCCTACAGACACAAGTGCAGTTAATTCCCAATGTCATCCATTTTGTGGTCTTGTAGCTAATTAGTCACACAGTAGAAACTGAGGAAGGCTCAAAAGGCCAGCACAGCAGGCAACTCACTATTTATTTATCACTTTTTGATATGTATTGCCCGTAGGCTACTGGACACATGGGCATACACACTGCTGAGATAGATAATGTACAGTATATGCAGACAGACTCTACTTATTTATATTAAATATCGTATCAAAAATATATTGTGGCCAATTAGTGGAGTTGTGCGCAGTGTATGTCCTGCAGGAGGTGATTGTGTGAATGTTTTAAAGCACAGCTGAGAGATGAAATGACAGCAGTGACTCTCTTTATCAAAATCTGTCACTTTTGGGGGACCTTATTTATTTTACCAGTTATCTGTGATATGATAGAATGTAGTTTTTCTTGAAAATCTTTCAACAAGCAGTCATCTTGCATTCTAATGTATATGCTGGTAAATGGATTGCGGATACAGACCTATGACAGGAGATCTCAGACAGGCTTAACTCTAGATAATAAGGTCATCTGCTACACTTTCACAGTTAATGCATTGTCATGTCTACCCTACCTCTAAAATGAAAATAGTTCACACACCCAGTCAGATTTATACATCAAATTTAAGAAACTATCACATTGCTGAAAAAAAGCAACTGGATTTGTCATGTCAACCTAAAAACACTTGTTACAAGTACTTATTTTATAAAGAAACTATATAGTTATGTATATGTTTGTTCTGCAGTACCATTATCCTAGTGAGAGTTGCAAGGCTATACCCAGATTTCCTTCTACTGACCAAAAACTCTGGGTATTCTAATCAAAGATTTCTTGCTTCCAGTGTTTTCTGGGTCTGGGATGTATGGTAAATAAATCTCACTGCCGATCTGTTAAAGAGATTAACAAGCATGGTTCTACATGGCAACATCTGCTTAAACAGTCAATTTTAGGTAGCCATCCTGATCCTGGCATCACTATCTGAGCTGATCTGGCTGAGTTGGTAGACTTGTGGCTATAGGCAGTAGGGGCAAAGTCAGCCATACATGTTTTTTTCATTATCTTATATATCCACTTATCTCACATAAGCTATGTCCAATTAGAACCAGTAAAACAACAAAACATTTCATGGAAAAGAGGCGACCCTTTTAGGTGGGTATGATTAGGTCAGCAACGGTTGTGTGCATACAGGTTCCAGTTATCGGTCCTGCTACCTAGTACGTCACTGCATCCAGTGAAGTCTTAAAATTCTACATTTCCATCCTACACACTTGTTGGTTACCAGAGAGTAAAGCCAACTATTAGGATAACAGCTCTGAAAGAAATATGTAAGTTGCCATGTCTGTCATTCTGCAATTCTCACTGCCTGGCTGTAATACAGATGGCTTTAATACTTTCATAAGTATCCTGGTCAGAATACTATATGCATGCAGTTTGCATATGCTCTCTTTGCTTGTGTGGGTTTTCTCCGGGTACTCCTGTTACCCCTCACACTCCAAAGATATGCTGTAGGTTAATTGGCTCCTTTCCAAATTGGCCTAGTACGTGTGTGCGTGTATGTATGTATGTATGTATGTATGCGAGACAGACAACTTAGAGATTGTATGCTCCGTAAGGGGTGGGGGGGGCTGATGTGAATGTATACAAAGTGAATTGCTACAGTAGGTAAACTGTTAACACTATATAAATGCCTGTGATAAATAAAGTTATAGAATTCTGTCATTTCTCTGGCTTTAATTTGCCACATGTTAATTTTTGCATCACAGAATCCAGAAACAGCCAGGCTACCAGTGTTTTCAGAAAGAAGCCAACCATGAATGCCTCATATTTCTCTCATGACAGGTATACTAGAAAACATATCTGCATTAGGAAAGTACTAAACCAACAGCAACACCAGGCAGATGATACACCCCATAAAACACCAACTTTCATACTTCCCAAAACCATTGTCTCAGCCCACAATGTAATGTCTGGAGTGTGAGTAAGGAATCCTTCATGAGGTAGTTTCGTGGGACGGCATGTATGTGCTTAAGCAAATGGGAGTGATCAGGGAGCCATTCATCTGTATATTGCTTTTGAGGGGCGCTCTAGAAGCATTGAGGGGAAGGAGGATGAGGAAAGTGAATATGTATAGTAAACAGTATACTGCTTCCTGCAGTTTCACAAATGTGGCATAATGTGGAGAAACATTTCCAATACACAGCTGAGTTATCTGTCCTGCAATGTTGCACAGGAAAACTTTTTGTTGTCTCCTTTTGCCTCCAATGTCAGCATACATAAAACAATAAGCTGAATAGCCAACTAATCTACAGAAATGTCAAAAGCCTAAATTTCATGCTATGTATGGCACCCCTTTAATAATGAGCATATGTTTTTTTGTTTTTTTTTTTGAGGGGGCAGTCCTTCAGCGTTTTTCCCATTATGCACCCTTTTTATGGTTTGTTTTCTTTTAATATAAAGGAGAAAGTGGCACCATCGACCAGATACTGTAGTCCCTTAGGCAGCCCAACAGTTAAACGTGGACTGGAGCAACATAACATTGTATCATTTCGGCCAGCACTTGAGGCGGTTCTAAAAAACCCATTTATTTTGTATCCATAAAACTTCTCTTCGTTTTTACACTCACCCATGCTGTAATAGATTGTGTCTTCCTCTTTCTAGGTCCTTGTAATGGCTAGGGAAGGAGGAACAATTTAATGACAAGGGTGTAACCACTAGAGCCTCAGCACAGTGGAAAAACATATAAATGCTTATTACTGACTAGAAGAGGAGGAAGATGAGATAGTTCAGCGGATCCGATTCTCCTCATAAAACATTACACAGACTCAGTACATCCGAGGTCTGAAAAGAATCCACTCTTCAAAAGCTGACAATTCTATTCTTACAATGGCGGTACTCATTGTTCTTCACAGACGTCGATTGTTTATTTAATATTTGGGCCAATTGTCAGGTAAAGACATTCCTTCCCAAGGATCTAGCAAGATATATACAAGGGCTTCTTTAAATAGCATCCGGAAAAGAGAGTGCTCCATCTCTTGACTTTATCAAGCACACATGTCTTCAGCGATTCTCATTATCTCGTTCACCGTGAGGCAGGTCCCTCCGACAATGAACAGATTGAAAGGATAGCATGAGTTCAGGGGAGAGAAAGAAATAGGGCCAATACAATCACAATCAAAGAAACATGTTTGAACAAGAAAATAACTAAATGCCTATGTAGCCATCTGCACATAGGATTTTCAATATCCAGCGAGTGTGGATAAATAGTTTTTTTCCTTATTAATAACGTTATCTGCATAATAGAAATTTATAACTCTGAACAAATGCAAAGGGGATGTCTGCTAGAGAAAAGGGCCATGAAGTTTACAATGAAAATAGATGGATTATTCCAAAAACCTTCCTTAAACATCAGATTAGGAATTTCCACTAGAATTAAATGCAAATACTAAACTTTTTTCCTTCTTTGCAAAATATGCATATAAAAAAGGGCTACCTGCTCTAGGAATTTTAAAAATGCTGGTACTAAGAAACACACCTGTTGGCTCAATCTGAAAATAGAGACAGCTGAATTCACATCCGGTTAAATTTTATCACAAAGAAATCACTAAAGAGCAGTAGTAATGACTGATTAATTCACTGCCTGGTTCACTCCAGTTTTATTCATCTCTATGGGGAATCTATCTTGTAGCAAAATAGCCATACAAAAAGTTTGTTCATTACTTGACACATGCTACTGCCAGCAATGATATAATCAATTGCTTTAGCAGAAAGTGGAACTCGTGTACCCAGAAACAATACAATAAAAAAGTAGCTTTTGTTATACCAAATCCAGAGCAGTTATTCTATTCGACCACTAGATGGCTGTAGTCAGCATCATCTAACACATTTCCTGTTAGCACAGGCTGTCACAAATCCCCCCACCCCTGGGGGAAGTCATAAACACATGGGCTCACAATACTCCAGAACTGTGTGGTGCTCACACATCATTACATGAGCACTGTTCAGTTCAGAAGGAAAAACCACCCAATGTTATCATTGAGAAGAGGAATGATCCTGACAACATCAGACCAGCCAGAAAACTGCAGAATTAAGGTGGAACTAAAGGCAAAACTTTTTTTTTTCATTTTGGATAGTGTAAGGGAGGATTATGATCCCTGTCAGTTTTTTGTGTCCCATTGGAGAGAATTCCTGTCCCATAGCTAAAACAGCAAATGAATGGAAATCCCTCCAATGTCATGGAATCCCAGGGTGTGACCAGAATTAGTGCTCCAATTGAAAGATTTCCCCTCCGTTACTGTTCTGGTGTCAATCCAAAATTTGGAATTTTCTTTCACTTTTGCTTTCAATAACAGTAAACAGGACAAGTAGAGAGGGTGAATCTCCCTAACAGGAGTCACAAACAACAACCTGAGAGGGCTTCGAAAATCTCTCCACTCTATCCAAAACTAAAAAAATAAAGTTTTGCCTTTTGGCTTCAGAACATATAGGGGGCAGTTGAAATTGAGCCTTAAAGTGAAGAAGTGAAGAAGCTACTAGCATACCATAAAAGGCATCCAGAGATTTCTTCACATATGTCTGTATACATTTTAGAGCAATAAGGGAGCCCCAAAACCTGGAGAACTCAGTATACTAAAGGCAGCCTTGAGCAATGCCTTTCTATGCAATGTGTGAACCAATAGAGGGAACGTGTTTCAAGGTGGTTGGCTGAGCCCCAACTTTTCAAGATCGGAAGTTAATATTGTACACTAGTTGTCCAGGATTTTTATGGCTTCTAGGGAAAAAGACAAACAAAGTACATGAAGGCACCCCTAGATGTCTGTTTTCAAGGTGCATTGGCAAGTAATAAAGTGTGACTATAGATTCATGTTAACTATCTCACATACAGGTCATCCAGGGAGCCACTGCTTCTGTCTGAGCATTCTTACACAGTTATTTTGCATGCTGATAGAGCCCCTTAATCTTTAAAATTCATTATGCTTTTTTTTAATGATGCTTACATTTTAGTTTTGTGTTTTTTATTGTTTTTTTTTACTGCTCTTTGCATTTTTCATCTGGCCTCCATCATCCACATGGTGCAATGCCTATGCAGTGTGTGAACCAATGGAGGGGAAGGTGTTGCAAGGTGGTGGATTGAGATCCAGCTACTCAAGATGGAGAGTTACTATTGGTATACTAGTTGTCCAAGGTTTTTATGGCTTTTAAGGCATGCTACAAGATAAACGAGGTACATAAGGTCACCCCCATGTGTCTGTTTAAAAGATGCATTGGCGGGTAATAAAAAGTGTGAATATGCAGGTCATCCAGGGAGCCAATGCTTCAGTCTGAGCATTCTTAAACAGTTATATTGCATGCTGCTAGAGCCTTTAATCTTTAAAATTCATTATTCTTTTTTTTCTTTCTTTATGATGCCTACATTTTAGTTTTGTTTTTTTCCACTGGTCTTTGCAAAAAAATAAAATAGAAAGCATGAAAACAGACCTTGCATTTTTCATCTAGCCTTCATCGACTACACTGTAAAAATTAAACTGAGGCAGCTAGCACCAATGCACTGTACCCACTCCCTTCTCCATAGGCCTAAACATACACAGTAAGGCCTTTCAAATGTTTTGAGACAAGTCTGTACAAAAGATCAGACAATGGCTGCATATCCAATCACCATCTGATGTCTGTGGGTAGATTTAAAAACATTACCTAAAAGAAAATATATCTTGATAGCCCACAGCAAGTTATTATGTTACATTTTACTGCACTTTTTATTTCAAGCTCACTGGAACAATGGAAAATAATATGACAGGTTGATATAGAGAATAGGTCCATGATTGCTGCAGATGTATGCACTTAAAGTATTTTTTTTTTATATGAATAGGAAAGAATAAAGCAAATATAAATTCAATTTCAATTCCGATTTTTTTATAGTTCCCAGCATTATATTATAGCATAATGCTACTACTCAGAAAGAATCATGCATGCATATATGACATACATTTAGAATATATATTCTGTTTTGTGCATTTCAGAAGACAGTATTCAAGAAATATTAATATACAAAGCCCTGGGAACAAGAGCATGGGAAGAATCTGTTAGAGGGTTTTTCTTCTACTGAGTTGGTCAGTATAGAAACCCGGGGAAAGTATTGTCCAGGGACAAAACATTTAAACTGGAAATGCAAATAGAAATGTTGGACAGTTAGCAGTTATGCATGACTTTACCATCTTCTAGGCAGAAAGACTATTGCTATACTCTATAGAGATAAGGGGTTTTATGTGCTGTTAATCTGTGAAATATGTGCTGATGTAAAAGGTTGATATTTTCTCCCTCACAAAAATGTTAAACAATATCACTCCAATCCTTTTCTATTTGATAAAATCATAGCACTGATGTATCACTAGACAATATTTCTGGCATAGGTTGCTTCTTTAGAAATGTGTTGGTCAGGGGGAATTACTTTCAACACATCGTCATTATTAACATTCCACAACTACATAATCCAGGCCCTTGTAACTGACCTGTTACCTTTTATCAAATGTATCAACATCTTGATAAAACACTGATGTTTCACAAGCAATGTCCCTTATTGTATGCTTCAAATAAACTGGGATACTTTTACAACATGAAAAGAGTCATTCATAAAGGATGTAATAGTCTTTTGACATTTAGTAAATGTAACAGTCATACTAATCATAAGGATCCAATCAAAAGTGGAATGTTCATTGCTATAAAGGTTCACGTCTCAGAGATCTGTTAAACCTCCTGTGGAGAGCATACTGATTGGTACCCACACATAAAACTCCAATAATCTTGCAATTCTGTTAAAATGAAATATTGGTGTTGTTTGCAGACACCTTCATAAGAACATGATGGTGCCTCTGAGAACCTAAAATCATTTTGACACAATAGAATATGAATTATATTGTGTGGCATAGCTTCACCCACATAACAAAGCTTTTTCTAAACACATATTTAGCACAGACTCTTAGATGTATACAAAAATATATTCTCTAAGGCAAAATAGATGGTGCACTGAAAAGACTGATATCCAAAAGACTATGGGGCTGATTTACTAAAACTGCAAAGTGCAAAAACTGGTGCAGCTGTGCATGGTAGTCAATCAGCTTCTAACTTCAGCTGGTTCAATTAAAGGGATTCTAAAGTGTGGATATTTTTTTTAATAACAAACATGCTAGTCCCCTGCTCTGTGTAATGGTTTTGCACAGAGCATCCCCAATCCTATTCTTTTTGGGTCCTCCGCTGGCGGTCCTGGCTCCTCCCCCTAGCAAAGTGCCCCCAATAGCAATACTCTTGCTATGGGGGCATTCGAGCAGCCTCGCACCCAAGCCACGCTCCTATGAATGGACATTGTTCATTCACAGACAAAGCACAGCTCAGCCTCGCCCCCTGCTCTTTCCTCATTGGCTCACTAGCTGTGAGCCAATGAGGAGAGAGAGACCTGGAGGAACTGTGGCTCTCATACACATCACTGGAGTGAGAGGGGCTCAGGTGAGTATAAGGTGTGCTGAGGGGGGAGCTGCCCCCAGAGGGTTTTTTACCTTAATGCATAAAATGCATAAAGGTAAAAAACCTTCTGCCTTTAAAACCACTTTAAGCTTTGACAAAAAATGGAAACTAATTGTTTTCAATGCAGAGCTGCAGTAGATTTTGCACTCTCCAGCTTTAGAAAATAAATCCCTATGTTCTAGTTGTCCACTGACCAGATGCCCCACAGTCCAGGAAGAAGAGCAGATGGGAATTCTCTTGTGCGTGGCAAAAATTTAGATGAAATGTACCTGACTATCACTTCGTTGTTCAGCTAATTTAGTGCTAAGTATATGTCAGAACATATATATGGAGAGTTCAGCTACAAATATTTGCTTTACAATTTAATAGTTTTGTCTACTCAGCTGAAGTGGCAGTGTTGAGTGGAAACCATTATGATAAAGCTCAATAATATTAATAATTAATTACTTAAACTGGCCATAGAAGGTTCGAATCTCAGCCGATTCAGCAGGGACCGGCCAAGATTCGAACCAAGTATGGGCAGGTTGAATGTACCCAAGTTGATCAATCGATGAACTTGGGTACAACCAGCCTGTCCAGTGTTAAATGCGATTATTGCTAGCAGCTATTATAGCCACTAGCAGTAACCATGGTGTTCTCCTGGTGGGGAGTCGGGGCGGGAGGGATTCCCAAATCAACACAGTGAAGCAACATTCTTTCCTGCAAATGGTGGCTGTAGGAAAGAAAATCGCTTTACCCTGGGACTTCAGTATGGGAATCCATCAACTAGAACTCTGGACAGTTCTCATTGTCATTGGCTCACTGAATTTTGCTGGTGACAGTAGCCAAAGTCTCCTCTCTAAGTTCTTCCTTCACTCCTATAGAAAAAGGGGGTGATGCACAAGTATTGGACCTAGCACGTAAAGGCAGAAAATCTAGCTTGCAGATCTTGTTTCTGAAAGCATGCAGGCTATCAGCATGAGTTTTATCACAATCCATTCAATCCAACAGTTGTGGACAATCAGTATTAACCGTTAATAGTAGATGGATGTTTAAATAAGAAAGCATGTTATTGCTATACTCGTGTTAAACATATTACAACAATTAGCAAAATACATATTGGTAATCTTGGCATTGCATAAGATAGCAATGTAGACTGAAAGCAATAGGGCAAAAATATTTTCACTTCTATTTGGTCCAACGATATCAATATACATGTCAGTTAACAACTCCTGCAACATACAACGTTTACATGTAAATAAAGTGCAAGTGGCATAAAATGAAGAATAGTGCAAATACCTAATGCTTCTGACTGTGACACAGTATGTTCTGGAGGCTGATAAACAGTATTGTCGCGCTGTTGGCGGGTTTGTATTCTCAAATCTATTATGTTTTCAAACTGATGCGCTATTATCTCTGGACAACTTTCACACCAGGAGGTGATCCCTGGCAGCGTAATTTTCAAAATGAAAAGCTTACAAACAAGATAAATTTCATTGCTATGTTACCTGAATTAATATCACCTGACAGTCATTTCAACAAATGCAAAGCTCTGGAAAAAAGCTATTTCAAGACCACAGCTCTCTGCTGTAAACAGCTATAATAAACGCCAATCTGCATATTTCCATATTTAATCAGATTCCTGTATATGAGACGTAATAGGAATAAAATCAAAAGGCAACAGTTCTGGTAGAAATGGGTTGTTGCAAAGTATGACATACAGGGGCAGAGAACCATTCTGTTTTGTGCAGCTCAAAAAGAAATCGTAAGAGGTAACCAGAACGAAAACTATCTAATAGGAAAATCATCACATTAAACTGGATTCTTTTAAAACAGCTGATACTTATTTTATAGCCTTGCACATACATTCTCATCCATAGATGATAAAATTAGGTAGCATTACTGAAGAATGTGTGTCAGCATGGACTGATGGGCCAAATAAAAAAGTTCCTTTTTGCAATGTACTTCCTCTGTCCTCTGAGATGAACCAATGAATAATGACCCCTGCTTTTTTTACTAGTAATTTTCTTGCTTTATAGCATTGGAAGAAATCCTTACGTTAGCCCCTTTCTCCTTCAAACCAGTGAAACTTAAAAATAATATTCTGATACTTTTTGGATGACTGACTTTTTGGAAGCCTGTAATTGCTGTGGCTGGCTCTTCCATGTATGCATTTGCATAGGATCAAAATAACATAGAGACACATACCCATCCCCATAGTCGCCATCATGGCAAGGTGGTGGAAACACAGCCATCTCTATAAGGTTGTCATGCCCATTTTCAAGAACTGGGTGATTTGCTAATTTTCTATAAGAAAAACATTAATAGCATTACAATGGGACAAACAAAAGCTAATTCAAAATAAATGATGCCACAAATGCTGTTAGGATAAATGTGGCTGTAGTAATAAACTCTATTACTGCAGAAAGGCTACGTAGCCAAAAAAATGATCCTTTTAGACAAGAAGTTGAACACAATAAGATGCAGCTATCACAAAACATGGTTTTATGAAGAGAAATAAGGGAAATGTTATGGACTGTCTGAATGTAAAATGTTCTTCCAGCAAAAGCCAATTTTTAAAATCTATTGTGTATTTAACTCCTTCCTGCCTGCCTTACACACAGGGGTGGACTGACAACTCATGGGGTCCCCAGGCAATAGGGGATCATGGGGCCCCTGTGTCCTTGCCCAAACTCAAAAAAGCCTATGAAAAAGGGGCATCTCATGGGGCCCCCTACTGACCCCGGGCCCTCGGGCAGTGCCCGAGTTTCTAAATGGTCAGTCCGCCCCTGCTTACACATATATGCAGCCTCTCATTCAGTGAGCCGTAATACTGAGAGGCCACATATATGCGCACCTAAACTCTCCCAGAACAGTTACTGGCGACTAACTGAAAGCTCCCGATTGCTACTTGCAATCGGGAGCTTTCCAATCATCTGACCACAGTGACAGCCAATCACGGTGGTCACATGGTCACAAACCCCAGGCATATGAAACCCAGGAGGCACAGACGCCAAGGGGTTAAAGTTTATTATGGTAAAAATTTAAATCATATATTAATTTCCAAATATTTCATATATTTCTAGCTTACTCCTATTATGCTGAACTATCTTGAAGTTTGTAAACTTACTTTGTGAAGGTCCCCATATATTTACTTATTTGAATTCTGTGACACATAGTCACTATACCTGTTGATAGGAACTGTTGTGTCACACATTTCACAGAGCCTGCCTTTTGAACTACAGAGGTGCTGAGTGGAGGAGTTTCAGGAGGCGGAGTCAGTACAGGAAGCAAATTACCATGGGATATGTGGTCCTTAAAAATGGAAAGTAAAACAGAGGATAAGCTTCAAAGCATGCTGGGAATCCAGGATCTTGTGGAAATGGTTGGCCAGCAGACGGGCAGCACTCACAATATGAAAAGAGATTTCTCAAGTAAGCTTATATTTGATTGTCAGAAATAAGTACTATTTGCTTTGTTTTCACAAAGCTTATGGTAGTGGATGTTGGGACTATAGATTTCCTTTACTTCATGACAAGCAATGATAAAATACATTTATTATGCTGATTATTATGATACTCCGTGTGAGCAATAAGAATGAATATTTCAATACCCCGCAGGTCAGCTGAATAGCTGGAGGGTGCCAGCACATATATGCTACTAAAATCCATCTTTATCTCTAATTACTAAAGATCATTTCAAATATCCCTACATATTTTTTACAGTGTCGTGAATGCAAGGGAATATATATGAAGACTGACAATCTATTGTCAGATTTGCCAATTGAAACGTGACTGTGATGTCCTTGGCTCTTTCTTCTAATACGAATACATACATTTCACTGTAACACTGAACATTGGTAGGAAAACATTTAGGGTATGCCTCCTAGAAATTATATTACATATAGAGATGCTAATTTGCATTTACATTATAATTAAGGATTTCTAATTTGAAAAAAGAAAATATAGGCACATAATGTTATATAGCCTTGGCTTACAATTATGTATCAGTTATGATCTCTTTATAGTGCATTGATAATCATTTACTTATAATTAAAAAAACATTTGGGTTAATAATAATAAAGGTGTTTAGTAAAGCACCCAAAAAAGCTTTTTTCATCTATTAAAAAAGTGTGACAAAACAAGCACTAACTATAGCTATTAGACTGTATAACAGCCACCTGAACAGGTTATTTTTTTGGGCAAGATTGGACAATGATCTAATGTGTACATAACCTCAAACAAGTGTTCTTCAGGAACAAAGCTGTCAAGCAGGTTAGACCCCTTGCCCAACTGCTACTGCTTTTCCTGTTGTCAGGATTCTCTGCACATGACTCCCCCTCCCTCATCTATTTCCATCAGCATGAACAAGAACCCAACTACCATGCCCTTGTTTGGAGAAAGGCACTATGACTAATGTCTATGTCAAGCTTTAGGATGAACTGGTTTCAATGGGCAAATGAGCATTTCAAGTCTGATAAAACACATTAAAAAAACAGCATCACATATTTAATTTTAATTACCATGTATCATAATTTTATTCATAAAATAGTAAAGTTTATAATAAAAACGTTTGAGTTTCGTTATGGTGTTCCAAATTTATCACAATCTAGATAGAAACTGGCAACTCTGATATGCCACTTAACAAATAAGTGATTAGGGGGCAATATATTTAAGTTATAATCCAATTCACATTTTATCTATTCTTTAATGATAGTGTAAAAGAAAACATATAAAAGCCAATAATGTATAAAAACAAGAACACAAGGATCAACCAGCAAACAGTTAAATCAATTCCATAAAAAATAAACAAAAGTATTTTACTATTGGGAAATATACAAATTTACAATATTACTTAAATAATATATTTATCATAATGTTAATATTAAGATTAATTTTAAACTGTAGGCTCATCTCCAGTCTTGATTATTTATTATTTATTTCAGGTACTTATGGAGCGCCGTCATTTTACGCAGTGCTTTAAACATATACAGTCATGGCCGAAATTGTTGGCACCCTTGATATTTTTCCTGAAAATCAAGTATTTCACACAAAAAAGGTATTGCATTAACACATGTTTTGCTATACACATGTTTATTCCCTTTGTATGTATTGGAACAAATATAAAACAGAGGCAGAAAAGCAAATATGACATAATGTCACACAAAACCCCAAAAATGGGCTGGACAAAAGTATTGGCACCCTTAACTTAATATTTGGTTGCACACCCTTTGGAAAACATAACTGAAATCAGTCGCTTCCTATAACCATCAATAAGCTTCTGACACCTCTCACCCGGAATTTTGGACCACTCTTCCTTTGCAAACAGCTCCAGGTCTCTCTTATTGGAAGGACACCTTTTCCCAACAGCAATTTTAAGATCTCTCCACAGGTGTTCAATGGGATTTAGATCTGGGCTCATTGCTGGCCACTTCAGAACTCTCCAGCGCTTCTTTGCCATCCATTTCTGAGTGCTTTTTGACGTATGTTTGGGGTCATTGTCCTGCTGGAAGACCCAGGATCTTGGACGCAAACCCAGCTTTCTGACACTGGGCCCTACAGTGCGACCCAAAATCCTTTGGTAATCCTCAGATTTCATGATGCCTTGCACACAGTCAAGGCACCCAGTGCCAGAGGCAGCAAAACAACCCCAAAACATCATTGAACCTCCACCATATTTTACCGTAGGTACTGTGTTTTGTTCTTTGTAGGCCTCATTCCGTTTTCGGTAAACAGTAGAATGATGTGCTTTACCGAAAAGCTCTATCTTGGTCTCATCTGTCCACAAGACGTTTTCCCAGAAGGCTTTTGGCTTACTCAAGTACATTTTGGCAAACTGTAGTCTTGCTTTTTTATGTCTCTGTGTCAGCAGTGGGGTCCTCCTGGGTCTCCTGCCATAGCGTTTCATTTCATTTAAATGTCGACGGATAGTTCGCGCTGACACTGATGCTCCCTGAGCCTGCAGGACAGCTTGAATGTCTTTGGAACATGTTTGGGGCTGCTTATCCACCATCCGGACTATTCTGCGTTGCAATCTTTCATCAATTTTCCTCATCCGTCCACGACCAGGGAGATTAGCTACAGTGCCATGGGTTGCAAACTTCTTGATAATGTTGCGCACTGTGGACAAAGGCAAATCTAGTTCTCTGGAGATGGACTTGTAACCTTGAGATTGTTGATATTTTGCCACAATTTTGGTTCTCAGGTCCTCAGACAGTTCTCGTCTCCTCTTTCTGTTGTCCATGCTTAGTGTGGCACAGACAGACACACAATGCAAAGGTTAAGTGAACGTCTCTCCTTTTTATCTGCTTTCAGGTGTGATTTCTATATTGCCCACACCTGTTACTTGCCCCAGGTGAGTTTACAGGAGCATCACATGCTTGTAACATTCTTATTTATCCGCAGTTGTGAAAGGGTGCCAATACTTTTGTCCAGCCCATTTTTGGAGGTTTGTGTGACATTATGTCGAATTTGCTTTCTTTCCTCCCTTTTTTTGTTTTGTCCCAATACACACAAAGGGAATAAACATGTGTATAGCAAAACATGTGTTAATGCAATACGTTTCGTGAGAAATACATGATTTCCTGGAGAAATATCAAGGGTGCCAACAATTTCGGCCATGACTGTATATATTGTACATTCACATCAGTCTCTAACCCTCAAGGGGTGTACAATCTAAGGTCCCTAACTCCCATTCATACATACACATACTAGGGACAATTTAGACAGGATCCAATTAACCTACCAGCATGTCTTTGGAATGTGGGAGGAAACCGGAGTACCCGGAGAAAACCCACGCAGGCACAGGGAGAACATGCAAACTCCAGGCAGGTGGTGCCTTGGCTGGGATTTGAACCAATGACCCTAGTACTGCCAGGCGTTGATCAACTAATCCTACTGAATGTATCTTAGACATGTATTGTACAATGTTATGTGATATGCCCTCTCATGGTGAACCATTTATAACATTATCTCCCCACCAGGCTGCCTTGCATATTTTAGAATTTTTTTTTCTTTATTTCAATTTTTGATTGCATTTTGGATGGAAAAAAAGGTGATGGAAAAAGGTTACGAAATAGAGCGCTCACTAGTGCCGTCACAAGCACCTCAAAGGCTGTCGGTACTTGTAGTCAAATTATTCACAGATCTCTGTGAATGAATGATGCAGCAGTGTGGGCAGAGCCCCAAATGACTGCGTTATTCTCAATTCTTGACAGAAAAGATCCCTGACATGCTGTCAAAATGGGGATGAAGGATCAGCAAGAGGCTGCAGCAGTGGGAACATGTTACATGTTCCACCCTAAGAAAGGGTGGAACAATATGTTCCCAAAAGGTGAACTTATCCTTTAAAGGTACTAGTATGGGAATGCACTAGCAAGTATGTATCATTCAGTGAGTTTGAATGGACATTGGTAAGTTACTTTTTCAAAATTAAACTATATATATGGCATATATATATACGATTTGTGTAAGTGAAATATCATGAATACAAAAAACAGGAAGGAAGCGGGGGACAAAAGGTGACAGTGCCAATCCAAGAATTTGTCTGTCATGAAAATAAAGATCAAAGGGAAATGATGAGCTCATGTTCAATCAAGTGTGATTTTTTATATTTTGCCCATGTCTTTGGTGCAATGTCTTCTTTTATGACTTACTTCATAAGAATAAGACATGAGTCTAGGTTTAACATTAAAACAAAAAAAATGTGCATAGCATACCACATCTGTACTGCAATGTTTTTCAAAGAGCATGACTTGTTTGGGGGATGTTCTAAGCAGCCACCTAAAACTTGCATGCTGCACTAGTCATGCAATATTGACAAGATGTCTACTTTTCTACAACTTGTCTACTTGGAATGCCAAAAAACAATGCTAAGGAGAATTCACAGAGTGCATTCCTTGGAATAACCTGTAAGTCACTGTGAAGATAGAAGATGTTGAAAAATGCCATGGAATTGATGAATCATTGAAAATAGAAAAAAAAACTGTAAATAAACATTAAAATTTACAGCAACTGAGGGACTCAAAGCCTCTGCATTTCCCAAAGCAGCCAAGTGAACAGCAAAATGGCAGTTGACATCTTACAAATTATCCAGTCAAAAGTACTAGATTGCTAGATCATGGTTAAGCCAGTCCAGAGTAACATTATTTGTAATCAGGAATATGAAGCCTGTATACATTTTCATTTTGTTAATTAAACAAATTCTGTCTAAAGTGGTTTATGACATAATACACCACAGGAAGGGTTACCACAGGTGGCCAGGAGAGATGAGAGTAATAGGGCATGTGGGTTAGATAAAGACAGCTGCAGAGTCGCATGGGGGAGAAAATAGCAAAATCAGCATACTGTGTATAACATATTTATGTATATGTATAGCCAAAACCTTTATTTTGATTTTGGATAGAGTGGGCATAGATTAAACTCCTTACCGGGTTAATTTTTTCCTCTCTATCTTGTCCTGGAGGCACAACAGGAAGTGTAAAGCCAGCCATAGACAGTTCAAATCTCAGCTGGTTCAGCAGGAACCAGCCGTGATTTGAACCATGTATGGGCAGGCTGAATGTACTCAAGTTGATTGATCGATCAACTTGGGTACAACCAGCCTGCCGGATTTTAAATGCAATCATTGCAAGCAGCTATTATAGCTGCTAGAAACAATTGCTGTCTTCTCCCAGCTGGGACATCTTCATCTGCCCTCCCTGCCGGGAGAACACAATAGGTCAGGAGGGATTCCCCTGTCAACTCTGCCTGTGTTGATGGGGGAATTGTGATTGCAGGAAAGAAAGTCACTCCGTCTATGGCCTGCCTAAGGAAATCCTCTAAAACGAAAGGAATTTTCAGTTTAGACAGTTGTTGCCTCATTGAAAATTTCCCTTAACTTCTTGTTCTCAAGACAACTCTAAACATTTGGTTTGGCAATTGTCACCATTACAAATAGAGGGGTGAATCTCCAGAGTGGGTTCACAGACAATGATAAAAACTGGACTGAGGGTTTAACCCTTCCTACCCATTACCTCATATTCAAGTATAGAGCAATTTGACCTCTGGTGTGTGGAAATAATTCTGCAATATATTTCTATGTGTTTGCCTGCATGTGAAGTATCAGCTTGACCTCCACTATATTATACTGGTCTCACTACCCTTCCTGCTACCTATCTGGGCCTACAAATCTATTGTGAGTGTCTTTATCCCACTTTCTGACTTTGTGGTGATTGCACACCAAACAATATGGAGTAAATGATGCTAAGTGTCTCCAATGTAGATTAGCTAAAACGAAGTAAAACTTCCTTGGTGTGATCTCTCTTGTGATTTCCCTCTACTGCTGCATAGTTATATAACCTTGTTTTCAATATCACAAATGGAAAAAAACAAACAAAAGGACTTCTTTTTTCACCACTAGGATACTTTGATTACATTTATCTGAATCTTTGAAATGTAGCATTGCAATGGCCCACAACCACAAGGACATGAGCTGTTAGCAGGGACATTATTCTCACACAAGGTTGAAAAAGCAGCTCTTTATTTTTAATTATATTTTTTTCATAACGCCTGTGTTTCAGTACTAATTCCAAAACAGTATTACACCAAATACCGTGACATATACGATGCACAGTGTTTAATTTGCTTTTGGATCTAATGAGTACTGAATGTTATGGAAATATCAAAAGTTGCATGTTAAACAGTTTTCTTAAATATTAATAAAAAAAACTCAAAGTGATCTTGGCAAAAAGAGTACAATTCTATTAGACTGAACACTTACTTTCAGCAATGCACAAAAATGTACAATACAGTGCCTTCATTAAAATAATGGCAAATTAATCAGTTGATGGTAACATTTAATATGAGTATAAAACAAAAAAAAACTTGCTTGTAACAACATGCTTTATATAAACAATTTGTATAAATTAGCATTCCAGATTGTATGCTTTGGAATTCAACAAAAGTCATCCAGATTCACAAGCCTGCGTATGAGGGCTGCGGTGGATTTTAAATGAAAGTAGAAAGATAACTTAGTTTACATATAGTAGGATTCACAGCATTCTATTTGAATTGGTCAGCTACTTGCACATGCAAATGAATAGTAGAACTAGCTTTACTAAAATTTACCAAACCACAGTGAACATACTAACATGCATTATCTGTCAAGTCATGGCAAGCCACAATGAACCTCAAATGTCCACAACATATGGCAATACACAATCAAAGGTTCCATGACTTCTCCTATTCTAGAGGAAAACAAGCATCATTTCCCAGCACACCAGTGAAGAATATGGTATTTAGTATTTTAGAAATACAGTATGTGTAACAAGTTACGCTAAAACATGTTGTATTCTTAGATTCTACCATCAATTAGGTTTAATAGCCCTTTGAACCTGTAAATATATGTTTTTATTGTTTTGCAGAGGGCAGCCTCCTGCCAACCCCAGCTGGGAAAGACCCATTGCTGTTTTTGAAAGTTTCTCAGGGAGTCGAGAGATTGTGATGAGCATCACGGCAATGAGGAACTGGTAGTTTTGTAGTACTAACGTAAGGGGGTACATTGCCTTTTGACCATCCATGCAAGCTGATGTCCCTTTAATGCTGAATACTCCACTTCCTGCACATCCCCCCTTCCTCTTTTTCTATCTTTACTCTTTTTTCATTTTGGGTTGAGGAAGGATTAATACTCTATTAGGATTTTAATTGTTTATGATGTTTCCTGTCGGTGGGATTCAACCCCTCATTTGGTCCTGGTGACCATTGTCCATTGTGATGGAAATATTCAACATTTATTTTTAATCTATATTGTTACACACTATTTACAGTTATTCATGGTAATGTGTTATATGTTCTTGTAGTTGTAAGCAATTGATTATACAATAAACTCTTGTAATGTTAAGATAAATAACCGTTTCCTGTGAGTTATTTGTGTACATGGCCATGTCAAGTTACATATACATAAAATAATGAAAAACAGTGTGAACTACTTTTAATATGGCACATAGTATGAACGGGTGGGAGGTGCAAGTGTGGAACATCTGATATAACTAGATTAGTGAACTATGTGAAAGAAAAAAAGAGGGTTACAGGGAGGGGTCCAAGGAGGGTAGGCTTATAGGGATTCCACAGTCATGAGCAGAGAAGAAAAGGAAGAGAGTTTTGTATTCTTGGCTAAATGTCAACTTGTACCAGTAAAACCACTTTTTTCCAGAACATGTCCCAAATTATACTGATTTCTTGTACAGTAGTTAGCCAGTAATGGAGAAGGGGTGGTAATTTTTTCCCATAGGGTTGAGATGCAATCAAGGCTGCTTCAATCAAGTGAAAAAAATAAGGATTTTTTTGCATTGTCTCCTGGAAAGAGGTGTTAGATGTAAAAGGACAACTGGGTCATTACCCAGAGGTATGCCAGTCAGCTTGTAGACAATAGATCATAAGTCAAAGCAGACAGGATTATTCCTTCACTTTTTTTTTGTCTGACAGGCATGGTTCAAGGGTCACAACTAGTCCCTACTCTATCAAAAAAAAAAAAAGTTTGAGCTTTATATTCACTTTACTGATTTGCATAGCAGGATTTCCTTTCAAATACGCCTTCCGTAATGAGCACATTTTGTTCTGTGAAATGTGCATTTGTAAATTCTAAAATTACTGAAACTTTCAGTATGTTTGTTTTTCCCATTTGGTCAGTAAACCTTACAGTAAATTAATTATAATTTGTTGGTTCCCTAGAAAATGAATGACGAGCAAATGTGTTGAGGTTTTTTTGAGTAATGGCATGTCTATTTATTGAATTCCTAGGCTGGTATATAGAGTTACACCAGAGATGGTTCTTTGGGTTCACAGTGGTCATTCTCACACATCTTGATGTTCAAACAACACTAGATCTAGCTTCGGTCACATGAGATACAGGGCTTTCCTTGGATAGAAGATTATTTTGATGTAAGGGTTGCTACTAAAACTATTAATATTAAATGTTGAGTCTGCCATCAAATGGGATTACGTTCCTCTAATTGGAGCAAGTGCCTTTCAGAGAAGAAAGCAAGGCACAAGGAACAGCATCGCTTTGTTGACACAACGACTTCAGTAAATCGAATGTACATTTTGCTGTCTGTATTTAAACTGGGAAAATCAAATGATGCTTGGTCCCCAGTCCCTTATAAATCATTAAATGTAAAGTTTGGTAACCATACAGTTAATATTTTATTAAATAGTTCAAAAGCAAATAAAGCATAAATTATGGTGTGAATTCCCGCAACACATTCAAAGCGATTCATAAATGTTTAAGTGTAAATGTGTGATTTTACTCGTGTTTTGTACAGGAAAATCCAGGCTTTCTAGTGTCAGATAAATTAACGTGTTTCTGGGCTGAAGATTCACACAACTGCTATGGGCTTGCTTTCCTAGACTTAGATGAGCTCTCCATCTTCAAAAAAAACGTCAAACACCCCTTCACTTTAAAGAAAAAAACAAACAAATCTGTGTAATGTAGCCACGTCTTCACACCTACTCACCTACTCACATATGACTGTATGCATGCCTATTTACTAAATGCCCATCACTATTGTGATTGGCTTCCAGGATTCAAAGACCTCACCTCTAGGAGCACCTAACTTGCAAAATAATCTGCCATGAAATGAATATTTTAAACTATCCATTATGCTGGATCGTTTTACTAAATACCAATAATAATAATAATAATGTCAGTAGTATACGGTAAAAAAGGAAACAATGGGATTCTTAGTCTGTATTTATCATTCCCGCAATAGTCTTCGCAACCATTATTATATTATTATAATATTTTTTTCATAATTATTAATCTAAATATGAATCTAATTTGACAGCACTTTTAGAACATTATTATTTAAAGTGTCATTAAAGGCAAAACTTTTTTGGTTTTGGAGAGTGGAGTGAAGATGGATTAGAACACCAGTTTATATGGCTGTCTGGGCCCCTGTTGGAGAGATTCACCATCTCAATGTGTCCTGTTTACTGTTATCAACATGAAAATCAAAGTAAAATTTCAAATTTTGGGTTGATACCAGAAGAGTAATAGAGGGGAAATCCTAAATGGGGGCACTAATTCTGGCGACACCCCCAGGATTCCCTCACTTTGGTGGGATTTTCTCTCACTTTTAGCTATGGGATTAGAAGTAAGTCTCCCCAATGGGACATGGACTGACAAGGGTTATAACCCTACCATACTTTACTTTAAACCCCAGCTGAGAAGTGATTAAATGTGGTGGCTGCTTTAGGTTTTTTTTTAGGCTTTTTCTACCTCTGTTTTGACTTGGTTACCTGGCCAGTAACACATGTTCTGTTTTTGAGTGTCTCCACTCTGAATGAAGGCTCAATAGAGACACATTTGGACAGCAGCATTGTCAATCTGAGGGAAGGGGAGTGTTAGATGGACTAGCAGATTTAAATACACTATTAGATTGAAGCCAGACCCCAGCTACCACTTTATAAGCAGTTACAGCAACTGTTGTGTTTTTGCTTTCTTTTGGGATAGTTTTTACATAAAACTGATTATTGTAAGCACCCATCAGTGGTAAACACTTTGTCTTAACTTTCTAACAGCTACATCTGCAGTACAGCTTGTTCTGTAGAAAAATAATTGTAAACACACACACAGGTAAAAAAAAATGTGGAAATATATAGGTGGCTCAGTTTAGCCTGTCTTGATATTTACATAATACCGTTGTAGAAATGAAGGGTCCCCTTCTTGTGTGCAGTGTGTTTTCATTCTTCTCTCAACTGCACATGACTTTACTATCCAGAAGCAAGCTGTTTATCTTGCTAGCTGGCCAAACTACCAAAGTTTCCTGAAGTCAAAACTTCAAGCAGTTAGGAGCGCCCCCTATGAGGAAGAAAAGCAGCTGCACCTTAGACAACTTCTTGTCCTGTCTCTTCACTGCGCTGGCCCCGATTATAGTATTAGGTTTATATAGTGTAGCCAGACAGGCTATAGAAATAATGCAATTGAGTTCAATGGAATAAAAAATTAAACCTCTATTACACATTTTTTTAGCTGTAACGGAATGCCAGGACTATATTTATTTTTCTGCTTATGTACTTCACCTTCATGCTTCATAAATGACAGTTTCAATTTTATGGTTTAGTGGTGATTACAGATGAGTAAAGTTTTCTCCTCTGATCTCAGCTTACCCAATCGACTGTGGTATTCAAGGGTTGTTGGATCGATGTGAGTAAATCAAGAACCGCTATCAAAAGAATATTTCCTTTATATCTTCAAAGTATCTCTTAAGTTCCAAAACTCCCATTAGTATGATTTGAAAAGGTAAACACAGAATTAAATGATTAATTTGACTGGCTGACTGAATAGATTGCAATTACACCTTTTCAGGCAGCGTGATTCTCTTCTTCAGGTATGAAATCATCGCAGAAGGGACCTTAGCTCTCTCTACAGTTTGTAATTTTAATCTACTAAATTAAGAAATGGCACCATTTATGTCTATGTATTCCTTTTTTGGCCAATGGCTAGCAGGGTGTAACACTCTCTTATGTCATAAAAAATTGTTTCATTTCCTGTAGTAGTAAGCAAACCATTTTGAAAATCATAAGAAACATAAACATATCATGAATTACCTCTGTCTACATTAATGAATTTCATATCTCTCCAAAGATAAGACAGATCATAAAACATGGGCAGCACAGTGGCTAAATGGTTAGCACTTCCACCTGGCAGTACTAGGGTTGTTGGTTCAAATCCCAGCCACAGCACCACCTGCCTGGAGTTTGCATGTTCTCCCTGTGCCTGCGTGAGTTTTCTTTGGGTACTCCAGTTTCCTCCCACACTCCAAAGACATGCTGGTAGTGAAGGGAAATGTATGTTCCTCACCCTCTATTCTGTTTATTTATACTCCATTTTGTTTCTCTATTTTTTTATTTTGTCTAGATAATTAAATGTATAGATGTACATGCCAGCTATGTGTATGTGTTATAGACCTGCACCCATGCATCCTTTTAAATCTAGTTTTGCTCAAGTCATGGAAAGTATCCGGTTATTTTTTTGTATTAACTGCACCTGCTTCTACTTATTAACCACTTCTGCTTTAGGGGAAAATGCCATTGATTTCTTGTGAATGATTCAAGGTCTGTGCAGTCTGAACTGCTACAGATGTCACGTACACAGCCTTGACAAGTACCCAGTGAAATTCCATTCTATGTTTCCTTGTTACAACTTATCATATATAAGGAGGAGTATTGTGAATAAAGATTAGATTGCTTTCGGGAAGAATTGGTGTGCGTGTGAATTTCTTCCTTGCAGAGAGCAGTCTCTTGGATCCAACGGGGGCCGAAACCTACCAGTGGTCACTAGAGTCACAAATCCCTTTCAGGTAGGTTAACTGGATCCTGTCTAAATTGGCCATAGTATGTATGAATGTAAGTTAGGGACCTTAGATTGTATGCCCCTTGAGGGTTAGGGACTTATGTGAATGTTTAACATATGTAAAGCACTGCGTAAATTGACAGCGCTATATAAGTATCTGAAATAAATAAAAAAAATCAAAACAAATATTTGGTTTAACCAATCAAATAAGTCATTCATTGAGTTTCCTGTGACCGGCTCATCATCAACTCCTAGTGGGTTCCCATCCATTTAGAATAATGTGATGAACATGATCAAACATTTGGTGTTTTTGTCACATCATTAAAGCCTTACTTCAGCAAAACCTTTTTTTTTTATTTGAAAGAGCAAAGAAAGTTTAGACCCTGAGTTGGGTTTTTACTGCTGTCTGTTTCCTTAGATAAGAGATTTTCCCTCAATTCCTGTCAGGAATGGACAGATAACAGGAACAGAGACAAAAGAGCAAGGAAGAGTTGGAATTTCCTGTCTTGGTGATACTCACACCCCGATATTTCTTGTATGGGTATTACAAGGACAGGAAATGAGGGAAAATCTCTTCAGTGATGTCACAGACAGATTTTAAAACCATATGGAGATGTAAACTCTTCCACATTCTATCTAGACCTAAAAAGGTTGTAAGACAGAGGTGTCCAACTTTTTTACTTTCCTGGGCCATATTAGAACAGGAGGAATTGTCTTGGACCACACAAAAAATATACTACCAAAAAGGATAGCAGATGAGCAGAAAAAGTAAGGCACATCACACGTTAAATGCAAAACTATTTTTCTAGTTTTGGATAGAGTAGAGAGGGATTAGAACCCCTGTCAGTTTGCATTGCTGTCTGTGCCCCCATTAGGGAGATTCCCCTCTGTTTGTCCTGTTTACAATTATCATTGAAAGTAAAAGAAAAGCCTAAATTTTAGGTTGTTCCCAGAAAAGTAACAGAGGGGAAATCTTCCAATGGGGACACTAATTCTGGTGATCTGGGGGTCCCAAAGGAATTCATTTAAGTTGCAGGGATTTCATCTCATTCTGTTTGGCTATGGGACAGGAAGTGAAGGAAAATTTCTGAAATGGGACACATATGGAGAGAAAAAATCTGACAGGGGTTATAACCCTCCCTTGCATAGTCAAAATAAAAAAAAAAAAAGTTTTACCTATAGTCTACTTTAACAATCACTAATATAGACAATGAACCTATCTGAGCAATAAAACTTCATGTAATATTTTTTTTTATATTTTTTTATATAAAAGCAAAAGAGGGCCACATAAAACTACTGCAATATTTGACAACTGTTTTTGACAAACCAACACATCAATATCTGCTTCGATGGATGTAGTAGCAATTCTTAATGAATTCTCAAGGAACTCATCAGATATTTTGGTTCTAATGTTGCCCTTCATGTGCTTCATCCTGAAAATAGTTGCTCACAAATATAGGTGCTGCAGAAAACTAATGACATGAATAAGGGGTGATTGTGAAGAGTGAAATATTTTTTGGGAAGATAAAACTTACAAAAGTCCAGTAAATAGATATTGTCCAATTTTTCTTCAGCTGTATGTGTTCCCTAATTGTAAATGCATTTAAAAAAATAAAAAATCAACATTTCTAAATAAGGTTACGATTTTGTGTTGAACCACATTCATAGCCGACTTGGGCCGCAGGTGGGGCACCCTTGACTTAAGACAACTAGATCCTGATCTAAGCTAAGATCAAACACAAAACTAATTTGCTAAATAGATAATAAAATTGCTAATTATAGAGTACACCCACTTTGAACAAAAGCTGTCAGGATAGAGGTGCTCCTGATACATCCATGCTTGTTTTGGGTCAGTGATTTACCAGAGATTTGAAGGAAGGATAAACATGATTGCCTCAAATCGTGCATTGGCAGCTCCCATACTACTCTGACAGGTTTCCTCAACACCTTAGCTCATGTAACATACAGTGTTAAAACATGCTTTGACAGTAACTCAAAAGCGCACATAGCCTTTGCAAACAGGGGACGGCTGACAGCTCCATTTATTTCAAACAAAAATATATATATATTGGCATAATATCTAGGCTGACTGTGGACCAAAACATTCCTTTAAATGACAGAGGAACATAACATGTCTGTAAATCAGTAACAGCTGCTGACATTAAACAGAAATTTTAATGCTTAAATAGTGTGAGTAACACTGTTAATATGCATTTAGCCTGACTCAGGGTCTGCCACTGCTCTGTATATGTTCTAAAGATATACTATGAAACACAATGACTTCAATAAATAAATAATACAAATTTCAAAAAAAGAATCATTAAAACTAATTAAAATCTTTGCCTATGGTAACTTATTAATGACTGCATAGGGCCTGGCTCTGCAGGAATTATTACTTAATTAAATCAGGTTGCAAGTACTGCAAGTGTTGTGTCAATTTAATACAAAGGTTACTCGGTGCCATGTACAAATTCGCTACGGTAGTGTTTCTCAGTCTTCTTTGAATTTTCACGTTAATATATTTTCAAACTGGAAGCCTATCTTTGACATGTAATAGCTTATACATGCGCAGTCTGGGCTCATCTATCTTTCTATTTGCATGCAAGATATTTTAGCTTTTATACTTGTTTTATCTAACATAGTTCTTTTTCATAGCTAAAGCAACCCTATCAGTAAGTGCAGCAAAGTACACTAAAGCCAGATGGTAAAAGAAGATGATGTATGCTTGCCATGCCGGCAGCCCCTGTCTTAAGACGCTACTGTATTGCATATCTTTGGCAAGCTATGGAATCCATCAAGTCGGGTGCGTTGAATACCTGCCCACCCCAACCATACCCTGTGGCTCCTCCTGCTGGCCCTCATGTCCTGTTGGCTTCGGGAAAGGCAAGCATACATCATTTTATTTATGCTGCACTTATTGGCAGGGTGACTTAAAAAAATAAAATCTACACAGTAAAGTCGGACCTACCCTGTCATTTTTAGGCAAGTTTGCCAACCAAAAAATGAAGAGGTTTGACAAATGTCTGCATTGCTTTAATCGCTTTTTCTTTACTCTTTTCCTCATTTTACCCATACATCTATGTTTTCCATTGTCTTCCTGCAGTTCCTCTTATACTGCACAAATATCCCATTCTAAGGGGCTTGTGTATTACTACATTATTCTTATTAATGGTTTAGTGCAGTGGTCTCTGAACTGCAGCTCGTGGGCCAGATGTGGTCCTTTGCATTTATCTAGCCACTGGGGCACTGTCCCTCCTAGTGATACAAGGCCCTATTCCTTCCACTGATACAAACAATAAGGCACCCTTCTCTACTAACACTAACAGTGGGCATAATACTTCCAACTGACACCAATAAGGGGGCACTATTGCTCTCACTGTCACCAACAATTTGGAATTATTCCTCCAAATGACGTCAAAGACATGCCTTTACTCCTTCCACTTATTGGGCACTATTGCTCCCACCATTACCAATGATGGGATACTGTTCTCACTCCTGCTGATCACAGGTGCTATGTATTTTTTTTTTTTTACTCCCACTGACCACCAAGCCTGAGCCATTGTTTACTCCCAGGGACACAGGGGCGTCTTCTACTCCCACTGGCCACAGTCTGGCTCCTTTAAGATATGAAGAACAGTAAATGAGCCCTTTGTTTAGGATGTTTGGAGACCCCTGACTAAGGGGTTCCTGTTGAATTTTTTTGCCAAAAATAAGCTGGTTATTGTGTCTCATTATGCTAGACCTGCTTTATAGCAGATAAGGTTTTCACACTTAGTACAGCTGTTGAATAGCTGTGTCCAACGAGGAATACATGGTAGTATCTGTGCCATAAAAACAGTGGCTCTGGATGCACAATTAGCCATTAAGGTTTGAAAAATAAAATTATTTGCCTGGCAACACTCACTAAATTCTTAAATCATTGGAAAAAAACATTTTTTTGGATTTGTACTAGACATCATAATATACGCTTACCTTCTGTACAGGCAGTCCCCTAGTTACAAACATGCAACTTACATACGACTCATACATAAGAATGGAGGCAGCGTGATGTCACGCTGGTCCCAAAAACTGCCGGGCGGCCATCTTGCTGCTCACCACATGCTGCCACCTCCTGTTCAGCGGACCTGTCAGCAATCCATCATCACTGTATGGCCAGTTAACCCTTCCCTATGCTATCCAAAACTTAAAAATAATTTTTGACTGGAGTTGCACTTAAAAAAAAAGTACCTGTTCCAACTTACATACAAATTCAACTTAAGAACAAACCTACAGAACCTATCTTGTTTGTAATCCCGGGACTGCCTGTATTAATGTGATTTTACTGGTAAAGGGATATTTAGTTCCTTTTGGCTTTCTTGACACTCTCTGACTGATTATCCTGTCTCTTTGAGTTCATACTATGGCATGTTTTTAGGGTTTTGATGATGGCTTGAACAATTGCTCAACTCTATAAACATGTAATTATGTGACTTCAAAAAAATTAGAAATTTTTAAATATTATATACTTATTGTAGGTAATTGTAGTAAAGGTGTAGTAAGGATGTCACATGTACTTATTTACATGGCTCCTATCATTACTATTAACCCTTAACAGAAATTACACAATACAGACTATTTTATTATGTTATTTTCCAACAATTCTGAATCTCAAAAAAAAAATCTGAAAATGAAGAATGATATCATATGAACAATATTTTTTTATTATTATTATATATTTATCTGTCAAAAAATGCTACCCAGAGAGATTCATCGACATGACAAAATCTCTGAAAAGATGGATGACAAAAATAATAAAAACACCAGGGTCCTCAAAACATACAGTCACCAATGAAGGACTCAAATATTCATGACACATCTTTGCACATCATTAGAAGTTATCACAGCTGTCAGCTGTATCACATATATATGCCTAAAGAAGTAGAGATGGTTATCTTGATGCCTATGACATTTACATATTTTTATTTTTATCCGTATCTGGTAAAATGACAGTTTGGGAGAATGACCTAAATTGGATTAAAAATTATGTCACAAGGTATATCTAAGTGAAGTAATTGATAGGAGTAAAGTATATTAGCATTTAAAAAGGCTGCTTTATATTTGCCTTGTTGTTCATTTAGGACATGAAAGTTCAATTAAATGAATATATATATTAAAAAAATCAGTTTAAGGAACCGGTCATGAGATGAATGTGGGGCTGCCAATGCCGACCCCCTGAAAATACTAACTGCCTGGCTGTCATGGTGACAGTATGTTCTGAGTGATTTGACCTGAAATAAGTATAGTATGAAGATCAGGAGTTCTGACTTTACTTGCTGCTTAAGCCAGCCAGAGATGGAATGAATCTTTGGCCAGCCCCTGCTGAACCAGCCTGTCAGACTTTTTTCATATGATCGCTGCCAGTGGCTATAGAGTCAGTAGTGAAAGGAAAGGAAATTGCATAAGCTATGGGCTGCTCTGGGTCAGCAACTCATAGTATTGAAGCCACAGGATTGCCAGGACAGCCAGGACACTAGCATCTTTGGAGTGAAAGGTCAGCAAAAGAAGTCCACATATTCCTTCCTTAACGGGAGGCTATAATTTATTTTCATTTTCTACATATTTTCAATTATTATAGTAATAAAAAAAAGAAATTCTGCCTACAGAAAGCCTTCCACTTTCTGCATTCATCTTGTTGTTTATCTTTGAAAATAATGACTTTGATTGGTTACTGGCCAACTATGAAAACAAGCTCATTGGTCACTGGTCAACAAATGTTTAGTTATATTGGTCTCTGGCAAGCAAACAATGAAAGAATATGTAAATTCAACATTTCATATTCCTGACATGTGCCTGCTGTACCATGCACTTGTATGAAAAAGCATCCTGTTCTTGCATTGTTTCTTTTGTGTGCAATCCCTGGTGTTCTTGTCAGTCCCTCTGAATTCCTATTGAAAACTGCCCACACTAAGCAGGACATCATAGCATAGTCAATTCTCTAGCTGTGCTGGGAACTCAGCCTACTCTCCTTAAATGATTAGACTTCTGCTGACAGGACTCCCTGCACATCCAGATCAGTGTGCTTCTGTTTCCCCTCCATTAGCTCTTATGCAGCTGAGAACAGAGGGAATGTGATAATTTATAAAAAAAGGTGAGGGTTTTGCAAGGTGTGATTTTACAGTCACTTTAAAATGGATATGTGCCTGACTAACAAAGACAAATTGTGTGTGTGTTTGTATAGGGGAAGATAGTCTTGCCATTCTAGAATGCCAGTATTTAAAGAGGGACTTCACCCAAAAGGGGCAGTTCTGCTTTAAGCCCCCCCCCTCTTTCACATTTGGTAATATTTTTTGGGGGAGGCGGGTACCTGATTTTGACAAGTACCCGCACCCACTTCTGTTCGGATCGCCTAGGCAATCTGAGTGGATGTGCTGCTACCCCCCTCCCTCCCTCCCTGCAGTCTTCTGGGACATAGCACAGGTCCCAGAAGACTGTAGTTCAAATCACAGTGAGCAGTGCGGCTCGTGCATGTGCAGTTGGCCTCCCGGCTGTGAAGCCATAAGCTGTCACAGCTGGGTGCCCACAGCTAAGATGCCGGCGCCGGGGACTGAATACGGTACACAGCACCCCCTCGACTGAGCACTCTGCTGGATCTGGGGACAGGTTAGTGTCTGTTTTTTTTAAAAGTTAGCAGCTAAAGTTTTTGTAGCTGCTGACTTTTAATTTTTACAAAAACGACTGGAGCTTCGTTTTAAAGTAGATTTAAAACCAATGTAATTTCAAGAGTTGTTCTTGATATTTTAAGATCTGCAACGATCTTCAAAATATAATATGGTGGCATGCATACTCAACTACTATCAGGAAGCCAGTCCACAGCAATGATTTGCAGCCAACACTTAAGCGAGTGAATATAAGTGAGTTTCTGGAGGAGATCAGCAGTACTGAGATGTAAAAAAGAATGAAATAATAAACTGAAAAGAGTCTTTTATTTGAAAAAAAAAACCCAAAAAAACCTTATGGTCACCGATATAGGTTAAAATGTGGACACTGGCAATTCAAGGCAACTGCACATCTTCTAAAAAGTTACTTCCCACCATGCAACAGAACTAGCCATTTTTAGTAGCTTTTGTTATAAGTTATTTCAGTGACCACTTGGGAAAGATGATTTTCCGAAGCTCCAGTGTTCGCAGTACAGAACAGTTTTATTATTCATCTCTAGCATCGGCTTGTAAATGTGTTCAAATAAAATTGTTAAATCAGCACATGTGACTAATTATAAAGAATTCTGCACCAAGGTACTGTTATATGCAAATGTGCCTTACATCTCCAACAGCATATTAGCAAGCCCAGAAAACATTTAACCGGCTAATGATTTCCTATGCTGCAGTATGATTTACACCTGCTTTTCTTTTTTTTTTCTGTAAGTAGTTAATGACCTGTCGATATTTGTATTTGTTAAATCCCAGGCCTAAACAATGCTATGAATATTCAGGCTGGTGCAGAACCAGGAATATCAGACTTTTTAACGTCATCAAAAATGTGGAGGTGACAGCGATGATTTGCAGTGTTGATTAATCTTTCAGCTAGTGCTAATTAATTGGGGACATTTAGCAGTGTACTAATGAGTCTCACAATAAATCGTTGTATACCATGTCATAACTGATGTGAAGGAAGATGAGAAGACCATTTCCATTAATGTTACCCACCTGAAATTGGTTTTGATGGAAGACAGACAAAAACAACTGAGTACTGTCCGTCTTTTTTTATTTGCACGAACATTCAAATTTTTAAGCTCTTGGGGTGTACCAGCTTCTTCAAGGTCCAAGCAGTACTAATACACACAGTTTTAGCAGAATGTTAATCAAGACAATCTTAGCCCTCTTCCTACCTTTTCTCACTAACTATCCAACTTTAATTACCATTGCTATGTAAATTTATTTTCTCTCCTTCAGAGATTTTTTTACCAAAAGCAAAGCTCCAGGCTCCCCTAAAAAAATTAAATGTCAGAAGCTACAAATACTGTAGCTGCTGACTTTTAATACAAGGACACTTACCTGTCCAGGGATCCAGTAATGTCCTCACCCAAGCCGATTGAGGACATTGAGGTACCATCATCTTCAGTAAAGGAAACCTAAAGTGAAGCCTTGCGGCTTCACAGCCGGTCTCCTACTGTGCATGCGTGAAATGAGCTACGCTTTGTGAATGATCCAACAGTCTTATGGGCCCTGTGAAGTGTCCCAGAAGACTGTGGGGGGAAGGAAGGGGACCAAACTTCCAGCTCAGATTGCCACAGCGCATATCACCGGAATTGGGAGTGGGTAAAAGTCAAAACTCCACCCAAAAAGTGCCAGTGGAGGAGGGAGGAGGCAAACAAGTGGAATTTACCCTTTTGGGTGAAGTTCCGCATTAACAATCAACTAAAATATTTGTTTACTAGTACTGCTTGGACTTTGAAGAAAGAAGGGGGTACACCCCAAAAGCTTGTCCTGAGAATTTGGATGTTAGTGCAAATAAAAAAGTGTATCATGGAAAGTCCTACATTTTTTTTTGTTGCAAGTGCACTAATACAGCTACAACCACTTCAAGCATGATGGGAGGTACAAAAATGATACATATATTTAGATTAGGATATAAAGGGCCAGTTCACACCAGAATGCAGTACAGGAAACCCTTATTGTGTGCGCATTTTGCGCACCACATTCAAAACACACTGCAGTTGTGATTTGCAGCAGTGTCAATATTAAGACAATAACATCCCAAATGCAGGTTGCAAATGTAGTGTGTTTGCCTGTAGCAGATTGCATGGTACAGACATACCATGTATGTTCACTTAACGACCAATCAATTTGCACCTGTGCTGGAAAATCGCAGTTGATAACATCACATCTGATTACTGATGTAATTCAGCAACTGCAGTTCTTTTTCCAGAACTAATAATGTTCATTGTATCAATGCTTACTTTGTAGCAAAGTGCAAACTACTGTTCAAATAAGCAAATCATCAATCTCCCAAAACATTGAGTTGTACATATGTGCTACTCGAAGGCATCTGTCTCCCCACCAACCTGCAGCAGCACATACTAAATAATCTGAAACATTCTTGTGTTTATGTACATAGCAGAAATGTATAAAACAGCAGTGTTCAGAGATGCCCCCTCTCAGCTTGAAGAACCACAGGACACCTTTGGAAATGCTGCTACTTTGTACATTTTTGCCTTGTAAAGAAACACAACAATGTTTTACACTGCCATCCAACATGTGTTACTGCTTACTGCTATAGCTTCAACCTGCTGTTTACATTATTAGTCACATCAGAATAGGCAGGGGCTGACCGAAGTATGTTTCAGTGGTATTATATAACATGAAGTCTGCTCTGTATGGCAGATAAAATGTTTCAGTTATGCTAAACGCAATGCATCAACACTTACATTTTTATTTTATATAAATCAGGTCATATTATAGCTGTATTGTGCCCTGAAAAGTTAAAGGGTAACTCAGCTGTCACAGGAAGAAAAATCTTGCAGATAACAAAAAACAATATAGCATAAACAAAAGCAACACAAGCCATATTGTATTTGAATGTTATTAAAAATTATCTTTCCTTTTAAATCTGAAGTGCTGTAACTTTCTATGAAAATTCAATGCAATATGACAATCTGTAGACGTCATCATTGGTGTACAGAACTTTCCCAGAAATTTCATTTCTTGCATGATTGACTCACTGATTTTCCCCAAAGTCTGCACTAAGACACAAATCAGATTTTAGGCATCCTCTGCAACAAAAAGTTTTAGTGAGATACTCCCACAGGGTTAAGCACTTCTTAGGGATTGCCAACACCGTCACTCTTCTAATCAGAACCATGAAAGTGCACCACCTGAATAA
The DNA here is from genome assembly GCF_062004578.1 of Staurois parvus. Taxonomy (NCBI): domain Eukaryota; kingdom Metazoa; phylum Chordata; class Amphibia; order Anura; family Ranidae; genus Staurois; species Staurois parvus. The sequence continues at coordinate 10,193,659 of NW_028317876.1, forward strand.
AATTCATTAGTCAGTCCCATTCAGAATCAGTATCCAAAAGTCAAAGTTGAACAAACAGCTTTTTCTTCAGAGCAGAATCAGGTAAGAATCTGCAGCAAAGTTTGTTAAAATCCTTGCAATGTATACTGATTACCCAGAGGGAATTTTTTTTCTCTCAACAAAAGTGGCATTAATAGGTCCACCTTTTCCAGAAAATTGGCTATAAAGTCAAGAGGATAGTAGTGGACATTTAAAAAAATTGTGCAGCTTTGTAAAATTTGTATTAATTTTATTGACATACTGTACCTGTAGGCCATTTGGTCCCCCCCCCCTCCCCCGCTAGAAGTCTGCCCAGTTAACAACTCTGACATCCTGCCATGTTGCCAGCATGTGATAACTGACGGATGCTCACTCCCAGCATTTCAGGAGCAATAACCAATGGTTTTCATATTCAAGCAACAAGGAAGGACAAGGGGACTGCACACTGGGAGTTTTTAAAACAGACTTCTGGGGGGGATGGCCTGCAGAAATAACAATGCAATTAATGAACATTTTTAAAAAGCTGCACAGATTTTTAATATCTACCGAATACCCTTGACTGCATAGGTTATTTTCTGGAAAAGGTGACCTTAGCATTTAAGGGAAATGGGATCTGGCCTACAAATACCAATAGTAACATTAGTGCTGATCTGCAGACATTTGTGGGTGTCTGAAAGTGCCTGTGTTAATTTTACAACTGTGCCCTGTATTAATGTTGAATCCCTTGGATCCCGAGACACATACAGTCCTTATATTCTTTGCAACCTTGGATTAAACCAATTACTATCTTCCAGCTGGTAAATGATCTGGCCTCTATTGTGCACTAAGGCTGATGGTACATGCACACGTCCCCAGCAGAAGATCCACATGGAAAAGTTCTACTTTCTAATGTGCAATCACTTTCTCACTGGCCCTGAATGCTGCCAAAACTTCTTCTTTTCTAGTAAGGGGGAAGAGAGGGAGTAATACTATAGAGACTGGGAAGTGGTCTCTTAGAAATCCTGATGCTGGTTCGTTGTCACCTATGCCAAGATTGACCACATGGGGCTTACACATTAGCTTTGGTTAGCGGGAAGGGGGGGGGGGGGAGTATAGTGCTGGCAGGGCAGGTGTTAATATCAATTTATTCTCCAAAGTAGTCAAAGCATGTGTAAAACCTGGGTCTGGAATCCAAGAAAATCTTCAGAGACACAGGATCAATGTAACCTCTTATGTACCGCTCTATGTTTTGGAATGGAAAAGTGGTGTATACTCATGTCTATAAATGGCACTGCAGAAAACGTCCTTGGGTGGTCTGCAAATCCGCAAAGGTTGTGAACCAGGCATCTTGATTCAGTGTAAGAGCCAATCCAAGTAGTTTTAGATAATGTAATCACTGTGGTGACCAATCAAAGTGATAAGAAATGTAAACAGTGTTCTGTTTACATTGAAGAGCTCACCAACTCCATTCACTATAGAGGAAGGAGAGGAAAGAGGAACCAATTAATGAATGAATCATCTATTCATCAATTCCAGATCACAATATCAACATATTTCAAAGATGTGGGATCAGTTGTAACCTCTTCCTCTCACCCAAGTATATCTAATCTCTTTTTGTCTCTGCAGTGACCCATACGATTACCCCCTTACCTCCCTTATCCTGTACATATGTACATTAACCCATGCATCCCCACCTTACTATTACAGTACATGTGACTTTTTTTTTAATTTACTCTTTAACCTGCTCCTCCCTCCATGTATAACCTTTACACTTATGTACAGTTATGTAAATGTATTCTATTGCACTATTGCCATGGTTCATGCATTAATCCCCTCAAAACTAGCTTCATTTCCAAAAATTTGTGTAAACTGATTGTTCTTTGCCATCTCCAGAAATGGTATAAACTTCATGTGGGTACAATGGTGCATGGCCAAGTAATTGTCAATATAGCTACCACTGCAGTGAAAACTGAAAATAGTAGCCTGGACAGGAAAGGGAATTACAGGTTAGTACTGAAGTGGTTAAAGACTTCTGCTTGGATGGTATCTAAGCATTATTATTAGTTTAAAGTGGTTGTAAACGTCTGAAATGAAAAATGAAAAGCATATACCCTCTGAAGTGTGTCCTAGCATTAATCCAAAGCACCAAGTGGGATTTCGGTCCCCTCTGTTTTCCCTCAGCTATCTGCATTATTCACTTCTGACAGGCTATCCTGACACCACAGAATCTTGGAAAGCAGCCCCCCCCTTTTCAGCACAGAGAAAATGATTGACCTCTTCAGCTGTGCATGTTTCCCTATGAAACTGTTTAGAGGGTGTGTGTCCTCTTCCTCCACTCAGGTCTCAGATTACACAAAGCTCCCTGCTCTATGGTGTGCAGTCTGTGACATTAGATCCTCTTCCCCAAAATGTGTGTTTTAGAAAATTGAAGAGAGGAGAGAGTTGCAGGCACACAGGTACTTATGTAGGAGGATTTGTTTCATCTCTATATATCTCCTGTGCCCAGTCACTTCACTGAATATACAAGGGTTTACAACCACTTTAAGAATTTTTAGTTCAGGTCTGGTGCAGTTTACAGCCCAACTTCACCTATTTTCTGTTCTGGAGAAAGGATAAAACCTCTACAAGGCTTTTATTGCTGGCTGTATACCTTTAAGACAAATTTGTTTAAAGTCTTGGGAAGGCATACCACAGCCTGAGACACCCCAGAGGTATTTATTTACTAAGGCAATTGGACAGTGCACTTTGCAAAGTGCAGTTGCAATCTGCAAGTGCAGGTGCTGAAAAGCTTAATAAATGAGCAGACACTCTGCTGATTTCCATCATCCAATCACAAGCAAGCAAAAATTCATTTTTTTTTATTTTTTTTTGCATGTGATTGGGTTTGCAAAGTGAAGCTTTACCTCATTTACTAAGCTCTGTAACAACTGCACTTGCAGAGTGCAATTGCACTTTGCAAAGTGCACAGTCTGTGGTTGATTTAGTACAGGCAATTAGACTATGCAAAGCGCAGTAGCACTCTGCAAGTGCATTTGCTCCAGAGCTTAGTAAATGAAGTAAAGCTTCACTTTGCAAAGAGTATCCTATCACGTGCAAGGAAACTAGAAAAAAACAGCATTTTTGCTTGCATATGATTGAACGATGGAAGCCAGCAGAGCTTTTGCTCATTTACCAAGCTCTGGAGAAACTGCACTTGCAGAGTGCAATTGCACTTTGCAAAGTGCACAGTCTATTTGTCTTTAGTAAATCACTGCAAGAGTAATACAAAGACAGTGATGGGATCTAACCAGTCTGTTTTCTGCTAAAACGTGTTTTTATTGCTGTTTTGCCTCTGTATGTAGGATAAATCTTCCTTAAACTACTGATTCCAATAAGCAGCAAACACCTGAAGGAGGTTCTAATTCTTCCATGTTGTATCCAAAAATAAAAAAACATTGACTAGCATTGTGCTTTAAAGTGTATGTAAACCCTAACAATGAACTTCCCTATTTTCTCCTTTAAATATACTAGCATTTTGTTCTATCAGTTTGATAAAATGTAAAAAAAAATATTGATCCTGCCTTAAATCCAGTGGGATCTTAACTGTCTGTAGCAAGCTGCAAATGCTACACAATAATGTTAGACAATGCTGCTTCTTCATAGATACAGTACTGTGAGTGTGCATTGTCACTCTGGGAAATGTAGTGTGTTATTGGCAGGATCACCGGGTGAATCTAAAGGGGGAAATCCTTTAAAAGAAAACAAATGCAGCTGCCATGTCTAAGGACTGGTAAACTAAAATATATTACATTTTTGTTCTTGGATTTAGAGATGATTTAATATCCCATATGCCATTTTCCACTGAAAATAAAAGCAATAAACTATGTGCACACAAGGATTACAAGTATTTCGTCTGTGACATTGACTGGCTGAGAAACACAGGAATAACAGACTACCAACAGCTGTAGGACTTCAGGCTCTCCATTGTTCTGCACAGGGCACAGCTGGCTTACTTGAAGCTTTTGGGTAAGAGGAGGCTCTCCGAGGCTTCCTTCTGCAGTACAATCACAGAGCATGGACTAGGGATAAACAGCAAAACTAACTGCCCTTTTAAAAAAAGTCTTCAAGCACTTTGATCAAAGCAGCCCACTGTTAATCTGCACACAAAGTACAGAAGTATTCACTTGTGAAGAGTGTTAAAGGAAAGTTTCTTTTTTTTCCATTTCCTTGAGCAGCAGTCCGTTAACATTTCTTATGCACGTGTGGCCTAGGGTACATCATGGGTTTCCTGACAGCATCTGCTTTTGTCAACCACTTTTTTTCTAACTGTTAAGACACTGACGCAATGGCAAATAATGAATAAATTCCAATCACAGGGCTTTGCTTTGTACAATAGAGTGGAAACTTACTGAAAAGTTTATACCAGAGAACCTGTTTTTGAACATGGATATCATCTTTAAATATCTGTAATCTGTTTGATGAGTTTGTTACAGTGAGTTTGTTTTTTATAGGTCCTCTACCCAGATAAATAATTGAAAGGGTGATAAGCTTCCTGGTGTATTAGGTCAAATTTATATTTGGATTTTGTGACAAAGCTCTGCCATCACAATGTTCCCTTGCCTTTCCATCATTCTTCACTGACCCTACCTGTCAAAGCATCAAGTCAGTTATTTAGCCCACAGTATTCCCTATATGGTGTGAATAATTTAAAAGAAACATTTTAAAGTTTTTACTTAGTATATTTTTAGGTTTGAGTTTTAGTAAGATCTCACTTATGCAGCAACTTAAATAGGTAAAAGAGAGGAGAATTTTTCTAATTATTATTTGTTTATTACATATTAAGTGTCTTCCTCTTCACCATAACACATCTATTTCGATTATGTAAACATCGCATTATTAGATCATATATCATTCTTACTGCTTTTTAGCAGAACCAATGTGAGCTTTTATTTCAGGTTAAGAAAATAATGGAACTGAGGGTAAGAGAAAAACCCCTCTATAAAACATATATAAATGGGCAAATAATACAAAATATGCTCTATTAGAATTTTGCCCAAACTGCTCCAATGATCCAACTAAGAGGTTTGGACCAACCAATCTGTTTTTGACTAAAGCCAAGAAATACCAGCCAGGATATGGGTTGTTATCACTATAGTAGGAGATCCAGTCAGCCCCATTTTCCTAAAAATTGCCTATCAGACCTCTTCCAATGTTCAAGAAAGGGGTTCTGGTGTTTTAAGAAGGGGTTCTAAAAAATTCAAAAGAAAAGTTGGCCCTCCCCTCACTAAACATCAACTTATTTTTATCACATTAGTATAGTAACAAAAATGTATTTTCAGTTAATGATCCAATAAAATATCTTATTCAGTGGTTGAAAGATGCATGGTAAAGAGTTGGCAAAGCCTACCATATAAGGAGGAACATCCAGCATGGAATACATAGGGGTAGGCAGTTGATTTACTTTCCCTGACTTATTTATTTTAGGTTTAGACTTTTCTTTATGAACATGAACAAAGGACCCCTTTACCAACTAATTAGTTGGCAGTTAGTAGCACATTAATATGCATGTATAATTTCACTTATACTGAGGTGCCCAGCACTCTTCAGAAATCAGCTGGCACTTATGGGGCATGTCATTTTTGAGCCACTTTCTCTTAAAATACTGATGCTGACTGTCATTCATGCTGCGATTAATAGCTTTAGACCTCACACTAGCTAACACCTGTTCTGGTGATACTATACTATATGTCTGGTGTACCAAGCTAAACTGGAGGTCTGCTGGGATGCCAGATTGGCTGAAATTCAGTTGAAAACTCACTAGGTCTGGGTTAATTCTAGGACTCTTCTGCATGTTTATTTAGTCTCCAACGATAACTTCAATAGCATGCACAGATGTTTTATTAACAGACATGGTAAGCTGACATCTATACAATGTCAATATTCAATTTTATATTTACACTAGAATGATAATAGTGTTCCAACAACCTAAAGTGCAGTCCTATTTAATTAAATGAGGACTTTTTCACCAAGGCAACAAACACCTTCAATTCCTTTGAGGAGATCATCAGAAGAATTTATAGGAACTTCACTTAGGCAGATCTTCACAGCACGGCTACAGGTATATTTATAAATGTATGCAATTTGTTTTTCCCATATACTGTACATCCTCCACTCAAAAGCTAAATGATTAGTTCTGAGTGCAGTTCTCCTTTAATGATCAACTAGTTTGCTACTGACCATCAGAACATAGAGTTACCTGCTCTCCAGTGGCACATTACTGCCAAGGACCCAGCTGTCCTGCAGCTGGACGGACTCAGGTGTGGTTTGCAGCTCGGCGGGCAGCGCAGCCGGCGGGGCCGGACTTTGGTTCCTCCTATGTGTCAGAGAATTGCGGTTGAGGGATGTGATGGATGGTTGATTAACTGCAGGATGCTGCTTGTGAGAAGGTGGTAGCGGCTGCAACGTTGACTGGCCTTGATTGTTTGGCGATTGCTCTGTGGAATGGAAAAACATTAAATACCATCAGTAGACTGAAATTAATCAGCAAATGGACAATTAATTATAAAAAAAATTATTTATCCTGGAGGGTCTTAAATGACATTCTCACTGTGATAAATTTACCTTGGGCACCCATTGCTCTAATTAACATTAAAACAGATGGTAAACTAGTGTTGGGTTCTTTATATTGGTTTTCATTTACATTAGCACATGAACAGTTTTATGAGATGCAGCTACTGTGCTTTTTGAAATAGCTCAATAAAACAATAAAGATATAAAAAAACAAAAAAATAAATAAATTTATACCACAAGTTCTTGCAAGACATGTCATTCCTATGATTATTTTAACAGCCTCTCTTTTAAGCATTACTTAACAGTAATCATTTGAAGTAAGGCAATAGATTAACAGCGGTATCCCCTGCCAGTTTAGTGGATTTCAGAGTGTGTAGGTCTGTACGTTGATTTGCTAATAGATACTAAATATTCTTCAGCAGAAGGTCACTCTGTGAAACAGATGTTCTAGTGTAGATATTTAACAGACTGAATCACATCTGATTACAACGTCAGAAGACTCATATACCTAATGACTGTTACCTTCATTACAACACAGGGGAAAAAAAAAGTATTCCCTCTCCTCCTATCGGTGGTCATAAAGAAAAAGGACAATGCTTAATTAAGCTACAGACCTTGCAAATATTAGTTTTACTTGTATATACTAAATAGTAGCACTTAAAGATGAATTCCAGGTATGAATATTTCATACATAGTTACATTGGTCCAGCTTCTCTGGATGGTTCCTGTCCCAAGCCGCCAACCTCCAGTGTTTAGAATGCAGAAGGACACATGTGACCTGGAACTTGTGGAGACCACTGAAGTAGCGGTGTTTACTACAGTGATTTCCATCTTCCAGGTGCATCAGCCATAGTTACATATGCCCAGCTTAGACCAATGTAATCAAATGTATACCATACCTGGCTGTTGCCCTGGAAGGCTTTAAATCACTGAAGAAGACATCACTACTTTAGTGATCTCCTGCCCTGCTGCATTCTGAGCACATTTTGTACATGAATGCTAAGAGTTAAACAAGGTGGAGAGGTGGGGCAGTGATGTTTATTCACTCAGAAAATGCAAAGCATTCTCTGAATAATTCCCATCTCAAGCGACCATCCTCCTGTGTTTAGAATGCAGCAGGACAGTTGCCTCACATGTGACCTGGAACTTGTGGAGATCACTGAAGTAGCGGTGTCTACTACAGTGATTTCCATCTTCCAGGTGCATCGGCCAGGTATGGTATATGCATTGGTACATTGGTCCAAGCTGGACCAATGTAACTATGTATAAAATATCCATACCTGGAACTCCTTTTTTAAACATAGGAGTTAGATTCACACCTTTCCATGTGCATTTTCATGTGGTTTTATGTATGTTATTAACAATCATGTATTTCATATGACACCATTGCCATTAACAGGCACTGGAAAGCACATTGATGCTTCAAAAAACAGAAAATGCGTGTCATCTTATTGCACAGATGTAAACTAGAGGTATTGATAACAACAGATAATCTGTATACATGCAATAACTTGCATTACAACACATAGGTTTGAATGGGCCACTTATATGTTTGCTAGAAGGGTAATTTATCCACTGTCTTCTAACATCTTCCAATTTCTGGACCCTTTTACTGCAGAGTATTGTACTGCATGCACTGTCTGTCATGTAGAAAGGGAAAAAAAATCAGCTAAACAAAAAAGCAGCCCACATGAAGAACAAAATGCCAGGTGGATGAAGCTGGGAACTCCGTCAATGAGATCTCAGTAGTGGAGTCCCAGAGAAAAATAAGAAACTCTGGGGTGCTAACATCCATCACAAAACTGAAAGATCTTAACATCTTTTAATACGTTATTTATGATTGGGAGTTCAATCATAAAAAAGGCTAGCAAGTTTAGTAACCCAAACTGACAATACTGACTACTAAAGATATTCAGTATGAAAGCACATACAAGGATCTTTTACTGATTGACTGAAATGGAAGAACATGATAGAATCTCTGTTCCATGAGTCATATTCTGTTTTGAAGCCTCTAGTGGTAACTAATATCATTTCAAATTGTCCATGTCAGTGTTACACAGTAAGGGTTTGTTTTGATTTTTTTTGTTTTTGTTTTTTTTAATGCACCCTGAGCACATAAACAGTAAAATATTTTCCTATCATGGTAATTAATGCCATTGCATTCATCTCCAGTGCAAAAGGCAAAATAAAAGTACAGCAGCATGCATTTTTTTCGCCAAAAGGCATGTAAACAAGTGTAAATGCACAGCACTGCACCTGAATGTGAGAGGGACCCTTAGCACTGAAATTTCAAGTGAAAAAAAGGGGAATAACCCCCCAACAAAATATGCATGTACAAAGGTACACTGAACGTGGGGATTTTAATGTGAGCAGTAAGTCCCAGTGATGCTTCAAATGATTCAACTCCATCAACACATACATAATGTAATGTACAAATAATTACTGCTTTTCGAAGTCTTTTACGGAAAGGGAATGAGAAGTGGTTTTATGCATTTATTGCTATTTATTAATTTATTACTGGCAGTACTAAACAAAAAAACAAATATATATATATATATATATATATATCTATATATATATACAGTCATGGCCAAAAATATTGGCACATTGTCAGATCATGCGAAGTGGTGCAGTGAAAATTGTTGTAGTTGCAAATGTTTAGGCATTCTCATGTCCATTTCTTTTGTTTGTATTGGTATGACACAAGACAATGGAGAAATAAAAAGCCAAATCTGACACATTCCATGCAAAACCCCAACAATTGACTAGACAAAATTATTGGCACCCTCAATTTAAATATTTGGTAGCTTACCCCTTGGGAAAAATAACTAAAATCAATTGCTTCTTGTAACCATCAATGAGTTTCTTACACCTGGAATTACTGGAATTTTGGACCACTCTTCTTTCGCCAACAGTTCCAGGTCCGTCAATTTGGAAGGGTTCTTTTTCCCAACTGCTGTTTTGAGATCTCTGCACAGTTGCTCTATGGGATTGACATCTGGACTCATGGTTGGCCAGTTCAGTACTCTCCAGCATCTTGTCTTAAAACCATTTCTTAGTGCTTTTTGACATGCTTATTGGGTCATCGTCCTGCTGTAAGACCCATGACCTCTGACAGAGGCCCAACACTGGGCCCTACATGGCACCGCAGAATTCTTTCCTAGTATTCAGATTTCATAATACCATGCACACGGTCAAGACATTCAGTGCCTGAAACAGCAAAGCAACCCCAAAACATCAATCAACCTCCACCATGTTTGACTGTAGGGACTGTATTCTTTTCTTCAAAGACCTAATTTCTTTTTCTGAAAACAGCAGAATGATGCGCTTTACAAAAAAGCTGTAATTTTGTTTCGTCTATCCACAACACATTCTCCCAAAAGGATTTTGGTTTTCTCAAGTAAGTTTTGGCAAACTCCAATCTGGCTTTTTATGTCTCTGTGTCAGCAGTGTGATCGTCCTGGGTCTCCCACCATGTAATTTAGATTGTGACGTATAGTGGGAGCTGACACAGTTGTACCCTGTTCCTGAAGGTCAGCTTGAATTTGTCTGGAAGTTGATTGAGGTTCTTTATCCAGCATTCGAACAATCCTTCATTGCAATCTTTGATCAATTTTTTCTTTCGTTCACATCCAGGAAGCTTTGTTATAGTGCCATGTGCTGTAAACTTCTTGACAATGGTGTGCACAGTGGACACAGGAACATTAAGATCTCTGGAGATGAACTTGTAACCTTGAGATTGTCCATGCTTTTCCACAATTTTTGTTCTCAAATCCTCAGACAATTCTTTGCTGCTTGTTCTCTTCTCAATTCTCCATGTGGCACACAGAGACACACAACAGAAAAGCTGAGTAAATTTTTCACCATTTTAACTGATTGCCAGTGTGATTTCTATATTGTTAGCACCTGTTAATTGATACAGGTGAGTTTAAGTACAAATTACAGGAGCATCACAAACTTGAAATGAAATTATTTCTTACAATTTTGAGAAGGTGTCAATAATTTTGTCCAGTCCATTTTTGGGGTTTTGTGCGGAATGTGTCAGATTTGGCTTTTTGTTTCTCCACGTTTTTGTTTCATACCAATACAAACAAAAGAAATAAACATGATAATGCTAAAACATTTGTAATGGCAACAATTATCTGGGTGAAATGGTGCATCTGACAGACGTGCAGGTGTGCCGATATTTTTGGCAATGACTATATATATATATAGTATTTACAAGGCAAAAAAAAAATTATATGGGTTATTAACATTTTGTACTTTCCTTTCCACACAATAGGATATAAGCAGGAGGTGCTGGTTGAGGTCTATGAAAAATTTCTCAAGTTGATTGAAAAATCAGGATGACCTCATGTATTCCTCCTGTATGTCCTTTGAGAGTTGCATATGATACCTGTACAGATTATTGATCAATAAACAATCAACATCTTTAGAATTTTGGGAAGTTAATCAATTAAACAGCTTTTCTCAAACAGGGTTCTGGGGCAACCTGGGGTGCCTTTTGGGTTCTCCAGTGGTGCCATGAGCACGAGACCCAGTGTGCCCTACATCAGAGATGGATGAGAGGGCTCTGTCATCCAGAGAGAACTGTGTGGCGATGAATGACTCTGAGCTTGCATGTATAGGGGGAACTCTGATGTGATTGGGGGTCTCTTACTCCGTGATAGAAGGACTCTGTGGTGATAGGGGGGCCTCTGATGTATAGGGAGGCTTTTGATGTGATGAGGAGACTCTGATGTGAATGAGAAACTCTGAATCGATGGGAGGATCTCTAATATGATGGGGGGACCTCTGAAATGATGAGGGAACCTCTGGTGGGAAGGGGGGCTTCTAATGTGAAGTTAATTTCATCAAGTTGGTTGTGTGTATTGTCAGAAACCCAGGTTTTCCATTGATTAGTAGCATTTTTTTTCCATTTTAGACTGGGGTGCCTTAAAAAGCTGCATACGGGAAGTGCGCATGCGCGGCCGGCGGGACGGACATGTCCCGTTGAGGCTCCGTCTCCCCGTTGGGTGACAGCGCCGCCAAGCAGCGGGTCCCGGCCCGCAACATACCCCAGGGGGACCCGAACACAGCGGCAACCATCCCAGGGTCCGATCCGCCCTGGTCTGCGGCGGATCTCCTGCAGCGGGTCGGAGATATTCGACGGGACACGTGTCCCTGCGGCAAGCTCTGCACAGGCCCGCCCACCGCACTGAACCTGGGCAGCGGAGAGTAAGAAAAGGGGGGCTGAGAATACTATAACAGCCCCCCCCTGACTGACGAGCAGCAAAATTGTTAAGGGGCACCCCGGCACCATGTCCCCCCTTCTACCAAGTCAATCAAGGAGGCCCTGGCAAAGGCCTCGACAAAGATGGCCACCGCCTCAACACATGGAAGCAAGAAGGTGACAAATACATATGCAGCCCTACAGGATCCGCAGCCCAGCCATCCCTGCACGTCTGAGGGTGAGTCTGACACTGAAACTGATGTCCCTGCACAAGCCCTGACGCCTGACCTTACACCCCCAGACCTGCTGACCCGCTTTGAAATAATGCTACACAAAGCTTTGAAGCAAACCTCGGACCGCATCACTGCTACACTTTCTAGGGAAATCCGTGAACTAGGGCAACGCACTGCGGACCTAGAGCAGAGAGTAGATGGTCTCGATGCCACGCTTCAGACACATACGGATGACCTTGACCTTCTGCGCGACGAAAACGCAACACTATTAACACGACTGGAGAACTTTGAAAACAGGGCACGACGCTCCAATCTGCGTATTCGTGGCCTCCCAGAAACGATCGTCGATATCCAATCAACAGTAACAGCTCTGCTCCAAGAGCTTGCCCCAGCTATCCCAATCGAAAGATTAGAATTGGATAGAGTACACAGGGCGTTAGCATTGCGACGCACGGATGGTCCACCACGTGACATTATAGCCAAGCTCCTTTTTCCGCACCAAGGAGCAACTCCTACAAGCCACCCGTAACGCAGAATCTCTACAGTTCCAAGGTCATTCATACCAGCTATTCCAGGACCTAAGCCTCACAACAATCACCAAGCGCAGGGCTATGAAACCTCACCTACAAGTTCTTCAACAACACGCTATACCTTATAGGTGGAGCTTCCCCTTTGCAGTGCGATTCAGATATCAATCCTGGGATTACACTTGTAAGACTCCAGAAGACCTACTAGACACCCTGCGGATCTTAAAACTGCATTCCTCAGCGACACCTTAAGAAAGCGCCAAGCGGAGGTCCACATCCTGCTCGCCGCGGAAGACCCTTCCCACACGTGCCACTGAAGGCCCACTCAACCTCCACAAACGAGGCCGTTTTTCATCTCCGGGTCTATCTACACAAGACACCATGGACTGAACGGTGTCTCATGTCTATCCTTCTTCTCTCCACTTTATTGTGGCCATATACACCAAACGGTGTACTCCTTTGACTGTCATTACTGTTATTGAGATTAATACCGTTGATATCCTCTCTCCCTCTACCTGTTGAATTTTGGTTGCCCCATTACCTGGGAATTGTTCGGCTCCCCCCCCTTTTGGGGCCCCACTTTAGGTTAGTTTGTTTGAGAGCCTAAGCTCTGACGGCATGCGACGCCACACCCCTTCCCCTGTAATGTCTCACTGATACTGCTTATGCCGTCTGAGTTTGGGATAGCGTGATCTTCATGAATGTATTTTCTTTATGTACCTGTTTTTTTTTTTTCTACCGGGACCTCGCTACCTTTTATCAATCAAATTGCTGTCATCCTCACGGACCGTGTACCTGCACACTCCAACCTAGCCCCTGTGTTATTGGTTATTTAATATCGCTTGGGCTACTATTGTTCCCTAGCCCACCCTGACTCAGGGTGTCCTTGGGAACCCATCTTTTAGGCCTTAAATGGCCTCTTACACCCCTTCTTTCCTGTTTCCTCTCCCGTATCGTAACCCTCCTCCCTCCCTCCAACATGACTTCAAGACTCTGCACAACGCACTCCACAATGCCCTCATCCCCCATCAGGCTCCACCTTGGGAGGTAGTGACAGACTATCCTAACCATTATGCACTTTCCTCAATGGTTCGCTAAATATCCTTACCCTGAACGTGCAGGGCCTCAATATTCCACAGAAACGTACTAAGGCCTTCCGAACCTTTGCTACGCTTAAAGCTCACGTGGTTTGTCTACAGGAAACATACTTCACTCCCAACTCCACTCCTAAGTTTTTTGGCCCCCGATATCCTCAGGTCTATACAGCCTCTGCCGCCACCAAACGCAGGGGGGTACTGATAGCCTTTCATCGCACAACACCCTTCACACTAGGCACCGAAATTAAAGACCTGGAGGGTCGTTACCTCCTGTTAGTTGGGCAACTCTTAGATATAGATGTCACCATTGCTGCATACTATGCCCCAAACCAAGACCCTTTACCATTCCTTTCCCCCATACTCTCGACTATAGACCCCCATAAGCGCGGAACTTTAATTGTTAGCGGAGACTCTAATAGTGTAGTATATCCCTTCCTCGATAAATCCCCTCAACCATCTTCTGCCCCTTCTCTCTAAACAAACTTTCCAAGCCATTCTACACCGTTACTCCTTGATAGATACATGGCGAGAACTCAACCCGGCGAAACGCCAATACACCTTTTATTCTCACCCTTACCAGTCATTCTCCAGGATAGATCATATTTTCCTTACCACCGCCTCTACCCCCCGGCTCCTGACTTCTGAAATAATTCCGATACCTTGGTCTGATCATTGTGCTGTATTCACGGCTATGACCTCCTTGGCCCCATCCCCCGCTGAGCCCTCTTGGATTATTAACGATAACCTGCTTGCAAACCCAGCTCACTGCCTAGAAATCGAAGCAGCCCTTAAAGACTACTTTTCTCTTAACCAATCACCTGATATTTATCCTCTCCTGTTATGGGAAGCGCATAAACCGGTTCTGCGAGGGTTTTGCATTAGCAAAGCATCCTTCTTAAATAAAAGCAAAAGGCAGCAACGCCTCACACTTGAGCAAACCTATGATCGTTCCCATCAAGCCTTCCAGGCGGCTCCAACGCCTGCCAATCGTGAGACCCTGGAGCGTTCTAGATTGGCTCTAGATCTTTTTCTCACAGATCAAGCTGAACTCTCGCTCCGACGATCTAGACACAAATATTACACCAAGGCGAATAAACCCAATACATTCCTGGCCCTCTCACTTCGTAGGCTTGACCAACTCACTAGACCTATCCGGTTACGCACCTCTTCTGGCAACCTCACTAGTAACCCAAAACGCATTCTACAGATTTTCCATAAACACCTGTCACAGCTTTATTCTTCTTCTACACCTTTTGACCCCACGCAAGCAGATGCCCTTTTAACCCCCATTTCCTTCCCGAAACTTTCTGCGTGCCAGTTGGAGGCACTTGAGCGACCCATTTCCCTAGCCGAAACCTTAGATGCTATTAAAAATTTAAAACTACGTAAGCGCCCAGGACCAGATGGCTTCTCAGCCACGTATTACAAAAAATTTGCTCACCTCCTTACACCTATCCTCACTAATGCCTTTAACGCTCTACTGTCTGGCCACGTTTTTAATCATGATACAGTACAAGCGAACATTTCAATGATCCCAAAGCCGAATTCTGATGATACGCAGTGGTCCAATTATAGGCCAATCTCTCTCCTCAACATTGACATTAAACTGTTAGCTAAAATCCTCTCTTCACGTCTTAACCTATGTATTGGCTCTCTAATTCTTAACGACCAAGTGGGCTTTATTCCAACTAGGCAAGCGGGAGATAACATCAGACGTGCATCTCTTTTGGCTAACTTAGCTAGGTCTCGCAATATTTCCGCCTGTTTCCTGTCCCTTGATATCCGGAAAGCATTTGATACAGTCTCATGGCCATATCTCAGCTATATATTGAGTCGTTGGGGTTTTGGCCCGCATTTCTTAACCTGGATCTTCTCGTTATATCGAGAGCCCTCGGCCAGAATTAGGTATCTGGGACACAGGTCGGCTCAGTTCCCGATCTCCAGAGGTATGAGACAAGGCTCATGCCCTCTGTCCCCTTTGCTCTTTGCCCTGGCTATAGAGCCTCTGGCCCTCTTAATTAGAGCTAACCCGGATATCAGGGGACTTGAGATAGGAGGCACGCATCATAAGTTATGTCTCTTTGCGGATGACGTCTTGCTCTTTTTCTCATCCCCATTGACTTCCACTCCTTCTCTACTCTGGCTTCTCGAGGCGTTTGGCTCGCTCTCTGGCTTACTAATAAACCCTAATAAATCAACAGCACTCAATATCTCTCTTCCCCCTTTAGAGTTGACGCACCTAAAGCAGATTCTACCATTCCCTTGGTCGCGCTGTCATATCCCATTCTTGGGTATTAAACTGACCCCTAAGTTATCAGACCTTTACGCAGCTAACTATCTTCCGATGTTAAACCATCTTTCTGCCCTTTTGACCAAATGGTCTTCCTTACCCCTCGCTTGGTTAGGCAGAATAGCAGTTATCAAGATGTCAATCCTCCCAAAAATTCTATATCTATTTAGAGTCCTTCCAGTCCCAGTCCCCCCTCACTACCTCCGTACACTACAGCGTCGCATTTTTTCCTATGTATGGGGTAATACTCGTCCTCGTATACCTCGCTCCACCCTATACCGTCCTAAGCTCAAAGGTGGTCTAGGCCTACCTGACATCAGCAAATACTATCAAGCAGCGCATTTAGCCCAATTACCTAAGTACCATGCAACCTTTGAAATCCCTCAATGGGTTGCACTTGAATCAATAGAATGTGACCCCTTATCTACAGCTAACTTACTCTGGTTGAGGCCTATAGACCGCCGCTCTATAACCAACCCCATCACCTCTCACTTTTTATCCCTTTGGGATAAACTGAAAACCCGATATTATCTTTAATCGCTACATAATCCTCTGCTCTCGTTTTTATGAAACCCAGCTTTTCCCCCGGCCTGGCAGACGCCCCTTTTATTCAAAGCCTGGTCCTCTTCTAATTTGCTCCGCACGCATCATTTCTTGCAGAGGAATAAGTTTAAAACCTTTGCCTCGCTGCAGGAAACACATGGCCTCCCAGCTTCCGAGATATTCCGATACTTACAGCTACAACACTTTTATGCTCCCTACGCTACCACAACAAATCGGCCAGATGCTATGTCTTTCTTCGAACGAGCATGCTACAAAGACCCCCATAGACGTGGGCTTATTTCTTGCTTATATTCACTCTTCACTACTTCGATTACCACGTCCCCCCCTCTGTATACTCATAAGTGGGAAGTGGATTTGGGCAGGAAACTCGACCCATCTGACTGGGATCACATTTGGGCTAACACAAAATCATCTTCGCAGAACATTGTAGCATTGGAAACGAATTATAAAGTTTTAACCCGCTG
This sequence comes from Staurois parvus, assembly GCF_062004578.1. NCBI lineage: Eukaryota > Metazoa > Chordata > Amphibia > Anura > Ranidae > Staurois > Staurois parvus. The sequence continues at coordinate 10,210,592 of NW_028317876.1, forward strand.
GTACTTGGTCCCAGCGAGAATCGCAAAATTTACCCCTAATTACTCGCCCAACTGTTTTAGAGGCTGTACAGACTTAGGGACGCACTACCATATGTGGTGGGATTGCCCAGTGGCCCGGGTCTTTTGGGATGAAATTTTCACCATACTATCTACACTTAGCGCTATCACTTTAAGACCTGATCCAACAACAGCCCTACTCAATCAGTGCCCCCCTGGCGTCTCCAACTTGCAATTCAAGCTCCTTATGCAAGTTACAACAGCGGCTAAGCAGGTTATAGCGAAATCCTGGAAATCCCCCACCCTTAGTGTTGCTGCCGTCAAATCCAGAATAACACAAGCCATGATACATGCAAAGGTGGAAGCCACAATTCTTGACACGATCCCTAAATTTTTGCACATATGGAACCCCTGGGTAGAGCGCTTCCTCCCGTCTAACTTTGATGAATCACTCCTTCTCCCTTGATTTCTATATTGTGCGCCCAGAATACTGTCAATAGTCCTCCGTGGGCAACTCATGGAGTCTGCTGTAAAGTAGCTGATTGTCTATGGAAGTCATCGCTATTGGTTTTTTTTTTGTCCCATACCCTCCCTTCCTCCCCCGTCTGATCCCCCTCCAAACTTCCCCCTACTTCTTAAATGCACTTAAGAGACGTTACTTGGATTGGCTGGGACGATAATGTCATCTATTGCCGACTCTTATGTTCTTGCTTTTGCTTGCATTGTATAGACATCTGTAATGTGATCATCATTCATTTTTCTTCAATGTCCTATAGCCTCTTCAATGTCCACTGTATATATACAATGTCTCCTTGATTGTGTTGTTAAAGTTTTCTCTTTTGTTAATAAAAATGTTTGAACAAGAAAAATTATAATTTTTGGTTATAAACTAAAAAAAAAAAAAAAAAAAAAAAAAAAAAGCTGCATACGTTTAATAGGAGCCACAACTGAAAAAAGGTTGAAAACCGCTGAATTCATTAAATAAATAAACTCTCTCTCCTAAAATAAAAAGTTTAAGAAAAAAAAAGTCTGACTGACCAGCTAATTTTCTTTTATGAAATTATACTTAGAGCCAAAATTAATAATCATTTATCACACAAAAAATCTTTACAGTAAGCACACGCTTCAACACCCTAACACCTCTGCTTTCATAGTAAAATATTAGCTAAAGCAAAATGGAGAGTTCCAAGACACCTGCATGACTTCATTAATTATATGTCAGCCGAAAGATTTGTGTAGCCTTCTACAATATAAGTCTCGCAGCTACATTGACTTTGGACAGAAATGACATTTGTATCATGTCAGAATATTTCCTAGTTGATGAATATTACTCACATTGTTCCACCAGCAGAACAACCATGTGCACACTACATCAAGACAGCTTTCGTATTTAAAGAGAGACGTTCTTAGCTGTACAGTTAATGGTAAGTGATTTGTTTGGCCTGTATTACACTAGATTGCCAATTCTATTAACAATAAATATTTAGTAGTATTTTCCATTTGACTGCCTTGCGGAGAATTCTCATGGATGGGTGGATGGATGGCAAGAGAGAACCACATAAATTCATCAGAATTATAAGTCAGGTAGATTTTATTGCAATTAATCAGTGCTGCCTTTATCCACACCAGTGGGTGTCATTGTGTTTGATTAGAATCACTGCTCAGGCCTTCCAGGCACATTTCAACAAGACAGTTACAAGGTAATTCAACCAGTCAAAAGCAGCACCCAATTAAAAGAAATCTGTCTGAAGAGAACTGATACCGTAGAAAAAGTCAGTGTAATGTATGTCATGCTAAAGTAGAGAAGGTGCCAGATAAATGTGCAGTAACCAATCCTTTAGATTAGCAAACATTACACATTAATATATTAATCTATCTATGTCTTTACTGAGCTCAGTCTAATGTATCAGTGCTGTACAGCACACATCATTACTACCAAGAAACAATATGGTCTTCGTGTTTTTCATTTGATCACTGTTACAGCTAAGGGTCTGATTGATTTGGCTTTATATCCCACGTACAGTGGAAATCACTACAACTACAATAACTGAAACAAAGGCCTTGCCTAGAAAAACAAATGAAATGAAGTTTTTGATATTATACAGAACATTACTGGTTGCTATAGATTACAGTTATTTACTTTTGGACTAGGAATTTGGTTAATCGGATTTGTAAGGCCAAAACTGACAGACCTATGCTGATGATGCCTAGTAGACCTAAACACTTCTGTCCATGGGTCACTGTTGGAAGACTATATTTTATCATGCCAGCGTGTGCAAACAGCTAAATACACAGCTGAAATGCATGTTTCAGAGCTGTTTCACCTTCCAAAGATGTGTAATTCCTTTAATTAAATCCTAACTATTATACACAGATCTTGAGGACAGGAGGGATTATCACCAGAAAATAAAAAAGTGTTTTAAAATAAAACACTTGGTTCCATTTTACATTTTGGTCCTGTTGTCTATTAAAGGCCAAGATTTATTTCTGTTAATGTTGGCTATAGCTCCACCCCAGGCTAAAGCCCAATTTGTGGATGTTCCTAGGGGGAGGTACAGCCAGAACTATAGCCGCTGCCCCTTCTACCAGCAAAAAAGATTTTGAGCAGTGTTCAGCTTATCCTGCCAGTACTGACTTTTCATTCACAACACAAGCACTGGTAAAAAAAATCATTTAGCGCTGCCAGTTGATAAATCACAAAGACCTGCAGTGCTAACTGATAATTTGCTATTGTGAATGAACAGTCAGCACTGGTGGGGGTGTATGATCTACAGCATATCAGAAAGATCACACAGCCCCACCAAACTAAATGATCTAATGATCTAAATGATCGGTGCTGGCTAGTTAGCATACTTAGCACCAGTGGGTATATCATACAGCCCTGTCAGCGTTGAATGATGATTACTAGTGCTTGTTTTGTGAATGGAGCTGAATGATGGCACTTGTCTCCAGCATTTGCTTGCTGCCAGAGATGAGCGCTGTCAATCAGCCCTCATTAGTCATTTGTCTCATTGTGAGCAGAGTGGTTAGACAGTTGTGGGGGGAGAGTGGGCAAACTGTCAACCATGCTAGCTGAAGAATGACTGCATAGATCATGGGATCAAGTGCTCTATGCATTTGGTCCCCTGTGAAATTTATTATGGGTATTTCAATGTGGTGAATTTGTTTTCTTTAAGCAGCACAAACTAGTCACCCCCTTGAATGGCAGTGTGTAACTGGACAGTGAAGAAACAACATCAGACTGAAGAGGTCATCGCTTCCTCCTCTCCTCCTGTCAGCAAGTTCCTTCGTATACAGGTACACAACAGCACCTGCTTGGCTCCTATTACAGCTCCTTCCTTTCTCTTGGGGCTGCTTTGCAGAAAATTTACAAGAGATCGAGACTAAGTCAAATTCAGGCACTTACGCTAGTTGCATTTTAAAAGAATTTAAAGCAGTATTAAACCCAAAAGGAAACATTTATTATAGTGCAGCTTACCAATGCTTAGCTGTAATGGCTACATTCATTTTCCTTTTCAGGCTTTCTTTCTTCTAATTTTATCTGGTGATCAAGGTAACAAGACTATTGTTTTTCAAAAGCTCAAGCCCTCCAGCAGAATGTATTAGCTTATATGGATGAGACAAACCACTTTACATTGGTAGGGGTGATTCTAATGATCAGCTTTTATGTATTCATGTAAAGCCTTTATCCCAAAAGGAAAAAAAACTGTTTCCTGTAACTGACTATGAGGTGTGAGCTGGAGTTTGGGTTCAATTAGTTACTGTTTTTAAATCTGCTAATACATTTAAAACTACCCTCCCTCCAGACTGGCAATGCTGCTGCCCGCTGTGCTGCATGTGCTCATTCATCCAGAGTGTTGTCTGCTAATACTGTAGGTGTGTTACTGGCCAGATCACCAAGGTGAAAACAAAAGGAAAAAAGCCAAAGAAAAGAAAATTGATGCAGCCACCACATCAAATGACTGGTAAGCACCAATATAATACATTTTTGGTTTTGGGTTTAATACCATTTTAATAATTTTTATTGAATGCAAAACTGCAATAATCTGTGTATATCTGCCTGAAGGTTTCTTTTAGTCCTCATGCACACTTGATATTTTTACAGCTGTTGTTTTTGGCTTTTGATTTTTTTTCTACAGCCAGAAAAACCCCCCAGCATGTTATTCTATGTGTCCATGCACACAGACTTTAATCAATGTTTTTTGGCAGGGATGTTTTTGGCTGGAAAAAAAACCCAGGACTAGGGGGTTTCTAGAGGAGTTTTTTAGCTGTAAAAACGCTCTAATGCTGAAAAACTCTGAAAAACTCGGTAAAACACTGATAACTGGTGTTTTTTGACTATTTTTGACCCCCCAATTTTTTTTTTGCTAAACGCTAATTCAAAAACGCTAAAAAAAGCTGAAAACCTCGCGTTTTTAGCGTGACTTTACACAGCTGACATTGCCTGAGTTATCAAAACGTCCAGTGTGCATGAGGGCTCAAATGAAATCTTTAATAAGAGAAAATGGAGGCTGCCATTAATGAAACACTAGCTACCTAGCTGTCAAGTTTTTCCAATGGTTTTTTTAGTTTCTAGGGATATGTCCTGAAACAAGCATGCTGATCAGGAGTTCTAAGCTTGTCCTAACTTTATAATCTGCATGCTTGTAATGGTTCTATGGACTACTAAAGTCAGAGAATACCAATCAACTAACATTCCCAAAAGGAGATCAGTTATTGGCAGCTATTGAATTTCTCTCATTACTCTTTTCCTTTTAAAAATGGCACAAAAAGTGTATTTCTTCCTGTAAATAGACCTTACAAATACAAACTGATAAATATTTGTCTCTGATGACCACCAAGCCACCCTCAGACTCTGTATTGTCCTTAATATTGTAGTACTACGTTCTGCTATTTTTGTTACCTTTCCATACATCCACAATTACTTTCACGTGTTCCCAATAACACAGCAGTGAAATGTTTTCTCATAAAGCTTGGCTATTAGAGTAAGTCTTCACACTGCACAAGTTTACCCTTCTAACTGAATGAGAGCAGCAGCTGAACTGAAACACTTCTCTACTGCTTTCTTTGCCTGTGGCACTCTGTTATGCAGTGTAACGTGAATTTGCTCATTGGCTTACAGTTTATATAATGAACAATTTAAAACAGTAGCCTGAAATAAAATGTAAACATTTGACGTGTAAAAAACGGGCATCCCTAAGGAGAACTTCCCAATTTGTTCTTTAAAGACAGAGATTTCAAATTAAGATGGGTTTATCTCAGAGCATGGATATTTTTCGCATTTTGTATAAGATAGAGAACGAGGATTTAAAGTGATAACAGCCACCAATTGACCTTAGTTTATACAAATACTCCAGTTTTAGAAATAGCTTTCTAAGGCAGAGATCATTGAAGCTATGTGGGAAAATGATGATGTTCATCTATGTGGTCAGTGCTCTTTCAATTTGGGAATTGGGGGAACAACACTATAAATGAAAAGCAATTGCACTAGTTATGCCCTATAGATGAATGGATGCAGTCACCAAACTTACAAGCATGCTGTCAAAAAGACATTAGACAAAACATAAGACAGATCACTCTGGAAAAACGCTATCCATGTGGTCCCTAGGAGTCGACATGGAAATAAGAGCACATAATAATTATAATAATGTACATTATGCCCTTTGGTTTATTGGTTGTTGGCAGGCGCGGACTGACCATTTGGAAACTCGGGCACTGCCCGAGGGCCCAGGGTCAGTAGGGGGCCCCATGAGATGCCACTGGTACCTTTTTCATAGGCTTTTTTGAGTTTGGGCAAGGACACAGGGGCCCCATGATCCCCTATTGCCCGGGGGCCCCATGAGTTGTCAGTCCACCCCTGGTTGTTGGAAAGGAGCACCAAACTCCCTTTTTCAAAGAGGCCAATGTTATATTTTCAATATTTGCATACAGAGGTTTTGCTCTCATTTGTTCAGCAGAGGAACTATAAGGATTGCAAGATAAGTAACTGTACTGGGGATTCAAGGCTAAATGGGATCCAAAACAAAAACTCTACTATCCACAAGAAGCTTTATTGTGACTGCCACTTCAAGACATTGGCTAAGGCTAGGTGGAATACAGGTGAGGATCTAGAAAGACTTCACCACATGCTAGTCACACTGACATCACTTCATTGGTATCACTGGACATGTCACACTGACCCATAAAAGTGAAATAGATCAGTAGAACTTGCAGTTCCAAGTAACATTACTAAGAACAAGCTATTTTCCCCTCTTTAAGGAAGATAATCAAGAAATACAAAAAAAAGAATCAGGACTGTGAAATTAACTTTCCGAGAAATATGGTCATAATCTGTGGCTGCTAAATTATTTTCTTAAAGTTGATACAATACTCAGTGAACTTCACATAGACTGTAATAGAGTACTATTTGGAGAATTAGCAGTAGCACTCAATGCATAACAGGAAAATGAAATATAATAGAGAAGCAAAATAGTGTTGTTGCCCTACATCACTGCATATACAGAAGAGGAACCCAGAAAAAGTGCCTCCACTAAAATGTATCAGGCATGGGGTCTGTCTCCTGCTACTGCAAAGTATACAGAGAAAAAGAAATGCAAATCTGAAATAGGAAAATAACAGGATTTTTTTTATATTTACTCAAAAATGTGACTAAGATAAAATGACTTTGGCTAACAATTCTTCAAATGTCATGTTGTCAAAGTTCCCATCAGTAGGATGGTTTAAAGGCTTTCGATTAATATTGCATGCGAGAACTGAAATTACATCCTTTGTCGTTTAGTTCCTAATGGTGCAAGTGATATCAATCAAGTGGTGTTTTATGAAGCGTGTGTGATTTTTATTGCAGGCTGTTTCTGAAAATCTTGCTCAGGTTTTTAAGAGATGCTTCTGACTTACAGTAAACATAACCCGCAATCATCAAAATTGAAAAAGAACACATTTTTTGACCATGTGTTAATTATGCAGTACAAGGAAATTGCTACGTACATAGATCGATTGACAGGCAGCTAGAGGGAAAAAAATGCACATATTGACACAGATAGCTGCAGAGACATATGAGCTCCTAATATTATGTACATTTCTGGTCAACTAACATTGTGATTACTTATTAAGTTGGAAGTGTTTTTACTAATATTACATTACATTTGAATGTAAAATTAATCTATTATGTTTATCATTATTCATGTTTTCATCATTTTAGCAATTCATATTTTGCTGTTTCCTTTATATAATGTAAAGAAATAACTGCACCATTACAAGGTCCTGCCACAGTATCAGTTAAAGGAGACCCCCACAAAATCAGTAAGTGAACTGTCATTACTGACCCACTGAAAATGCTGGAGGTCTTTCATGCTGAGCATTTGCCTTCAATACTTTTTGAGTCTCTGACTGAGAACATGAATACAAAATCAGGAGTCCTAACTTAATTCTGACTCGTTTTATTATTTGGTCAGTGCTGATTAAAGTGTTGAATCCAAAGTATGAGCATGGCAGGCAATCAACAAGTATTTTCTGTAGGAGTTACAACAAAATCAATGCACATGTTTCTCACACATTCAAAGGGTATATCAACCATCCTTCTGTTAGCAGTATCCAGTGATTTCAAATGCAACCTGGGAATTTCTACAGTCCTGCCAAATTATATCTTGGCTTGTGCTATTTAGAATGGTACATTTCAGAGGTACTCAAACAGCACCTGCAATAGAAAACGTATGGCTTTCTAATCAAGTTGTCTTTCTTGAGAAAGAAGAGGGCTGAATTAACAGTATGTTGAGGGACCGAAAAAAGGGATCTTCGTAGCCGGTCAATAATAAAGCTGGCAAAGGCTTTCCAAGGTCTTTGAAAAGCTGGAATATAAAGTGTATATATATATATATATATATATATATATATATAAAATCTCATGTAGCAAAGAGTAGGTAAAGCACATTGCACATACTGTACATAAAGATACAATTCAGAAATTATGTGAGCTGAACCAGTGACAAAAGAGCCAAATTATAGTCAACTAACACAAGAAAACAGGTAATACATTTATACATATCACAATGTTTGCCAAATGACATACCACCTAAACTCCACCCTGCAGCTTTCTTTCCTAACATCTTTAAGTCCCTCAAACCATAGATACTTACATACATAAGCTGAAATGCAAATGAGCATCATGCTCTGCATGCCTTTACAAAGTGCTTATAAAGCTTTCAACAAGTTTTGAAGAACTTTTATAAAGCCACCAAAGCATCTTTCAGCTTTAGCCCAGAAGAATTGTACACAGATCCTAGTGACAGTGCTGGGCGATGCTTTAGTCATACTGAATATTGCTAGCCCGCTAATGCCTTTTTGTTTGAAGTTATCTTTATAGGGTTCAAGGCAACTCGCTGAAGGCTATATAAATTCTTTATATATACTTGCCGTCAATGATACTCTTCAAACTTGTGTTTAAAAACTAAAACCTGTGTGAAGTAGACATAACAGGGAATTCTCTTGTCAATTGAAACTCTCACAGGACTACAAGTATTGATATTGTAAATAGCAATTGACTGCAAAGAGGAAGTTCAGGAAATATTTAATGCAAGACAAAGAAGACCATTTGTGCAGTCAACTGCCCAGCCAATAATCCAAGGACTATATGTCTTCAACTTTTTCTTGACTAGAGTTCACTATAATACAAATCGGAAATGCCACCTACAAAAACTGGAGAGAGCATGGAGAGATCGGTAATAGCTGAAAAATGTATGTCCTCGGTATTAGAATACTGGACAATAAGGGAGCCCTCATGTCACACAGGATACTGGATGATCACTTCTGTCTGATAAAGTATAACACGCTTTGCACTAAGAAATCTGTAAGCACAAGAACATCACTAAAAGGTTCATCCAAACTATCCAGATGTGCTGAAAGTAAGGAGATTCAGTCTTCAACAGATGTTCTTTTTAGAGCCATAACAGCACATTCAGCCTGTTCCAGCTGTGTGGCTAATCCAAATATTCATACAAACTGTTTTTTTGTGTCTTTTCTACAAAGCCATTCTGTACTACTGTGACAGAAACAATTGAGTACTGTCCGTGATACTTTTTTTATTTGCATTAACATACAATTTTGAGGACAAGCTTTCGGGGAGTGTCCCCTTCTTCAAGGTCCAAGCAGTACTCATATTGTATTTTCACAGTAGTATCTACTGTGAAAATACAATCACATCTTTAGGACTAGATAAGAAGGTCAAAACACATCTGAATAAATGTGAAAGGAACAATAGTTTAGCAATAGTACCTACAGACATAATTACTGTCATAAACACATGAAAATATAAATGCTATAATTATTGGGTTAAAATCATCCATGTGATCTTACAGTATGTCACTTGGTAGCATTGTAAAATATAAAATAGTGTAATTGAACACCTAACATTGTCCAGTCTCTAACCCAAATAAACGCCACACACCAGTGCGAAATTCTAGAACATCAAGGATTTGGAGACCAAAACTGTAGTGTCAATACAGGAATAAATGGAGACCATTATTAATTTGAATCAAGAATAATAGAGAAACACTGACATTTGAAAACTGTCAGATAAAGTCTAAAAGCTCATTTACTAAAGCATTTCAAGGATTTGAGTTACGCTTTAATATTCTGATCCCCTGAAAATCACACCTGACTCTACTGTATGTAGGGTAAAGACAAGTCATAGCCTGTGCAGGTTCCAATTACATGTTATTCATTTCTGATTTAGAATACAATGGACCAACCAGCGGTCATGACAGTAATGTTAATGACTTTATAGAGCTTAGTCAGAGTTCAGAACACAGCCAGCATGGAAAACAAACCGAGTAAAATCATATTTGAAGTCTGCTAAAAATAGACAGTTGTGAGCTGATAGCTACATACCTGGCCTATGATCCGTACATCGGCGGTGTTTATTTCTCAGTTCATAAAACACATCACAGAAAGTGCTAGGAAACATGTTACTCTAATCCTATGATTCTGTGGCAGAACATTCTAATCAAGGAAACACTTTTATCAGGGATGCTACTTACATCCTAATCCCTTTATCTGGTAAACATGCAACATATCACAGCAGAAAAATACATTTTTGCAGGACACTGTAAATCTGACTGCTCAGTTGCAATTGGCACACATACTCAATTTTGTAAAGCCTGAACAATGATTTTTATTTTTTTATTTTTAATATCCCATTTGGGAGATCGTCTTTTACTTCCTGCCCTAAAGACAGATTGAAAAAAGATAACATGTATCCAAAATTAAAGGAAATCTCCTCTCAGTAGTCACCCTATTGGAAGATTTCACTTCACCTCCTGTTCTGGTGACAACTGTGAAATTTTGGATTTTCCATCACCTTCTGCCTTATTGACATGACAAATAGGGATGGCGAATCTCCAAGGTGTGAGCACACACAGCAATTAAAATTTGACAGCGGTTTCAACTTTTCCCCACTTTATCCAAAACTGGGGATGTCATCCAATCATTTACAGTGACCTGAAGCCCTACTGAAAGTAAACACATTCATTCTTACAGGGGTTAGACCACTCAAAACTGACAGTTCTTTTTTTGTTAGATGCTAGAAAGATAAACTACCTGACAACCTCTTACATCTCCTGGAAACCTGACTGAATAGATGTCCCTGTTTAAAGGTACTATAAACACCTTATGTTTTTCACCTGCATAAGATGTGCTTTGATCATGTAGTTTCATAGTGTCATTTGTTGCCCAGTATGTAGGCCCTGTAGTACAGCAAATCAACACATTCTGGTTTCAGAAATGTTTGTTTGTGCTCAAACATGAGCCATATGATATGGCACTGGATGGGGGTCCCAAAGTTTCTCTGGGGATTTTTTTTTCATATTAGCAAGAATGTAACAGGAAGCAATCAACATGTAAAAGGTGGGTGAGTAGTCAATAATGGCAGGGAAATCTAGTATCCAAACCACTTTTGGAAGCCAGGGACAGACTAAGTCCACAAGGTTCTATTAAGAACTAACACTTTAAACTCTCGCTGGCCACATAACACATATGCGTGGCAGCAGAGATGTGAGCCTTAACATCCACATGCCACACTCACTGTATAATTCCAGCACAGTGACCAAGCTGTCAAAGACAGCTCCCAGTCTTAGTTTGTGAACAGGAGCCAGTAGGGTGGGCTCCCAATCACGTGACCAATGCGACAACTAATCACAGTGATCACAAGTTTGGGAAGTCCACACTGCCATCCATCAGTAAGTTAAGGGGCCAGAAGGGGGCAGGAAGGAGTTAAGTAACACAATTTTGTGCAGATTTTCATGGAAGTGTTTGATTTTGTTGCTTGCACAAGCAACAAATAGATTTATCAAGCTCAAGATACCACAGTATAAAATGGTACATTCTCTTTGAGTTACATTCTCAATTGCATCCAAAAATCAGCAATATTTTACCACCTTTTTGGGGCAGGATAGTGGTTTCTTTACAAAGGATTCTTTGCTGTGAAACTTTCCTCTGCACTCCATAGAGACAAAGCCACATTGGACTCTGAGAAAGAGCAGTGCCGCCACACTGTATTCTACAGGCTTAGGCTCTGGGCTATTTAAATGATGAGGTTACAGGCACCTTTAGGGATTTAGTAGGGCAGCCAGGTGTAAAAAAAAAAAAAAGAAGCTGAAAATTATAGCTGCTAAACAAGTAGGATCTGTCCCATGGGTCAAATTTAATACAAACGTTTCATGTCTGTCTGCAATGTACCTTTATGAACTAAAGTAACCTCTTTTCCTGGGTCAGTGATAATGAATACAATTTAAAGGATTTTCATGGAGAGGTTATATTTGCCATTTTCTTCCTATATTTGCACAGAAAAACCGTGACAGCAGAAACTGTGTTACTGCCTTGTGTTCGGTGCTTACAACAAATGTCTATCTGCAGCTGGTGGGAACACTGATTGACATTTTACTATCTGGTCAAGTACACATGACCAGAAAACATGCAACTAGAACACAACTATGCAAAAAATAAATAAATAAAAAAAAGAAACTTTAAAAGATTTGTGTACTTAAAATGCTATTTCTGGTGGTTCAGTAGCCTAATGGTTTCTTAGATTTTTGTAGACCCTGTTGGAAAGATTTTGCATCATTCTCCTTTCTGCAGGCCCCACTTTGGAGGACATTCGTCCAGCTATATCAGGGGTGTTCTTGGTGTTCCCAGTCTTCTGGCTGCATTCTTCACAATGTAAATGGAACCCTCCAATTTTTATATGGTGGGTGCTGCACCAGGAAACTGAAGTACAAAGACCTCATCAGCTATATTTATGATAAAGATGCGGAACTTCTCATTCATCAAAGACTAAATTGTCAGTTTAAATGCTCATGTATTCTGTTTCTTTGCATTAAATGTGCTCAGGCCAGCAAATTGCTATTGACTTTAATGGAGTAGTACACATCAAAGTCCAGCGGTTGTGCTTGACCTGCTTCTTCGGACACATCATTTACTATTGAGGTGCATTTGAACTGCAGGTCAAACATAGCCTATTCTTGTCAAATCCTGTGTTTTCCATTCGAACGCCTTCAGTTGCGTGCGAATGAAAACGGCTTTTGACAAGAACGACTGTCGACATCAGCCCTTACTTGGACTCACCCATTAAGAAAAAGATTTCAAACCCAAATATGATAAAGGATAAATCCACTTTAAAACAAAGTAGACTTTTCCTTTCCTCTGCTTTTTCTGAACTAACCTAATCCTCCCTTTCCTGAGCTGTCACCTGAACAGGGGTAAAGGGGAAATATTCCAATGGGGATACTTCTTTTTGTGACAACTAAGATGGGATCTCTGTTAGGCTGGTTCCACACTGTTTGGCCGCAGTGCGCAGTGGTTTTCATGCAGTTAACACACACACTTTTCCATAGACTTATTAGATTGGATGATTATGGTGCATTTCCTGAAAGTGCAGCAAAACTCCTGCTTGTTGAGGACAGCTGAGGCAGTTAACGGTGAGGATAACTCTGAATGGTGTGGATTTAACCATATGTGAGAAAAATGCAAAGCAGTCTAGTGATGATTGAGGCGTCAGACCCCAGCCCTTCTCACCAAACTCGTGACCGAAGGACTAGTCAATCTAAAACCGCGCTGTCACTTGCGTAACAATGCCACGCCCAGCTGCACTCTGCACAAAGATTTTCCAGCTAATGGACCACAATCTTTGTATCTGCAGCCTGGGAGCGATTGTTACTGGGTCAGGTTAATTACGCAATTAACCCTTCACACTGCCACCACCTCCTTTTTGTACAGAGAAAGAGGAAACCTCTGCAATATCAGCAATAACACTATGATGTTTGCATAAGTGTCGGTATACCCTGTCACCGCAGGCAGAGATATAGCAAAGTTAAAAACACACACAGTAGTGCTCTTCAGAGGCAGGGGTTCTTTGTTTGCATTAAAGAGCTTTAGAAACAGTTCAACACTTTCATAAAGTAAGATTTATTACTAAAAGGTCAAAAGGGTGCAATAAAAATATTTACAGAAAAAGATGTAACCAATGTACATATATAAATATAAATAGCAATAACACAGCAAAGAGATAACAGAAAGAAGTTTAGAGGGATAAAGTACTTGCCATCAGCCTTGGTTTAAGCAGATCAGGTTTCAGAGCCAAAAGGATGCCTTAACTCCCAAAGTTAGATCTGATGTTAAAAGGAAGAATCTTCAACTTCCCTTAACTCAACTTAGCTCAGCTTTTTCTAGGAACTCAGCAGGGTGTCTCATTAAAGCAGAGAACCAATCGCCTCAATTGGGGAGTGGTGCTGGGGCGGAGACCCAAGCTAGAACCAAAAACTCTCTCAGTTGATGTCATGATTCATAACTTATTCTCGGTGCATTTAGCAGCCTGGCCACTAGTAGAGTAATATGCAGATGCATCTGCTGAACGGATAGATATAAAATATGACATACCTGCTTGGATGGTTAAGGAGATATAATTTTCTGATCTCCTGTATATGCCAGCTAGGGGATGTAATATATCAGGCGACTTGTATTAAAGTGAGCCGTCCGAATATGTGCTCCATATTTATGTAATTATGTCCTTTTTGAAGATATAAAATTATATGGAAAAGTGAGTTTTTAAATGTAAGTCTGTTTTTACGACTACCTGGAATGTCTTTGAAGCTCGGTGAGGGCTTGGTTTATGATTTTACAATCCCTTCTCCAGCAAGAGTCTCGCAGACATAGGGGCACCAGCTAGTGGGGTTTATAGCCATGACGCCCTCCCAATGAGTTTGCTGCCTGTGATCTCTAATCATCCAGACCACATGTCACTCAACAGAGAGGGAGGGGGAATATCAGAGGAATCTGATTTGGGAGAGAGAGATACAAGATGGAGGGGTTTGGAGCAAAATGGATGACCGCGTCCATCTCTGTGTGCATGATTGCTACAACTCTCTGAATGGCGCACATGCTGAGCAAGCGACCTCCTGTGTTCACTATGCAACAGGGCAGCTGCTCGGCACAGGACCGGGAAGTGATTTCCAGCTTTCACAGAGATCCCACAGGTATGAAATTTATATATTTATATTGGACCAACCTGGGCTGTAATTATACTATAAAATCCATACTTGGAATTCAGCTTTAACACATGCAGCACCAGAAGTTCAACAATGTGAGGAGGAACCAGCAAGCAGCGGAACATAGTATACCATTTGTTAGAGGCAATGTATGTCCCTAATGTTGTATACCCTAAAACATTTTTTTACTAAACTTAAACATTAGCTTTAAGTAACTCTAACAAAGGGTTTCAATGTATTCCTTCGGCTAAAACACACATGTTCATGCATGCATATGAACCAATAAAATATTTATCACAAATCTGTGTGATACACTTTTTCCAATTAAACCTGCTATGCTATATACAATGTACAGTGGAGTTAGCACAAGACAAACTATGGAAACCAACAGCATGCGAGGAAAGCAAAAACTGCATTTTAAATGACTTTTTCTAGCCCTCCAGGATAATCTGACAAGACAGGGAATGGCAGATGCGCCAATATTTACATATAATAGTTTTGACTGAAATGTGTTATTTTTTTGTCACTCTGCTCAGGAAATGGTGCTTCATAATTTACCATACCGAAAAAAATTACTAAAAATAAATTTGTTGCAATAATAACAATAACAAAATGGCCGTAGAGATGTTAATGCCGTATATGGAATGTGATTGCGATTCCTGTGCATTTAATTTTTAAATCTTGACATGTCTCCTGAAGCAAAGAGACACACACATTAGAAAACACAACTGGCTGGTTTTCTCTTGACTTTGATGAATTACATATGGAAGACCACAAAGGGTTCTATATAAAAGAAATTCTGGCAGGGCAGATGATTTCCAGCATACTCAAGCACAGCGGGCTTTTGTAAAATGCCACAAATTTACATTCAAGTGGAAAAGAATCCTCTGCAGTTGACAGGTGCCTAACCTGCTTCCACATATTAACACACACTCTGCACCAGCAATCCCAAGGTATCTAATTATTCATGCTCTTCCCAACTGCAAATAACAATCCAACCATATAAGGCACAAACGCATCATTGTGGCCCGGGCAGATCAGCATGACATATTGTGGGTCAGGCTCAGCATTAAGAATAGTTCAAAACTGTTTTACTCTTTAGGGCATCAGCTTAATAAGAAGGAACGTAGCTTACTGATGTATTCTTTGAACAACACCATTATTTTATCAGTTTCTTTGTGTATTTTTATATTTCCTTCCTCTCCCGTGATAGCATTTCAGGGTTTCATGGTTGAATTCATAACTTTTTTTATGATTTATGTTCCCATTTAAAGTATCTTACTTTATATAATAGGGTGGAGGAGAGGCTTAAAGGATATCTAAGCCCAAGAGTAAAAAATGTAATACATTGTAGCTTACCAATTCTTAGATGTGGTGCTGCATTACCTTTCTATTTTTCAAGTCAAAAACGTTTTCAGCAAAGTACATAAAATACCTGGTATCTTCCTTCATAGCTAGCCCCCATGTAATGGAGATGTAGAAATATGGACATGTTTGCAGCCCTTATCAGGAGAGCAGCCTACAGTAACAACCATGGCTCCCTTCATATACACAGTGGAGGGGTGATGTAGCCACCCAAGGTTAGGAAGTGTGCTATCTGTGGAATAACCAAGTGAAATAAAGCAAAAGAAGATTGAAACCAAGAAAATTAGTGCAGTTACAATACCAAGGACTAGTAAGCTGCAATACACTAAATTGTTGGCTTTGGGTTTAGGTTTACATTTCTGAAGACAATAGCTGAAGGCACCTATGGGGAATTGGTAAAATCACTAGCTAAGGTACAAACTAAAGATAAATGTCTGTATGGGTCAATTATGTAATGTATGTTGTACACCAAACAAAGTACAACATGGGATTAATATGCAAAGGTTGGGTTCTATGAATTAGAACAGAACTTGAATGATCAATGTTTTTTGTTTCTTCACAATTGTTTCCCTATCCTGAAGAAGGTTGCAGAAGGCAGCTGATCATCAATCAGTAAACCATTGCTTGATAATAACATAATCCAGTCTTCTCGATATGTATTTCAACGGTATTTTACTGACCCGTTGGCTGCAATGCCACTTGTCTCAACAGATTTGCTCTTTAAAGTGTTCAATAAACTGCACAAACTCCTCTGACTCAATTATACTGCTCTGCTGTGATGGGCACTACGTAGAGAAAAGATACAGAGAGTAAACTTCCATATGTATATGTTATTACTCACACTACTGCCTAGGATAGTGTTTTTCAACCTTTTTTCAGTCCAGGTACCCTATAAAATTATGCATAATCTCAAGGCACCCCATTCTAAAATGTAAAAACTAAACTAATAGGTTTACATAAGGCAGCAACATTCACACTTGTAAGACACTCAACGTTAGAGGTTGCAAAGCAAACATGCCTTTGCTCACTGGTACTGACTAGTATTCCAAGGTTTCTCTTCTACCTCAGTTTCTCTCCCTCACTCAGCAAATGTTAACCCAGTGCTGAAGGAGAGGGGCAGGGAAGAAGCAAACAAGAATGCTGTGTCCGACATCCTCCTTATCTACGGATGACATCATTGGTTCTTAGGACACCAGCAGCCAGAAGGTTTTAATGGTGCACAAGGAAAACCCGTGGCTTTGTGTAACTAAAAGGAAGGATGGAACCACCTGCTAGCTAATATACAATTGTTGGGCAATTTTTAAGCATTTTGCCAGGGCACCCATGGAGAAACCCGAAGGCACCCCAAGGTGCCTGGGCAACCTGATCGAAAAAAGGCTGGCCTAGGAGTTGGTGATGTTGGTTTTGGTAAACACTCCCACAACAGCTCCTCTGGTTATACTGGCAAAAAATATGCTACACTGCTTCCATGAAAACATTTCTGACTCTTTCCTACCAAATACAGTCATCTCTTTTGTCATATATAATATATATTGTTATAATGACAGATATAAGAATTCATTAATCTGTCCACCAAGGTAATACTTTTGAGTTTAGATAAAAATCTGCAGCGCATTAACACAGTTTTAAAGCAAACCCATCAGAATCCTGGGCAATTCATACTGAGCTCATGATGAAATGCATAATCAGAGGTTACCATCAGTGAACACTGCATGTCATAATGATCAGTAGATTGAGAGATATAGGCAGCTTAAGCGGTAAATTAGTTGCTATCAATTGTAGTTTTCGTCACAGAGTTGTCAGTGCAGATAAAAATTTAAATCTTTGAGTCCTTCCAGGTGTTCTATATATATATATATATATATATATATATATACATATATATATATATATATATATATATGCACACACACATACAGCGTTTGCAACTGATGTTCAAGCATTGCTGAAGATGTGTTTGATGTCTAGGCATAAAGTGACACAAATATAAGACGGTCAGTATCGCTGACAATTTATCTCAAGTCTATGAGTGTCTGTGTTATTCTGTAAATCAATCGGAATGGCTCCAGTTCTAGTCGACCCATTAAACTTGGTGAAAAATGATGTGTTACATTCCTAGAGAGCTAGTTGTAAGGTCAAAAAATCACATATATATCCTTCCAGTGTAGTGCTATCACCGACTGTCAACGCCTACAAAATAATAGAGTCTTCCAACAAATAAAAGGCATGTAATTATTTCATTATGACAAGACAGTAATATCTTCAGATATAACAAGTAATGACCTTATTAGGACAATGTGTTAACGATCTCCAGACAGAACAGACCAATGTGTCTGACAGCCTTTATTCACGTGATGGGTAATGATGTCTCTCCTTTCTTACAGCCAGAAGATTTGCTGCATGTTTAAAATAAAACAAAATAGTTCCACAAGTGAACCTTCTTAGGGAGACATTGCACAGCTTGTAAAGGAGGACTACAATCAGACATATAAAATGTACACCTAAGCTAACTTATACTTTTAAATCCAGTCTGTCGCTATTTAAAACTGATAGTTCAATTTACTAGAAATATGTCTTTATAGTGAAACATTCCAACAAAAATCAGGAGTCGCCCTGGGTTTGCAGCACTCCTGCTCACTGCTGCATGGACTTGGCTGTCATTTATACTGCTATTGCCACCTACACAGTTTATCTTCCCCTCTTTTTCCACCAGTGAGTAGAGAAGTGGTCATATGGGGAGAGGAAGAGAGAGAGAGAGAGAGAGAAAGAAAGAGAGAGAGAGAAAGTGAGGGAGAGAGGGAGCGAGAGGACACAGGATGCTTTTATGGGGCTACATTTGCATCCACAGCTACTAGAGGAGACCCAGATCACTGCCCAGGACAGCAGAGGGCACCACCTGGACCTACAGGGATGTTGAGCCCAGGAGACATCCTTTAGAAAGCCAAGTACTGGATGAGACTGCAAGTCCCAGGAGGAAAGTGAGCTGCAGGAGAAGGAAAAGGAAAGAAAAGCCCGGGCTCAGGGCAGTCTTATGTGGGATGTGAGAGGTGACCAGAGATTGGGCTACGGAGTTGAAGAGCTGCCCGTTGTGAGTGTTCACCACTGTGTCGAATAGGGAATGAACCACCAAATCTGCATAGCTGTCAGACAAACCCAGCAAGCCAGATGGAAGGGATGTCACTGGTTCTGTGAAAGATCAAAATGACTGGGTCTAGAGTCTCCAGACACCAAAGAATGTAAAGGAGGCTTAATTACAGACTCCATCACTATCAGAGGCCACAGGCCACAACTTGGTTACACATTTAAACAAGCACCAGCAGGGATGTACCCATGCACCAAACCCTGCAATGCCTAAAACATAGCTTTGATTGAACAACTATATAAAGAACTTAATGTAAGAAGTATAAAGAAGTCACATAAAACCGCCAGGTGTGTAACCTTACTTATAGAGAAATGTAGGGTTATATAAAAGTGAAAAACATGTATGCTGCTTGTTGATATGTTTGATTATCTCCCTTTAGATGGAGGCAATTGTATACATTCTCTAGGACTATAATATCATGCCCCTGCACTACACCTACATTGGCCTATAAGGTCACACACTGGCAGTTTTCTGTAACTTCTTTATACTCCTTACATTATGGGGTAGATTTACTTTTAACTTCAGCTTGTTCAATTAAGCTTTGACACTAAAATCTGAAAGCTGATTGATTTCTATGCAGAGGTGCGCCAGAATTTGCACTCTTTAGTTTTAGTAAATAACCCCCTATGTGTTTTATATAGTTGTTATTAAAGCTATGTTTTAGGCCATGATGGGTTTGGTGTGTGGGTTCAGTGCATCCCTGCTGGTGCTTGTTTATTAGTATTTCCCAGGTAAGGCAAATTTAAATAGTATAGTTATACATCAGGATTCACTTTTAATTCTCTGAGCTTTAGTTACACCGACTGCATGATGATGGTAGACCGAAAGCCACAATTTCCTTAACCAAGTCCTAAAAGGATAGTGTCACCTTGCATTAGGTTTCAATCCACATAAACTTGATCACTCCAACACAGGAACTTTGTGCCACAATGTTTGATAGTACACTGGCCAGTGAGACAGTTTTTGAAAGGATCTTTTAGCTTCCAGTAATGCCTTTTAAATAGGACCTCCCTAGATTCAGGGTCCCAATACAAAGGCCCTTTAAAAGGTCCTCTCATTGTTTGTGGTGTTGTTCAAAACTGTTATTTGTCATTGCCTTTTGCTATTGCCATTCCGTATGTTGCTGTGGTTTGGAGTATTTCCCAAAATAAAACCTCTTTCTTTAGGCTTGGTATCTCAGAGGGCAATGCCAGAAGGGTCTTTGCCATCGACAATCCAGGGACTTATTCATCGGTTCAAGAGCAACACACAGACTTGCAGTGTGAGACTGCGCAGTAAGCTAGTGGGGTGGGAGGTGGGGCAGTGGTATGAAGAACTGCTTGCTTTGAAACGGTTTTGTCATCAGTCTCCCTTTTATCTGGCAAGATTAAACAACATTTTCACTATTCTGCTTTACAGGGAGAACTGCATCATTCACACTAGTCCCTGTCTCTGAAGGTATTTACTGTCCAACATCTCTTCCATACATAAACACCAAGTGAGGAGATAGCCAGTCAGTCAATCTACCTGTATGTTTTCATCTTGTGGGAAGGGATCAAAGAAAATTTCAAACAAGCACTTAGAAGACCACAAGTGCCGCAAAGAAAAACTGCTTACCACGTATCACTTTGTTACCCCAACAGGGCACCATGGTAGGTGATGTGATTGGGAATACTACTTTACAAAGTAAGACTGATATCAGACAGGCAATTTTGTTGCTAGAAACAAATCACCAGTGGCAGGATTACACAAGAGGCTGCTGTCTGTCCCTGTGGAATCCTTCCCTCTGTGGCCAGATGCAGCAAGAACTTTGTCGTTAGCCAAACTCAATAATTAGTGATGGGAGCGACATCTCTCTGCCTCAGCTACAAAGTGAGCAATTCCATAGCAACAAACAGGCAGCCTCTTAGACATCCTGCCGCTGGCAATTTGCTAGTTTGATCGCTAGTTGCAGAATCCCTTGTCTGACATCAGCCTGTGTTAGCAACTTGTTACCTACTACTACAACCTACCACTAAATTGCAGTTAAGTTACATGACATGATTTCAATGCTTGTTTACAAATCACATGTTCTATTCTGCTGTTTCATGTTTCTGTACGTTCAGTGTTGTGTGTTCTTCAACTGGCACATATTAGAATTTAAATAGTGAGGCTACAAACAGGCGAACATGAAACTTGTTAAAAAGAATGTCCTTAAGGGTTTCTACTCACTAGTGTTAGATGGACCATGTTCCGCTCTGCTCTGAAAGCTCTCAGCAGGGGGGACACTGGGGGAAGCAATGTTAATGAACAGGCCTTCAGCATTCAGTGTGGCCTGGACCCTGCAGGCAACGTTCCTATCTGCGTGTCACAGGACAAAGAAGGAAATGCTTCACTAACCACTCATGGCTACTGACCTATTTGGAACACATGCAGAGCACCCCCTTTTGTAGTTTTGCAAATGGAGCCTAAAACTGCTGGACCATACTGAAAACCTCAAGCTATCATAAATCTACAAGTCTAATACACTTGGCTTCTATTTCTAAAACAGCTGTCAGGCTTATTCAGTGAGAAAGCAAAAGCAGCCGAGACGGTCTGAAAGTGCATTAACCAATCAGGTGTCAGCTGACTTCGGTTGATGAGTTCATGAGTCGTTTCTGCTTGTTTTCTCTACATATTACTGCACATCATCTTGCATACAGCTGCAGTTGCCCAAGTCAGCCCTGAACTATTTAAATAAATATACTGAGCAAAATATTACCACATCCATGCCTGGGGCCTGGTCAAGGAATAGGAAAGAAACAACCCCCTCCAAATACATTTTCTCACTTCAGTTAAAGTGAATATTTGATTATGCATTTCCCTTTCTTCTTTACTTCCTTTCATCTTCTCTTTTTAAATTAAATCATTTTTTCTGCTTTGAATTGAGCACCTAGCTCCATACCCATGCTAATAAGAGACAGCGCCGAACAGAGAGTCAGGCTTGCCATGCCATAGGAGCTAACCTCATGCTTGCAGCAAAGCACCAGGTAACCTTCTACTGAAGGGTGACTGAATAACTGTGCACCCTAGAGTATTTCATTTTAATTAAAATATGTGGCTTTTTAAAATGCTCCCTAATCATGTTTTTCATAAAGCGTTACATTTATCGTTACGGATCTCCTCAGCTGGATTGAATTCTTCCCTCTGAATACATTAGTACTGTATTATGTAAAACTTGGAATAACCATGATTGAAAACAAACTATATTGTACTTAGGAGTTCACCAAACTATCCAGAGACTTGTAAGTTATTACAAATGGGTTATGGCAGTAACTATGCTGTGATGTATAAAGTGAACCAACCAACCATGTGAATAAAAAAAAGAAGACTTTCACTACAGCTGCTTGATCTTCTATTGCAGGAGAGGCATGTGTCATTTCGCCCATCAAAGCAAAGGCCAACTTTTTAAGGTCTAACTTTTAAAGGCTAAATTATTAAAGACTCCTTCCATATTTTTTTTATTTAAAAAGCAGTAGGGAAGAGTTAAAATTTTTGTCTCTCTTGTCTGTCACTGACCCTACTGTGAAGATGTTTCCTCATGTCTTTTCCTTGTAACACCAGAACATACAATGAAGGGTGTGGTTGCCACCAAGATAGTAATGCATAGGCAATGCAAATATGGCCAAAACGTCTAACCATTCCTCATTTTTTTTATATTTTTGCACTTGTCCTCACTGGAAAGATTTTCCATCTCTTGCTGTCCTGACAGGATGTAAGGAAAAATCTTCCCATCACGGATACAAGACAGACAAAGACAGATACAACCTTGACAGAGACAAACAAAAATTATGGCTGAAATTGGGCTTTGAAGGATAAGTTCACTTTCACCAAAAAGCACACTCTGCTGTCCCATATGGGTATAGTAACATACTGTAGTGTACTAAACCTACCTTCCAGCCAGGGCTCTATTTCAGTTGAAAGAATGTAGGCCAAAACCTGCATTAAAGAGGCCTTCCTAAAATCTTACACAGCCTGTGGTGGTTCATTCCCAATTTGCTGCAGGGATGAATCAGCCATGGGAGGTAGCGCTTTCCTGCTGTTTGGTGCTGCTCTCTCCTGCCGCAGAGCTGAGCTCATCATAGGCAACAGAAGACAGTACACACTGGGGATTATTTACTGAAACTGGAGAATGTAAAATCTGGTGCATAGAGACCAATCGGCTTCCATGTTTTATTGCCCAAGCTTAACTGAACAAGCTGAGGCTAGAAGCTGATTGGCTACTATGCACAGCTGCACCAGATTCTGAGTGTTCCAGTTTTAGGCTTGGTTCACATATATGCATTTTGCGTTTGATGCTTTCTCCAGTGCTTTTTGCAGTTTGTTTTGTGTTTTTCTACACGCATTTTTGACACGCTTTTACTGCATTTAGTTTGGCTCTTTTGTTATTGTTTTTTTTTTTTTTGTTAAAGTGGATTTTTTTTGGTGCTGAGCAAAATAGAAATGCAAAATGCTGCAAAAACGCGGCAAAAGCGTACTACCATGCATTTCATCAGCTTCTCCATTGAACTCTAACAGCTCAAAAAAGCATAGATGTGAACATGTTCCATAGGAAACCATGTTAAATGGACTGTAGTGCTTTTCTGCAAAAAGCATTAAAAAACGCATTTGTGTGAACGGAACCTTAGTAAATCTCCCCCACTGTGTATGTGCAGCCTGAAAGTACAGAATGGCACTCCCCCCCCCCTTCCCCTCACCCCTGTGGCACTAGGGAGCACTGTGGTCAGATTATGTGGCCCCTAAACCTTGGTGAAACAAACACTGCCCTATGAAATAGAGAGTCACTGTTCTGTCACAGAACAGAACACTGAGGGACTTTCTATTATTAGTAATAAAAGGTGATTTTTTTTTTACCTTATGGAAATTAAATTAAGCATTTTATCTGTGTAGTGTACAGGTCTTCTTTTCTCAACCAGGGTTCCAACCGGGTTCCTTCTGAGGTTTTAAGGGGTTCCTTGATCATTGAGCAGTGACAAAGTGATTTCCCCTCTACAACGACTTTCAATGCTAGTCAGCAATTTTTCATCAATGAGAAGGGTGATAAAACACTGACCAATAATTTTAGGGTATACCACAATTTACATTGTTTGCATTTATTTTCTGCTATTTATTTTAGTATTATTTCTGAAATAATCTTGTTGCACAGAGCATGGAGGATCATTAAAATAAATGATTTACTCTGGGTGTCAAATATTTTAGATACACCACATTATTTAGTCTTTTATTGAAACCTTTCAACATGGTACTGATTACACTCATTTTCAGTATGGGTTCCCCAAGACTTGAATATGATTTTAAGGTGTTTTTCCAGGGTAAATAGGTTGGGAAAGACTGATGTAGGTAAAATGATTACTGGTTACTTGGCAAATAGTTGCACACATTGCTATTTGGTTGCACAAAGAGAAATAGCGAAGTGTCATCTGTAAATTTCAGTGTACACCATTTACTACATATAGCAGACACGGACAGTGCTCTTGATAGAAAGTGGAATCTTGGAGGAAAAGAGTAGAATCTTGAAAGTGGAGTTTATTTAAGTGTTATTTGCCAATGATCTAGTAATATAGAATACTGTATCTTTAACTTAACCAAATTAACATCTCTATCTATTTGTGAAGCCCTCATGATTTGCAACAGTCATATAAAAATAAAAAAAAGCCAAAACAACAGTGGCTGTGTAAGGTCACTACCGTTCCTCAGAACATAATAGACATTATTATTATTATTATTATACAGGATTTATATAGCTCCAACAGTTTGCGCAGCGCTTTACAAAATGAAGGTAGACATTACAGTTATAATACAATTTGGTACAAGAGGAAACAGAGGGACCTGCTTGTTAGAGTT
The DNA here is from genome assembly GCF_062004578.1 of Staurois parvus. Lineage (NCBI taxonomy): Eukaryota > Metazoa > Chordata > Amphibia > Anura > Ranidae > Staurois > Staurois parvus. The sequence continues at coordinate 10,235,468 of NW_028317876.1, forward strand.
TACAATCTAGGAGGAGGGGTTGAGTGATACAAAAGGTAATAGTTGTGGGGGATGAGCTGATGGAGGAAATAAATTGTGGTTTACTAGGTAGAAGCAGGATAGACTTCTTTAAAGAGAAAGGCTTTCAGGGATTGTCTAAAGGTGGACAGATTAGGAGACAGCCAGACAGATTGGGGTAGAGAGTTCAATAGGATGGGAGAAGCTCGGGAGAAGTCCTGGATGTGAGCATGGGAGGAGGTGACACGGGAACTAGAGAGCAGAAGGTCTTGGGAGGATCGAAGACAGCGGTTTGGTTGATATTTTGAGACCAAGTTGGTGATGTAGCTGGGGGCAGAGTTGTGGATGGCTTTGTAAGTTGTTGTTAGTATTTTGAATTATATTCGTTGAGTGAGTGGAATCCAGTGGAGGGATTGGCAGAGAGGGGTAGCAGACACTGAATGGTTGGTAAGGTGGATGAGCCTGGCAGCAGTATTCATGATGGACTGGAGGGGAGATAGCCTATGTAAAGGTAAGCCAATGAGGAGGGAGTTGCAGTAGTCGAGCCAAGAAATTACCAGGGAGTGAATTAGGAGCTTTGTGGTATCATTGGTTAAAAAGGAGCATATTCTGGAGATGTTGTGGAGGTTGAGGCGGCATGATTTGGACAGGGATTGGATGTGGGCCTGAAAGGACAGTTCAGAATCTAGGGTTACACCTAGCACCTTGGCATGCAGGGATGGTTTTATAGTGGTGCTTTTGATCCTGACTAAGAAATCAAGAGAAGAGGCACGTGGGGGAGGAAATATTATGTGCTCAGTTTTGGATAGATTGAGTTTTAGGAAGTGGAGTGACATCCAGTCTGATATGTCTGTTAGTAAATCGGTGATTTAAAAACGTGTGGAAATAGTGGAGGTGCATAAAGACACCGGCATAGACACAGCCAATGATTATAAAGTAGTACAGATACATATCTGAAATGACTCTGGGCATCTGGTTTTGGAGACCTGCAGGATCGCTTAGGCATTTTTTTATGTGTACTTGAAAGAAGTGCTGCTTCCTAGCACACCTCCCTTGCTGAGTTACGTGTTGTTTTCTCGTTTAGTATACATGCATAAAAAGTTCAGTGGTTGTGAGCAATTTGGGAAATCTTGTGTTGCTATAGCTTTAAGGAAGAATGGTGTACTCTTCAGATAAGGATGCGCTCAGTCTCATGTCCCTGTGTTGATAAGACATCCTCATATATTTGCAAAAATTAAGATATCATAAACAAACTTACTAAGGTCCCCTTTGATGTTCACCTGTACGGAGTGCTGGGATTTTCTTTCTGCCCTGGCAATATGAAATTAATATTGACATGAAGGTGAATGAACCTGTAATTAAACTGTTTGTTTTAACTCAAGAGCTTATATTTGACCTATTATAATGTGTACTTAACAAAACCATCAAATGTATGAGAGTGTTGGGTGATAAAATCCATGTTTTCAAAGCACAAGACCCCCTTCAACAGCTAAGCATGTCATGTACGACATGTCATTTTTGCTCCTCCACTCTGACAGTCAAAGGCAAAAAATGTGATTTCCAGCTATGTTCTTCATAAAAATGTAAAATGTAAAAGCCCTGTAAGGTGGTCCTTCCTGACTCAAGAAATATATCATTGCCCCATCATGAAAAGGAACCATAGAAAAGGTGGACTTTATAATGGACAATGGATTTATAAACATACTGCCTGTCACAGAGATGCTCCATGCTTACCAACGAATGATTCATGTCATTTCTACCAAATGCATTCATAGGAAAGTCAGTCTGCAGGCAGACTTATGCATTTAGTGCACTGAATGTGGATGCAGAAGTGTGGAGTATATAAAATATACTGCATACAAAATTAAAGACATCACTTAAAACAACAAGCTAAGTTTCAACCATAACTGCACACATTAAGAAGAAATAAAGCAGATAATAAAAAAAAAACACAAAACTCCTAGCTTTGTCTCACCTCTATCTACTCCTTTGGTTTATCCCTCTAATTAAAGAGCCACATTTCCAAGTCCAGATGTTAATGTTCCACTGGACACCTTTCGTTAAATTAGTTTACCAAATCTAGCCTGGACATCTGTCCACTTGATTTCCTAATGGCTTTCAGGTGGTAATTATGTTAATGAGAGCCAGCCTCTTTGGGATCAGGTACTAGATACAAGTGTAAAAGGGTCGGGATTCTTGTAATGGTAAAAATGCAGATTTAGGGAATTCTTACTAAAAGCTTATGAGAAAATGAAAGATATTCCAATTATGTCCTGCTTGCTGAATAGAAATTCCGGTTTTATTACTCTTTTGTAAATGTGCTATGTTATATTGTTGGGAGATGAATGCAGCCTCACACTAAGAGCATAATGAGCAGTGATTTGTTTTACAATTACAGACCTAATTCACCCCCTGTTACACTGTGAAGGTATTTCACAGAAACAATATCTTTGTGCCTTAACATTTTCATCACCTCTGTCGCCATTGCCCGCTGTCAAGCCATCAGTGTGTAAGAAATGGGTGAACTGCATGAGCCTATCAAAATCTGCAACTTTCCTGTCTGAAAACAATACATACCCAGGCTTCTCCAAAACCCCATGTTGAGTATCTCATCCTAACAGCAATTACAGGCAAAGTCCAGCTGTACGCGGCTGATAGAAATGCTGAGGCCATTTAGAGAATTGGGAAGCCCTGTTCTATATGGCATCCACTTGTGCTTTCTTAAGTGTCTGCACGGCAGGGCCTGGACAAAAGTCCTTCCTATTTGTAAGTTTGGAACATGCAATCAGCTGATGCTGGGATAGAACTTCAAATACGCCAGGCTAAATCCTGCAGTGCCCATCGGCTGATAAAAGTCAATCTATATTTGTGCATTTTCCCTCTATAGCTTTCTTCTGAACTTTTCTCGACAACTAAAAACTATACAACCGTAACCTAAGTTGACCATGTTCTCTATGGGCTGTTTTACTACATTAAATGCATTCCCTTGTACTTCATTTTTTATTTACTGGTGTACATGAAATGTTGCAAAACATCAATGTGCGTAAATATACAAAAGTGGCCCGGACCTTCATGGCTGACCTGGACATTCATAATACAGGCTATGACACAAAATAATCCTTTAGCCAATCAGAAATCAGCTGTTACATCAAAATCACATCTTGTCGTTAAGCTGATGACATGAGCTTCTGCAACCTGAACATAATTTACTCCAAAAACTCTTCAGTGCTACCTACTACTTGCCTGTAGGTTATATGGTATATTTATATTCCAAATCCATATTTTCCAGGTTAAAAGTATTTATTTTTTTAAATTTGGTTCATGAACATTGTAAATAACTTAATATACATCCAAAAGCTATAACACAGAAATATTATGACTATAGTTGTTCAAATCTGTCATTAAAGCTGAACTCGTTCTAAAGGCTGAAGTTCTAAAGGCAGGAGGTTTGTTACCTTAATGCATTCTATGCATTAATGTAAATAATCTTCTGCGTGCCCCCCCTAGCCTCCAAATATTTACCTAAGCCTGATCTCGATCCAGCGATGTGCACAAGAGCAGAAGCTCTCTCCCTCCTCATTGGCTCAGAGACAGCAGCGGGAGCCATTGGCTCCCACTGCAGTCAATCACAGCAAATGAGGAAGCAGTGGGGCAGGGTGAAGTGGTGCTCTGTGTGTCAATGGACATACATAGCTGGTTTGGGAGTGAGCAGGCACGAGTGCCCCCATAGTAAGCTGCAGAGAAGGCAAGTATGACATGCTCGTAAAAAAAAAAAAAAAAAACTTTAGAACCACTTTAATGCAGCTCTATAATCATTATAAGTTTTTTAACCACTTGGCACCAGCACCTCTCGGCCCCTTAAGGGTTTCAGAAGCTGGGAGGTGAGGTGGAGTTTTAGGGTCAGGTGACCGTCGTGATTCGCCGTCACGGCGGTCACATGCACGGGAAAGGTCCCAGTTGAAAGAGGAGATTGGGACCTTTCCATGAGTACTGGACATGTGTGCTGGGAGCACGCAGCACATATGTTTTTCTTAATTGCACACAAATGTGCGGCCACCCGGCATCTAGGCCCACATTTGCGTGCGGCCGGCGTGAAGAGGTTAAATTCAAGCAAAGTTATTACCTGCATCTGACCTGGTATAAGCCTCTTGCAGTCCCTGTACAGTAGAGTTGAGGGGTAAGAGGAAGAAGCAGTACAATGAACCATTCAGTTCATGTGTTGATAGGAAGAGAAAGCAGAGTGACAGAGAGATTAGCTCATCCCTGTGACAATTCTCCTTTTACTGACCAGTCACAGGCTGGGGCAAGTCTAGGGTGACCTGGAAAGTGAGTTGAATGATGTTGGCCACCAGACTGGGGACATTTAGCAGCAGCAGCAGAAAAAAAAAAAGAGTACTGCTGGGGAAATCTCTGGACTAAGACTGAATATTGCAGCAAAAGCTGGTTTATGTTATATTTTAATCAGCTATTCATTTTTATCTTATTTTTGGCTGCAGTTCTGCTTTAAAAGATGAGAAATAAAAGAGAAAACACCTGCCTGTCATTGCTGAGACAACCACACCATCAAACATAAACTCCATTTACAAGTATGTGTTTCTTCGTGGTACGGGTGCATTGCATTGTAGGATACAGCCAGCAGGGCTAATGTGAAAAAGCCTTACTGTACCTTTTTAACGTGAAAAAAGCATCACAGGGCACTGGAGCATGCTGGATGAAAGGGCCATTCCTTTCTTCTATGATAAAAAGGAATGATGTTTCAACAGTTGCAAAGCTTTTTATACATGAAGGAAAATCTCTTCTGGTACATGCGTGTTACCATTGCAACGCTGTTCAGCTATCACAAGCAATGATTAAATCGGTCGCAAAGCATAGGAACATCTTTGCGTCTTGCCATTTTTGCCCATAGATTTAGAACTTGCAGTAATGTGTAACTATTTTAATCAAATGATTTCACATCCTACTAGAATACTGTTAAAGTGCAATCATCCCCAGAGAGATAAGGCCAGACCCGACTATGAGCCTAATAATACATTTACTGTGTGTCAGGAAGGCAGAACATTCACTAGCAGTGCTGTATGCTCTATTATTAATCACAATACTATACATTGTGCATTCCTACTGTATATATGGGAAAACTCCCGGAATGCTCAGTATCTGTCAACATGCAACCATTTCTGGATTGAAAAAGTGCAGTACCATCCTTCATCTGTAACAAGCATAGAGCATAGAGCTAATTATTCAGAAATTATTTGTGTTTTTCCATCTGCAGAAACAACTATCTGCATACTTTTGGAAAAGTAAGCACTTTTAATGAAATGGAGAAGAAAAAAAGAACAAAGAAAAGAAAATATAGGTACCTAGTGACTAATAAGAGCTACCGCCTGTTAAAAACCCATGCTGTGTGAGGATATTAAACTTCTACTGAAACGACATGATGTCTTGATTGTTGAGATTCTAATGCCAACATCTCCATCCCACAGTGTGCTAGCAACATGTGGTTTTAACATCACTGGCTGTGACCAGGGGATGCCAGGATTCCGCTGAATCCCACACTGTATTATTTCTTGTACGGTTCATGGTGCTGGTAAGTGATCAAAGGAACATTATCATCTACTTGGCTTGCCTTCAGGGACATTTTTGTCACAAGGTGTTGTAAAACTCCCTATGAGGTGTCAAAAAGGTGGCAACGAAACGTTTTATTTCTTTTCCATTAAAAATGCCAGTGTTAGTCCTACTTTTATCAAGCTGTGATTAGAACAGATTAGTGCCACCAGCTGTTCAATTAACTGAAGGTGCACAATGATTGGCATGATTGCCACATCCTTCTTACATATTTAAAATATAAGCAGGTAAATGGCGATGTGTTCTTGGCTCGCATCTGTATGTTCTGGGTTCAAATGCTACCAAAGATGCGCAGTGCATGGAGTTTGTATACTTGTTTGGTCTAAAGCCAGGTTATCTCCACAATCAAAATCACCGAGGACGTTTTGTGAATTTCTAAAATACGCTGTATTATCACTGTGGACACTAAATTTATCAAATTAAAGTAGAACTAAAGGCAAAACATTTTTTTCATTTTGGATAGAGTAAGGGAGGGTTATAACGCCTGGAAGGTTTTTTTTTGCCCTCTTTCTCACACTGGAGAGATTTACCTTCACTTCCTGTCCCATAGCCATAACAGGAAGCGAGAAATCCCTGCAAATAAAAGGAATGTCTTGGGGACCCCCATTGCCCCACTGGAAAATTCACTCTAAATTACTGTTCTGGGTATAAACCAAAAATTTGGGATTTTATTTTACTTTCACTGATAATGGTAAACAGGACAAATAGAGAGGCTGAACCTCCCTAATGGGGGCATCACAAACTGGGGGTATCCCAAGCTAAAAAAAAGTTTTGCCTTTAGTTATACTTTAAGGAAAAAGGGGCATCAAATGAATGTGATTGGCCTTTACTGAAAAGTTTAATGAATAGAAATACTAACACCAGTTTCTCAAATATGCATATGATGTAGAGGGGAAAACCTGCCAATGGCTACATGATTTGTATATTAAAGGGACTTTTAAAGTCCTCGCTTCCACATTTTTATTTTTAGATTCCAGAATTCCAGAAGATGCCTATTTAAAGTAAGCCTAATATAAAGTAAGACTTATCCCAGCTGCTACACTGGTTATCCAACTCCATTAAAGCCAAACTCAAGGGAAGTAGCTAAATACACAATACATATACACTCACCGACAACTTTATTAGGTACACCTGTTTTTTGGCATCACAAATTGCTAATCAGCCAATCACATGGCAGCTCAATGCATTTAGGCATCTAGACATGGTGAAAAAGACTTGCTGAAGTTCAAACCCAGCATCAGAATGGTGAAGAAAGGGGATTTAAGTGACTTTGAACACGGCATGGTTGTTGGACCCTAATGGACTTGTCTGAGTATTTCAAAAACTGCTGATCTACTGGGATTTTCACGTACAACCATGTCTAAGGTTTACAGAGAATGGTTCAAAAAAGAGGAAAAATCCAGTGAGCATCAGTTGTGTGAACGAACATGCCTTGTTGCTGTCAGAGGTCAGAGGAGAATGGGCAGACTGGTTCAAGATGATAGAAAGGCAACAGTAACTCATGTCAATATGGACCAAAATCTCTGAGGAATGTTCCCAACACCGTGTTGAATCTATGCCATGAAGAATTAAGGCAGTTCTGAAGCCAACCCTGGTACTAGCAAGGTGTACCTAATAAAGTGGCCAGTGAGTGTATATGAACTGGTTTAACTAGCCCAATGATTTATAATTCTGTACAATCACAATTATTATTCCACCTTCCTTGTCCAATAGGGAAATATTAAGGCCTAAGACTGCTAACTGCTCCTTCACTAGTCAGACTGTGATATTGATCCTCGTTTCACTGCATAATGGGTAACTGAAAAGGTATCTACCGTAGCCCAAAAGGCCTAAACTCCCATTTTGCAAAGTTCAAAATGAGTAACTCACTAGGTAGTGAGGGCAGAATCAGGGTGTCAGCTTCAGAACAAACATGTTAGAGATGGGAGATCCTGGATTTTTGTCCAGTCAGGTTCCCTTTCAAATGGTTATATCCAGGAGAATGTATGAAATGTCTATTTTTGTTGTATAAGTTACTGATTCAGGCTATTAGACACTTGTCACATGACCAAAATTTTGGTGGCCATGCAACTTCTGCTAAGGATCATTGAAGCTCAGAAACAGCTAGACATTGGCTATTTCAATTAGCAGAAAATATATAACATGACACTTTCAAGCTGAACTTTAAAGAAAAAAAAAAAAAAAACTTTAGTCATGTCACGTAATGAAATATGCTCCATGCCATGCAGGCAGCTGGATCTTCATTACAGGGATGCCTGTTCGCTGTCTATCTCTGAACATTTGGTGCTCAAGGACAGGGTATCCCTGTAAAAATTTCTACAGGATCCAGATAGCTGAATAGCGTGAAACCTACCTCATTACAGGTAGGTGATTTCACAAAACTTGTCTTTTTTAATCTAAAACTTTGTTTTAATCATTTTAAACATATGATCAACCGACAATGGAACACCGACATGGAAACACATCAGATCTCAATGGGGAAAAATATCATGTTGGATATCTATACTGATATGGACTGGGTAATGTGTTAGGAACATAAGGATGCCCCATTGTTTGATGGAAATGAAAATTATCAACCTACAGAGGACTGAATTCAAAGATACCTCGAAAATCAAGGTGAAAATATGATGCAGCAGGCTAGTCCATTTTTCTGAAATGTCATTGCAGCAACTCCAAATGGTACTCAGTAGTTTGTATGGCCCCCACGTGCTTGTATGCATGCCTAACATGCTCCTAATGAGACGACGGTTGGTGTCCTGGGGTATTTCTTCCTAGATCTGGACCAGGGCATCACTAAGCTTCAGGATAGTCTGAAGTGCAACTTAGCGGCATCGGATGGACCGAAACATGATATCCCAGAGGTGTTCTATTGGATTTAGGTCAGGTGAGCGTGGGGGCCATTCAATGGTATCAACTCCTTCATCCACCAGGAACTGCCTGCATACTCTCGCTACATGATGCAGGGCATTGTCATGGACCAGGAGGAATCCAGGACCCGCTGCACCAGTGTAGGGTCTGACAATGGGTCTAAGGATTTAATCCCGATATCTAATGACAGTCAGGGTGCCATTGTCAAGCCTGTAGAGGTCTGTGTGTCCCTCCATGGATATGCCTCCCCAGACAATCACTGACCCGCCACCAAAATGGTCATGCTGAATGATGTTTCAGGCAGAATAACATTCTCCATGGCTTCTCCAGACCCTTTCATGTCTGTCACATGTGACATTGGGCCCTCAGGTCACCTACATGAAGTCTGTTTCTGATTGTTTGGTCAGAGACAATCACACCAGTGGCCTGCTGGAGGTCATTTTGTAGGGCTATGGCAGTGGTCATCCTGTTCCTCCGTGCACAAAAAAGCAGATACTGGTCTTGCTGATGAGTTAAGGACCTTATATGGCCCTGTCCTAGAGTAACTGCCTGTCTCCTGGAATCTCCTCCATGCTCTTGAGACTGTGCTGGGCAAACCTGCTGGCAATGACACGTATTGATGTGCCATCCTGGAGGAGTTGGACTACCTCTGCAACCTCTGTAGGGTCCAGGTATTGCCTCATGCTACCAGTAGTGACACTGCAAAACCAGTGAAAAACAGAAAAGATGAGTAAGAAAAAAAATGTCAGTGGCCTGCACTTGTAAAACCATTCCTGTTTTGGGGGTTGTTTCATTGTTGCCCATTTAGTGTGCCTGTTAATTTCATTAACACCAATGCAGCTGAAACTGATTAACAACCCCCTCTGCTACTTAACTGAGCAGATCAATATCCTAGGAGTTTAATTGACTTGATGTTATACTCTGATTAAAAAGTGTTTCTTTAAATTTTTTGAGCAGTGTATATGCCTTCTATTATCTTCCAAAACTTTACAGCCCACTTTAAGCCAATGTTTTATTTTTGAATAGACTGGGAAAAGCAAGAAACTTCTGTTTTTAATGCTGTCTGTGTGCCTACTAGAAAAATATTCCCTTCATTCCTTTTTTGTCTGACACCTGTCACCTGGACAGGAAAGGAGTGGAAATCTGAGGAAGCAGACATCAAAAAAACTTGATAGAGGTTCAAACTCTTCCATACTTTACTAAAAAGTGTTTGTATTGCAGTCCACACTGGGTGGATTTACCCCCACACTCATATATACACCAATAGCCAAACTTGTCTTTTATCATTAAAAAGGCACAGTCTCACAAGTTCTGCATGAAAAGAGGATTCTGGTTGCAATGAATGGTACCACCGATAGATCGCAGGGTGAAGGCAGCAAGGAATCAGGCTGTGTGACGGATTTTTACAGTGGCCAATCAAAGGGTGAAAGGAAGCAGGAGACTAAGCTGAGAGAGCGTGTTGGATTTTTACACCGACTGGCCACAGACTGAGAGACAACACCAATGAACTGACCTGTATGAGACATTGGTACAATTAGCAAAGAGCATAAAGACTACTGTTATGAACCAGGATGCATCAATGTGCCCTTTCTAAGCTAGGTGCTGACTCTAGATGGGGAAATGGTACCCACTCTTTGGGAAGGAAAGCACTGTCAGAAAGAATGATATGGGCTCTGTAAGAAGCAATGCATACCTGTAAGTGGTAGCCTTACACATTACTTAGAATGCATTCATTTACCATAAAAATATATCTGATGCTAGGCCCACTTTTAAGAGATTCTTCAGTCAGGTTTAAAAAAAATTAAAAAGTCAGCAGCTACAGCATTTGTAGCTGCTGACTTTTAATAATAAGACACTTACCTGTCTAGGGATCCAGTGCTGTCCTCACTAGGGATGATTCCTCGCTGGTCTTCGGATCCCCGCAACTTCCATGTTAAATGTGGGAATCCGGCTGTGACTGCTTGTGGCTTCACAGCCGGATCCCCACTGCACATGCGCAAACTATGCTACACGTTATGAATGGTCCATGAGACGTGTCCCAAGAGGTTGTAAGGAGGGAGGGGGGAGAACTTCCATAGGAATTACCTAGATGATTCCAGCGGAAGTGGGGGGAGGGCACCTGTCCAAACTAGGTACCTGCTCCCTAAAAAAAAAAGTTGTTGTCATTACTTGCAGAGGAGGGAGGATTAGTAAGAGCTAACCGTTTTTTTTCCAGTGAAGTTCTGCCTTGATTGAACAGACAAAATGGCTGCCAAATAAAATCTAATCGCGTGTTTTATAGCTTTTGGATATTCGCTTTTAAAAATGAATTATATAAGATGACATCACTAATACATCTCAGGAGAGAAAACATGGGTGTTAAATAACATGCTTCAGCTTTAAAGCTGCTGACTATTTAAGAAAAGAAACAAAACACAACAGATCAATAAGTGTTTTGGCTGGAAAGGCTGCATTAACATCAAGATTGCGCTGTTCCTATATACTATGTGTAATTGCCGCCAACATATCTGGAGCAGTTGCAGGGTGACACTAATTTTAGTATGGAATGTCTGACATCAATTTCCTGAATTCTAATGAATGTTGAGATAATTAGAAATCGATAAACTGGAACCAATGTGGAACTAATGTGCTGTCAAGCTGATTCCTTGTGCCAGGGAAGACTTTTGCTCCATTCATTCAAGGTAACTGAACTCTTCCAGTGTTCACATCGTTCTCAATATGGGTCAGATCTCCATTACAAATTGGCCTAATCCTATCAGACTGACGCACAAAAGGTTGCTCTGTGTTTAGCACTTACTTTGGATTTCACATGGATCAAGGGACCATTAGAGTTGGCACTAGACTCATTTCTAGTTAAATCAGTTGACATCCGTTTCTAATTAAACTTCAGTTAGATGAATAAACATACCAAGATTATAAAAGTGTCAGATGAGTGAAGGCATCTCAGATGACCTTTTTTCTCTATTACTTTGTTTTTAGCACTGACTCCAAGCAGCTAGCTAAATTTAGACATAGAGAGTAATACAGTTTATTTATGTGTCCATAAGTCTTGCCGCTTGAACTTGTGACTGGCTACTCCAATATTGCATGCCTCACCCCTCCAGTACTGGCCTTGTCGCAATAACAGCCCTCTCAAACCTCTCTATTCTACCTGAAGGCCTTATTCACACATGTGGTATGTCTGAAAAATTATCTGCGATGGTGGTTGAGAGCCACTTACAAGTGTTCAGGGGACAAAACTGCTGTCTCCTGAATGCCTTTCTTTCTTTTTTACCTCAAGAGGGATTTTGCACTGGGGTGTTGTGCCGCAACTGTGTGCCAAGTAGTTTGCAAGCTTTTATGGTGCAATGGACTGGTTTAGCAAAGGGCACTGCCTGCCAAACGAGACATGACAAGTTAAATTTGTCTCAACACAAGCAAAGCATCATTGACCATGCCAATGTGGACAGCCATGAGTGGCTGTGTGGTGAAATAAGAAGGTTTCCAATAGTGAGCTCCTTCTGAAAATGCTAGCTGCCTGTCAATCAAGTTCATCTTATTTCTTCAGTCCTCTCAGTTACTAACCTAGAACAGGATATAGATTGTGAGTTTTGATGTCAAAAATGTCACGACTGTTCTTGTTCTGGATCAGTGACTGAGAAAGCATTGGAGCCAGTGTAAGCAGTGGCAACCTCATTGTACAGGCTTCATTTAGCTGCCAACATGATCCTATGCCCTCTTTTTGGAAGCACCAGCACATATCAATGTTTTTCGGAACCTGGATTTTTGAAACTTTCTGTCTCCTTCCTCATTTGGACTCATACAAATTTGAAATATAATTCCTGGATTAAGATGCTGGCTCAGAGATGACACAATCCTGTATATCATGGTGCCTGGGCAGTTCACAAATGTCTGACAAAGGTCACTCCTTACCCCACCCAGCTGAAGCCTCTCACCCTGCGACTTTCTATAAAGTTACAATGCTAAAGTATGATCACTGGGGAGGAGGAGACCGAGGAAAGGCTTCCTCCTGCCTAAAGCAGTGTCAGGGTCCTGTGCACGGCAGAAGTTCTGGAAGATCTGGCATTTCTGGCAGTACTCTGCATGGCCGCAGAAGTACACATCAGTCTCAGTTTGGTGCCAGACGGCCTTTATAAGGAGGCTCATCACTTCCTCAAGTTGCTGGATGATCTCTAGCTCCCCGTACCCTGCACCTGTTTCCTGTGATTCTGACCTGTGATTTCCTTTTACCGACTTGGCTTGCTCCTGGACCTGTCTATTCTGCTTTACCCCTGATCTGGCCTCGGCTTGGCTTACGGATACTCTCTCTCTCTCTCGCTCCTCTGTGTATGACCTCGGCTATCCCATCTGGCTACGTCTGCTCTAATTCCCACCTGGTACCTGACCTTGGCTTGAACTGACTACCCAGTAAACATCTAAATCCCGGAAGGGCTTACATACCACGCACAGGCACCTCCTGTCTGAAGACCTATCTCCGTGCACCACCTGTGCTTCTGAATGGACCACCAACCAGCACTCCTACAGGCGACCTGTACAACTGTGGGCCAGACTCCCGCTGTCCCACTCTCAGGGAAGCCCTCTTTCCATTGGCCTCCATCACCAGGTATGTGATAAGCAGACTGATGACATCATCCCAGCCTAGGCAAATGGCAGAATTGTTTTGGAAATATGATACTATTGTAGATTGTGACATATCAGGAACTTATTCATAGAGACTTCTTCATGAACTGAAAGACTGAGTTTGGCCACAGAGTATAAGAACAACTTTGTCCAGTCTTCAACTCCGGGGCAAGAAGACTGCCAGTATGGTAAAAGAACAGCTTAAAAGTATTTTCCATTTTCTTCTGCATTTCTCTGTGCTTGATATCTACCAGCCAGCTTTATGTAACACTAAGAAAAGCAACTTGGTCTTTTTCTGGGTATAGTTCTGCTTTTGCTCAGAATCCCACTACAAGCTAGAACTCTGAAACCAATCTTGATGATAACAATCTATGCATATTTTAAATACATTTTCATGAATGGTTAATATGCAAGCAATGGAACATGCAATAACTAGTATAAAAAAAATGCAAATTTAAAACAAACAGAAAGCAAAACATTGAAATGTAATGATTCTAACTCACATGAATTAACAAATAAGATTACGAACAGATTTAACACTAGGCAAATCATATTTTATTTCTTCATTTGTGAAAAAAAAGTTTTGTGTTCTAACACTTACATGGTCTTTATACTAATAAGTGCTCGACTAACTCAAAAATGATCTTTGGGGAATGCAGCATCCAGTGTAATTCAGGTCCATTGTCAAACTCCCCATATGCTGTTCTTTCAGATCTACAAAACTGCTGAGATGTATTTATTAGCTAATACTAAAAGACACTTACAACCTATGGCTGATATCAGATAGACGATTCTGCTATAAGTGACAAATTACAAGCAGCTGAATCGCTAAGAGGCTGCTTGTCAGTCATTATGGCATTGTTCCCTTGCCAGCTGTGGCATCTGAATTGCTTCTTTACTGGCCCCGAGCGCTGGCAAATGTTTTTATTGCTAGCAATGGGAGTAATATCTTTTTTCAAGCTGATCTCCAGGCTCCACCCCTTCCCTTCTAATGATCTAAAAGGTCTTTTTACACATCTAAAAGCTGTGGTAACGTGATGCTGCAGTCTACAATCTTCTCTCTTCTGTTTCCAGGAGGTGGGATCCTTTTTTAGGTCTGCACATCACTGGCTGTCCAGAACCGGCGTCCTGTCAGGAACCAGTCTGCAGCAGTAATATCAGAACAAAGGGAATGTTGAGGCCCGATAGGTGTGGGTTCATCTGCAGTGCTGGATTAGCCATCCCCTGCATTGCCAGGGGACCTGGACATTAGATTTACGTGAGTATATTTTTGTTCACAAGGTGAGAAAAAAAAATGCTGGATGGATTAGAGGGAGGGGGGGGTGTGAGAAGGGCAACATTTGGCCAAAGAAAAGCTTAGTAAACTTTTCATGCCAATGACATAAAAATGATTTGTCACACAGGAAATTTAAAGCAGAAGTCCAGTCATATACTAACTAACCTTAAATTTGCTTCCACCCCCATTCTAAGCCCTATTCTAACTACAATGTAAAGGAAAGATGTCTGTACATACCTATTCTGAGGGTGCTCCATTCTGGTCACATGATTGGCTCCCAGCATCATCTTCAGTGTAGAGGAGGGACAACCAACAACAGATGCCACATAGTAAGTCTATGGGTGACGCCACTGCATAGGCATTGCAGCTGTTGTTGGGGATTCTGTTCTTTACAGGGTAGTTAGTATAGCTCTTAGAATACAAGTGGGAGCAGGTTTAAGCTTAGATAGTATTTGACTGGACTTCTACTTAAACATGTTCAGTCCACACATTTTAAAACAAACATAGAAAATGTCCCTACCCTATCCCCTAAAATCTATCACTTATACTGAACATAACCTTTAAACTCCAAATAACTTTTTTATTTGCTCCCTTTTGCTCTAGTTAAATAAACTGTTGAAAGTATTTTTTTTTGTCATAACTATTTGTTAGGGGCACAAAACATTTCTGCAAATCCTGACAAAAATCTAGTGAGCTCCTAACTATCCGTGATGCACTGAAATCTTAAGCAGTGTTGTCAGTCCTGCCCAGTTCAACTCTGAAGAACAAAATACCTTCCCATCTATGGAATGAAGATAGTCCAAATCAGAAGCAAGCAGCCTAGGGTGACCTACCCAAGCCCATGGTGAAGAGGTCTGTAATGTTACTCTGATAATAATGCTGAACTTATAACGTCAGATTTACTAAACCCACTTCCTAAAGATTAGCTAAAGCTGATCAACAATACATGACTCTACAATCTCAGTATTAACAGATACAGTATTGTTTTTTTCTTCTATAAAATATTAAATACAAATTCAATGTCCAGCACTGAGCAAAAAAAAAAAAAAAAAACCCTCGGCAGTCTATATTACTTCAGTTTAGTGTAGTGTGGAATATGCTGTAATTCTTCATACTTATTCAAATGATCGCAATAATTCTCCCAATTATGTCACCGCATTCCACTCTGCATAGTCAAGTATGTAATGCAATAAACCTATGCCTGAGCAGTCTGTTTGCCCCACAGCAAGTTCGAAGGAAAAACTCTTTCTTTAAAGGACTTGTCTCTTTGAAATGCACAAACTGGCGAAAAGCCAAGGGGAGCTGGTGCTTAAGCAACCACGACTGAGCAGTGACTGTGTGCATTTCAATCTCAGCCAACCGCAGTAAATGTTATTGGAGTTTTTGTGCTGTAAAATTGCTGCTTTCATGCCCAGTGCATCTGACAATAGGAATCCTGGGTCTAGTGAGAGCAAGAGGGAGCCTGATGTGTCTTCAAGCCAGTTTGCTGCATCCCTTCAAAATTACCATTGCTACTTCAGTGTGCTTCTAATGGCTTGGTGACAGCATGAGTCATGTCACTGATGCATCCAGACAAAGATACTCAGCAAATGCAGAGGGGGAAAAAACGGAGACAAATAATGCTTGCTGAAAATCATGTATGGCTCCCTGTTTATAGACAATAGCTTCCCACCTCCTTGAAAGAAAAAAAAAAATGCTGCTTCCTGCTGAGCAATCATATAAAGTATTATTGAGCGCAGGAGATAGGGCTCAGCAGTCTACATCTAAAGCCCAGCCACAGATAAAATGGTGGTAGAACATTCATGAAATGGTAAACACTACAGACAGACATGTAAAGAGAAGTGGACGGCTGCACAGAAAACCTCAAACTTTAATGCAATGTGCAACGTCAATTATTGATATAGTTCTGCTTGCAGTCTGATGCCTTTGAAGCAGGTTCATTCGGTGGAATAGGTTAAAGCTGCTTGTTCTACATATGTTATGTGTGTTGAAGTAGATTTTTGATTACATACCTGCCTGATCTGCTAGCTTATAGATTTTAGCACTTCATTTTCACATTGCAAGCAATTTTCTCAGCCAGTCTGTTCAGATAAATATAGAGGATTTATTTTAACATTACTGGATACTATTTTTTCTTGGTTTTCTTCATATTTCAACAAATTACATCGTTCTATATATTTTCCTAAGCAACAAACATACCTCCTTAGCTAGCTTCTGGTCACTGGAGATGCAACTTTCAATGTGCAGAGTAAGAAGTCTCTTTAATGAGTAGAGGACCAAAACTCCCAACCATGGGTACAATAGGTACCATAGCTCAAGCCCAATTAAACTTTGTGTATCCATGAGGAGCTGAAATCCCTGAACCTAAAGCAATTCTCCAGTGTAGGTGACTATGTATAGGAAAACGCAATACCTTACTGAAAATGGGCATCTCCAGTAGAAATTGGAGCAATTACCCACTAATCTGACAGATCACTTGAATGCTCTCCTCAACCAAGTAGACCAGTTGGTGGGCAAAAATTCCTGAGGATTTCAGCTTGACAGTTTGTTATAGAGCTGCTCATAGTCTTCTAATTTTGTTATTCTGCTCCTTCAGAATAAAAAAAAACCAGAGCACTAGTGATAGTAGCCCACCAGATATTGGGTAGTGCAAATTTTTGGGTAGGGCAGTGCCAGATGTCCTTTTTGGTAATGTCTCAGGAATAAATAGTAATTCAGTACCTTAGTTCAAAGGATAGCTGACACAAGGGAAAAAACTGTATACAACTTTTTCAGTTGACCCTCTTGGACTTTTCCACCTTGCCCTGATAAAATTAGCTTCCTAAGTTACCACCAGGAAAGAGAAAAGATTTGTCAAGGTCAAGAAAATAAAGACTTCTATATTTGAAATCCATCCAGGTAGGGAAAACAAGGCATAGACATTGACACATTTCAGCCCTGGTGGGGCTAAACTGGGCCATGACTAAAGCCCACCAGCGCTAAAACGTGTCAATGTTTATGCATTGTTTCCTTTACCTGAATGGTCTTGAAATAAAGAAGATTTTATATAGGACAATGTCAGGGCAGGAGCCGAGGAACGGACAGGCAGGCCTAACAATGTAACGCACTGGCTGACAACAACCACCACCCACAGACCGAAGTCCCTCAGGGTGCGGAGTCTAAGTCCCAGGCTGCCCTTCACCAGGGCCCCTGATGGTGGGGATGGACTTGACGCAGCCAGGAACCAGGTCGCGGCCCCCGAGACACCTCAGCTGCGGTAATGGCCGCCGCCAATGGTGTGTAGCTGGTGGAAGAAACAAAAGAGTAGTCAGACAAGCCGGGGTCAACAACAACAGGACAAAACAGTACAGGACAGCAGACGAGAATCACAGGTCACAAGCCGGGTTCAGCAACAGAGGGTCAGATCAAAGGAGAATACAAAGAATAGTCAAGTCACAAGCCGAATCAGAATACCAGGAGAGTCACAAGAGTTAGAACAGAGTAATAGTGAAACAAAGACACAAGACACAAGTGCAAAGAGCATGTGCGGGCCACAGGCTTATATGTCATCAGCCACGCCCCTCTGGGGGGTGGACCTCAGAGACCTGAAGGCATAAAAAGGATTCCCATCATGCACAGCAGAATCCAAGATGGACGCCAGCACATGGAGTAACATAACCTCAGGGAAAAGGTAGGACCTTGACAGACATGCCATGCTGCCAAACTTTTCCTGGAAGATTGTGTGAGAGTGCATGCGGCTTTGGTCTAAGCTCAGGTGTTGTCATTTTCACAAGACATCAAGATAAAAGGGTTGTAACGGTTTTAACATGACATTTCAATCCTATGAACCCAGGAAGGTAAAGGGTCTTGTTAGGTGAGTAAGAATCTCTGAGATTAGTTAATTCCTATTTGGGAGTCAAAAGGAAGCCACTGCCGGGTCAATTTGGAGGTAATAGCCAAAGAAGTCCTTATCCATAATATATAGTTTGGAGGAATAGACAGGCTAGGGGAACCTTACTGTGTTTAAACAATAATATGCCTGTGCATGTGGTCAAGTTAATGATACCGTCTCAGGTTCCTTTATACAGTGTGCTGAGCTAAAATGTCTGCTTAACCTGTTTCCCCTTTGGATGGTTTTGGAAAAGCAAAACAAAGCAATGTGGTGGTCTTTGTTCATAAATGTGAAGCTGACTTTCGGGAAGCAGTTTTCGTGGAATTCTATTAAAAAAAAAACAGCCATCAATCGTTAAAAACCAGTGACATAATAGAGCCTTGGGAAGAGAAATAATATTGTGAGTCCTTGTGCAACCTTAATCAGACTAAACATTCCAATAGCACATATAATCTACAGGCATAAAAACCATTTACTGCATACAGAACTGGATTTATAGAGAGGCCACAGAATACAGTCACAACATGCCAGGAAAGGGCAGATCTATTCCCCTGTTGGCCTAACGGAGAAAAGTGGACCAAATGTATTTCCATTATAAGATTTAAAAAGTGTGGTGTGCCACAAGGATCTACAATGTAGTCATAAGAGTGGTACAAGAAAAGTGCCCAAAAATCTAACTTGTAAACACAGATGTTCTGCTCGCAATATATAACATCAATGAGAGTCTTTTATATAAAACTGCTCTTTAGAGTATCCACTGATAATGCCTATAGCAAAATTATCATCCCTGTCTTCTATTTCCATGTGATTGTGTTAGAATTAGAAATTAAATTAGGATGATTTGGGCGGACAGCCATAAAACCAATACAATGCAGTAATAACATGCAGTAGAGGGCATTATATAACTTTCATTGTTCAATTATAATGTCAGCCTACTAAAAACATTCTCAAGCAGAGAGGAGGTGCTGCTTGAGGAGCCACTGCAGGCCTCTTAGGGATAGATTAGATTAATGGCATTGCATTTCTAGAGCATGAAAAGAAGTAACTGGAGACCTATAGTTTGGCATAGCGGCTGTCAGTCATATCTAAAAATACTTGCCAACTAATATGGGAAGTGTTCTGCCATGTTTTTTTGTTTTTTTTTTTATAATAGAATGCCTAAGTATCAAAAGACTGACTTTCTTAAGCAAAACATGCTCAGTAACACATTTGACATTTCACTGAGGATTAATGAATTCATTCAATGTCAGTTATTAAATTGGCACTGGTGCACTTGGGGTTGAAATGCCATAGCTGAGTTAAATATTGATTTTGAGTTGCAAATAACCTGTAGCAAAAGTAAAATATATATTCAAACTGCATGCTATAGCAACAATTTAAATTGTTAGAAGGAAAACTATATCATTCTGGATTTACTAGGACCAATAAATAGCTCTGGCATACAAATAAATAGAGAGAAGGTAAAAATTATGCTACCATTTTTTTGGAATAACTGTAAAAACACGCAGGAGGGCACAAACATCTAGTGCATTACCAAAAAACAACTTTTATTAAAACCATAAACCAAAAAACACTCATAAACATGAGATAGAGGAATCATATTTAATCTTATATCCAGCCATGAGGCAATGTCATCTGACAACACTCTTGGGAAGGGGGCACATCCCCGAAACAGGTCATCCATGTGGCCAGATGATATTGCTTCTTTCGGTAATGCGCTAGGTGTTTGCGCCCTCTTGTGTGTTTTTACGGTTATTCTGTTGAGTTACCGTAGTCTGAGGAGGGTTGCACCAATGAAGCGTTACAACTTGTTATACAGTACCTCATATTGTAAAGCGCTGCGCAAACTGTTGGCACTATATAAATACTGTATAATACTACCTCAGAATATGTTACCGTCTGAAAGCTGGACTGTTTGTGTACACTTACCATTTTTTGGAGATTGATGCTAGGTTCACACTAATGTGGTGCAGTGCATTGCATGTGATTTGCACAGGAACCACGCTGCATTCCTGTGCAAATCACATGCAATTTGTGTGCGGTGCGATTGGAGCCATACATTATGTATGTGGGCAGCACAGTGGCTAAATGGTTAGCACTTCCGCCTGGCAGTAGTAGGGTCGTTGGTTCGAATCCCAACGAACGGTACCACCTGTCTGGAGTTTGCATGTTCTCCCTATGCCTGCGTGGGTTTTCTCCGGGTACTCCGGTTTCCTCCCATACTCCAAAAAAATGCTGTTAGGTTAATTAGCTCCTGCCTAAACTGTCCCTAGTATGTGTATGTATGAATGTGAGTTAGGGACCTTAGGTTGTACACCCCTTGAGGGTTAGGGACTGATGTGAATGTACAATATATGTATGTAAAGTGCTGCGTAAATTGACAGCGCTATATAAGTACCTGAAATAAATAAATTATGTATGGCTCAAATTGCACCGCACCCATACCAAAAAGGTGCAGGACCCTTTTTTGGGTCTGCACTAGAATCGGATTGCATGAGTATTCACACCTATGCAATCCGATTCTGCACATTGCACTGCATTTTCGGGGTGTTGTTAACTAAACTTACACACCCGCATTGGTTCGCATGAACGGGGTGCGATTCTGATGCAGTGCAGAATTTGCACAGAAAACACTGCAAATTCCACACCGCATCAGTGTGAACCCAGCCTTAAGGCTAAAACACTGATGCTAACACCGATTGGAGGATATTACCAAACAAACTCAGTTTGTAAAGCAAATACAGGTTGGGCTATGAGAGTTAAAATGACATTCCATCAGGATTCATATTTTTGTGATATCATTCACCATAAAGGAGTCCCCCTTTTGCCTGTATTTTTTGTGGTTGGTGGGTGGCCAGTTTTAAGCCAAAACTCTGCAAAGCCGAAAAACTAAAAAGTATTCCGTTTTGGCAAGTGTTAACCGTAAACCAAGGGTTTAGGTCTAGGAGATGCGAATAGCATTTTTACTTTTTTTTTGTATGGTTGAATTGGATGGAGTATTGTCTTTTTTCAGCCAGACTAAATATGTAACTATGTAACTTACCTGATCCATTGCTCCCCTACACTGCGGCAGTGGACTGTTACTCAAAATCCTCATATCCAATGGAGGACTATGGGCTCTACATTGGTCTTGATGACATCAGGGGACCTCAGACCGTTGTACTGCAGGACAGATAAGGCTTCAGGGGCCAGTCTAGCAGCGAGGAGGATTAGGTAAATAAAAGTGATTTTGATAGTTCCCTAAGCATAATCCAGCAGTTAACCCTTGCAGTGTAGGCAGAGTCCCACTGCATGGGAGGACTGTTTAATTTCAGCTTTAAGCTAAGGACTAAGGTCTATTACCTGCCTTGCCCATTTTCCCAGGAACATGTACATTTATTTATTTCAGGTACTTATATAGCGCTGTAAATTTACACAGTGCTTCACATATAGATTGTACATTCACATCAGTCCCTGCCCGCATGGAGCTTACAATCTAAGCTCATATTCATAAACACTAGGGCCAATTTAGATTTAGACAGGACCTATTTAACCTACTAGTATGTCTTTGGAGTGTGGGAAGAAACTGGAGTACCCTAAGGAAACCCACGCAGGCACAGGGAGAACATGCAAATCCCAGGCAGGTAGTGTCATGGTGAGGAGTCAAACTAGCAAACCTAATGCTGCTAGGCAGAAGTGCTAACCACTTAGCCACCTATTTACTTTAAAATATCACATGGGGGGGGCGCATGCGCGGCCAGGGACGATGGCGGCTGCATTCTAGCTGAGCTCCGCTCATCCCCGGCCAGCGCGGACTCACCTGCTACACGCCGCTGCTTCCCTACTAATAAGGGTGAGTCCCACCCACTTGGCACCCGGCCCGGCTCCAGGGAGAGATCCGTATGGGGAAGATAGGGCACTGGAAGCCCCCCTCCCCGCAGCCACCGGATTCGCGGCCCTCGCCGCTCCGGCGGTTCCTGTCCAGGCCGCAATCCCCAGCCTCCAGTATGCCCAGGAACCCAGGGAGAGATCCCGGCCCCCCGGTGGTCACGGAGGGTACTGCACCTTCATGCCTGTCAGCTTCCATGCCTGCCTCTGCCCTGACTCAGCCCCAGATGGAGGACTCTGATCCCCATAATATAACTGGGGATCCCCAGCATATAACTGGGAGGGCAGCAGAATACTCTGCATCGGGAAATCATCCTCCCTCCACCCAGATATCTCAGCAAACCATACCGTCTCCTTCCCTCACACTTTCAGCGCTAGATGACAAGTTGCAAATTTTTCTGCGCAATATTACCGCATCCATATCCGCTGAAATTGGAAAGCTGGCATTAGATCTCAGAGGGGAAATAACTCAGATTGGAGATCGCACGGATAAATTGGAGACTGAGTTTGATGCTTTGGTGCAATACGTTCATGTTTTGGAAGAGGATAACGCATATTTGAAGCATTCCATGTCCCAAATGCAACTCCAGCAAGAAGACTTAGAAAACCGGGAACGGCGCCAAAATATCCGTATACGCGGTATGTCCGAATCTATCGCTGATGCGCAATTGCACCGTCACCTTCTGTCCTTCTTTAGCGCAACTGCTCCATTGGTTCCGGAAACGGATTGGCGAATGGACAGGGCTCATCGCTCACTGGGCCCAAAACCTGTCGAAGGCACCAGACCACGCGACGTCATAGTTCGCTTCCACTTTTTTCAGAGCAAAGAAGCCTTATTATCAGCTGCTCGCCACAAATCATCTCTGGAATTTAAAGGTGACAGACTCCAACTCTTCTGCGATTTGTCTCTGACTACCTTGGCCAAGAGACGAGCCCTGAAGCCGCTCACCTCACACCTCCAACAACATCATGTCCTTTACCGATGGGGGTTTCCTTTCCGGTTGGTCGTGACTAGGGATGATTCCCAAGTCGTGCTTCGTGATCTTCAAGAGGTGGATTCCTTCTTAAAGCGCCTGGGACTTCCACCTTTGCCTGAAGATGTGTCCCCTCTGCCACCAACTCCGTCTCGTCCATCCGCCACCCCCAACAAGATCTGGACTCCAGTCCGCGGAGGTCGGAAGAGACTCACACGTACCCCACAGCGTCCACGTCACCCTCAGTAGATCAATCCATCTGTATGATGATTCTCTGGGGTGCCCTTCCGATGTGTTTCCGGTGATGATCCTTCCTTCCTGGGTTTTTTTTTACATAATATTTTTTTCTTTTTGGGTTTCTCTTTTCTGTCCGGCCGAACCATTGTTGGGTGCATTTTCTCACTTCTGTTTTATCTGGCCGGGCATGACGATTTTTCTGATGTCTTGGTTGTCGTGCTGCTCCCGAATTTGTCTAGCCATAGGCCTAGACGACTTGGGCCAATTGGTTGTTCCCGAGTTTATATCCCCATGGATACTTATGTCAATTTCTATGTTTACACTTTTCTGTGTTACTTTATTGTTTTTTGTTTTTTTTTCTATTGCATCGATGGTATTTCATTTCTTTTTTAGGCTAACACATTTGCTTCAATTTTTGTTATTTTATAATGGCTTTGCGGTTTATGTCGTATAATGTCAAGGGCCTCAACTCCATTCAAAAAAGGTGGATGGCTTTGAGGGAATTTCGATCCTCAGGAGCAGACATTATTTTTGTTCAAGAGACCCATTTCAAATCAGCTGGCTCCTTTCGTTTTGCCTCAAGATTTTTTCCCCAAGCCTATTCGGCCTTTGATCCCTCCGGGAAGGCTGGGGTGGCAGGTTTGATTGGGTCGCACTGCTCCCTTCGGATTGTTTCCTCCAGAGTTGACCAAAAAGGTCGTTTCATTATTCTGGAATGTATGCTGGGTAACACTCCCCTTGTTCTGCTGAATTTATACGCCCCCAATACGGGTCAACTGCAATTTCTTTCCCAAACACTCTCCGCTTTAGACTCTTTTTCCACTTCACATGTGATTGTGGGGGGTGATTTTAATTTGATTTTATCCCCCCATAAGGACAGGAAAGTTCTTTTTGAGTCCACACCCTCGAAGCGGCAATGCTCCGCTTCAAAATCCTTTCGTAGACTGATAAGGGAGCATCGTCTCTTCGATGCCTGGCGGATTAAACACCCCACCCATAAACAATTTACTTTCTACTCCACCCCCCACCGTAGCTTCTCCCGCTTAGATCATTTTTTCATCTCTGCCCCATTGCTTTCACTCTTGGTCTCTTCTGAAATTAACCCCATTACCTGGTCTGACCACGCCTCTCTGACTTTAAACCTTTTCTTTCCTCCCGCTTTACCCAAACCATGTCATTGGCGCCTTAATGAGACCTTCCTCTCCACAGATCATCTTAGGGATGAATTGTCTCGGGGACTTGATACCTATTTTACCCTCAATGTTGGCTCCGTAGCCTCTTCCTCTATTTTATGGGAGGCCCATAAGGCGGTATTTCGGGGACTCTGTATTTCTATGGGGTCTCGTTTAAAGAAATCTGCGGCACGTGCTAAGGCCTCTCTTGTACATCAACTATTTTTGGCGGAACGACGGTTGATGGCCAAGCCTTCCATTTCTGGACTCCGGAAGGTAACATTTTTACGTGACCGAATTAAAACCCTCGACTCCAGTAAGGCTGCACAATCCCTGCTGTGGGTTAAACAGAAATTTTATGAATTTTCCAACAAACCCCACCGTATGTTAGTCAATCGACTTAAAGCTCAGTCTCCTTCCACGATGCCTGATCTTTTAATCCAACCAAACGGCAGTCCTACCTATGATCCTCATGTCATGGCAACCCTTTTTGGCTCCTACTATGAGAAACTGTATAACTGTTTGATCCCAGGCCTCCACCCGCCTCTCACACAGTTATCCTTTGACAATTTTTTTGATTCCTTGTCATTTCCGAGACTATCTCCCTCAGACATTGCCATTCTTAATGCTGACATTACGATAGAGGAATTACTTGATACAATTAAACATCTCCCTTCTCGTAAGGCCCCGGGTCCGGATGGTTTACCCTACACCTATTATAAATCCTTTATTGGTATCCTGGCTCCCCATCTCCTTTCTCTTTACAGAGATCTTTTTAAGGGGGTCACACCCCAGACTGACTTTTCACGAGCCTATATCTCGGTTATCCCTAAACCCGATAAGGATCCCTCTATTGTAGACAACTACCGTCCGATTGCCCTACTTAATTCCGATTACAAGATTTTCACAAAAATTTTAGCCAACCGACTGTCCGGAATTATTTCCAAACTCATACATAGGGACCAAGTGGGCTTTGTGCCTTCCAGACATGCTGCGGATAACACCAGGAGAACTATTGATCTGGTTGATCTGGTTAATCGATCCTCCACCCCTGCTGTGTTACTGAGCTTGGACGCTCAAAAAGCTTTCGACCGGTTAAGTTGGCCCTACATGTTTATGGTTTTGGAGAAGTTTGGTTTCCGGGGTCCATTTGTAGCAGCCTTGAAGGCCCTTTATTCTTCCCCATTTTCGCAGGTCAGATTAGCATCTTTTCTTTCACTCCCTTTTCAGATGTCAAATGGCACACGTCAGGGTTGTCCACTCTCCCCTCTGCTGTTTATTCTTTGCCTGGAGCCACTGGCCACAGCCATTAGGTCGAATCCGGATATTCGCGGGATACATTCCCATACCCATGAGTACAAATTATCGCTGTTTGCAGACGACATCCTCCTCACACTCACGAGTCCCTATACTTCTTTACCAATTTTGCATCGGATCTTGAAACGATTTGGGGCTATTTCAGGTTACAAAGTTAATACATCTAAAACTGAGGCACTCCCAATTCACGTCCCACCTGTCACATTATCCTCGCTTCAGGAAGCCTTTCCCTATCGGTGGTGTACCCATTCTTTAAAATATTTAGGTACTAATCTTACTTCCTCTTACCAATCCATATACGAGGCCAATTTCCCTCCACTATTCATAGCAATTTCTCGCTCTCTGAAACGATGGGATGCCTTGCCCATTTCTTTCCTAGGACGCATTAACGTATTAAAAATGACAGTGTTGCCTAAACTTTTGTACCCGTTTGCGACCCTCCCTGTTCCCATTCCTATGTCCAAACTTCACTCTCTTCAGAAATCTTTCCTGCATTTTATTTGGCACAATAGGCGGCACAGGATTGCACGTTCCGTTTTGCTTTCCCCAAGATCTAGGGGGGGCTTGGGGGCCCCGGATATTATAACATATTACTGCGCAACTCATCTTCGTTTTCTCATGTCATGGTCTTCCCATCATCCTCCCAACACATGGACTGAGATCGAATCTTTGCAATTGTCCCCAGCTCATCCATGCTCTCTCCTTTGGTCGACCTCAGCAGTGGATGTCTCCTCCTTTCGCCATTTATTTCTGGGACCTATGTACTTTTCTCTGACTGTTTGGCGGAAATGTAGGGCTAAATTTACATTGGCCTCTGATTGCTCCCCACTGACAAATGTCCTCTATAACCCTAATCTCCCAGACAATATGTCCATGTCCCGGATGTCGCATTGGGTTGTAGCTAACCTTTTTCAACTGCGTCACTTGGTACATCCGGTGACTCGTAAGTTACACTCATTCCCAGTCCTCCAGAAAAAAGCCCTCTTACCTCCTCAACACCTATATATTTATCTTCAAATATGCCACTTTTTTTCCACTTTATCTCCCTCATTGACTCTGGGGAAACCTACTCCCTTTGAAAGTTTATGTATGCAGGGTCCCCACCATAGGGGTATAATCTCTAATACTTATAAACTTCTTATGGAAGCCCCCTCCTTATCCAATGATACTCACCTTTATATGCGTAGGTGGTCTCAATTCATACAACGTGACATTGATTTATTGACATGGAAGAAAATTTGGGAAAATGCATCTAGATCTTCTGTCTGTGTGGTTTTTAAGGAAAATATTTACAAGATTATGATGTTATGGTATAAAACACCTGAGGTTCTGCATGCTTATAATCCGAGTGCTTCTCCTGATTGCTGGCGCTGTAGTAGAGACCCTGGTACTCTCTATCATATTTTTTGGACATGCAGCTCCATTACCCCTTTCTGGCAGGATGTTCTTTCCTTGTTGAATTCATTGCTGCATGTCTCTCTCCCACTTGATCCCTTACATTTTTTACTGGGTCTACCATTCCCAGGATTACCTAAATTATCCAGGAAACTCGCTGTCCATGTGCTGACCGCGGCCAGGAGAAGCATTCCTATGTGTTGGTTATCCTCTACTCCTCCTTCAATGTCAATTTTGTACAAACTCATTGCTGATGTAAGACAGATGGAATATTTGACTGCACTACATAGTTGTTCGTTTGCTGTATTTGAGATGATTTGGATCCCATGGGATACTTTCACCTCTTCTATGCCGGTCCACGTTGCAAGGCCCTGATATCCTTTACATTGATATTTATGACTCCGCTGGTCCTGACACTATTTAATTTTGCCATCGATGTATCTTTCTGTTATGTTTATTTTCTCTTCTTAACCTTTTGAAATATACTGTTTTTGTATTTCATGAAAACCAATAAAAATTGTTAATACGAAAAAATATCACATGGGTTTAGTCCAATAATACAGACCTGAGACTGCAGCCATGGGTAACATTGTATAACTCTTGTTATCACACAATGTTACTTATGCTATAGTAGGGTTTCTCAACTATGGTTCCTCCAGAGGTTGCTAGGGGTTGCTTGAGCAATAGGTAATTTCTGATCCTCAAATGGATAACCACTGACACCAATGATCTTTTTTTAGCTATCTGTAAGAGCATTCTTCCCAATGACTATTATGATAATGTACTATAAGCTGTAGATATAATAATAATTATTATCAAGGGTTCCCTGAAGCCAAAAAGTTATATCAAGGGTTTTTCATGTTAAAAAGGTTGAAAAGGTTGTGCTATAATATAATAGTAGCCTTATGGGCTGGAGAAGCAAGGTGGGCGGGAATGCAGTTTTAACACCCCTACCTGCTCATCTGATCAAGACAAACAGAGATGGTAGTAGAGAGTATAACACTGTGTGCTACAGATCCTGATAGAATATAAATTCAATAAATGATTTCTTCCAATTAATAGACACTGTTCTATTGTTGCTTCGGTATGTTTTGCTCTTGATTTTGTAATTCAGCACCTCTACGCATGGGAGAGGAACAGTCTGTATTCCAAATCCTCTGAGAAAAAACTTCTACTTTCAGCACTGAAAGTTTTACTATGTAGTGTGCAAAACACCAAAAAACTGCTAATAACAGGTAAATAAGTATGAAAAAAAAAATCAAATATACTGTACTTGCTGTATTTCCACCTGACAAGCAGAAACACGACATTTCTCACACAACACACAATTCCACGGAATTTCAGCTGTCAGTCTGGAATTTCTGTCACTCACTCTGATATCACTTCTTAAACCATATTCCCCCCCCCGATGAGTGTGAAGAGAAACTTAAAATGTATTTTTGCATAACATCTGGCAATGTTTTTTCTTTTTCCAAACTGTACTGTGGAAAACAGAACATGATTTTAGGATTAAAATGGATAGACATCAACGTTTTCTGGGTTTGCAAAACTTGTTAACAACATTTTGCAGTAAAAATCCACCTTCAGTTTGTCATGTCACAACTGCAGTAGACTAGAGTGTTCCACTTACAGAAAGAAAACATGTTCCCACTGTGGATAAAACACCTTCACCATTTATAAATTAGTAAAACAGAACAGATTGCCGTCAGCCATCCCCAATTTGGAGGGACTGTCCTTCTTTTGGAACCCAATCGCTCCATCCCTCTTTCCTCCTCAGTTGTCCCTCTTTTTGGTTCGATGGGTACTAAAAATGTTATATTATACTAAAATTGTCATCTAATTTCTATATGACTGTATCTGTGCTTTTGGAAAGCCAAGGAAAAGCAGTGGTGAAGAGAGGCGTATGTATATGAATTCTTAACTTTTCTTCATGGTCTGCGATTTTGCCAGAAATTCTCTCCCCACCCCCCTGCCCATAACCTTCCGGACATGTCATTGGCCCCCGAAGGCTCCAGGAGCAGTCGCAAAGTGCACCGCAGCTCGTGCATGCACAGTGAGAAGCTGGATGTGAAGCTGCAAGGAATCACAGCCGGCTTCCCAAAGTAAACATGCTGGTTCCGGATACCGAAGACCAGTGATGAGGCTCTGGATACCTGGACAGGTAAGTGTCTTTTTTATTAAAAGTACAGTATTTGTACATGTTGACTTTTTGCTCAAACAGACTGAAGCTTCTCTTTAAGGTTTACGCCAAATCTGCATGTTGTCACAAATCCTTACACTTTAGCTACATGAACATATTTCAGTTTCCTGGGAAAAGCTGTTCATCTTCCATTTTTTACATTTATATGCCAGAAACCCCATTCATATATTCATTTAGAAACAGTTTTTCTATTAACAAGGTCAATGTTTTTTGAGGATCTGAGTAGCTAAACGCACAGATGATATGTAACAGGCCGCAGTTTTCTTTCTCTGCTGCAATTCTCTGGGCTGAAAGTCATTTATAGATGGAGAGCATTTAAATTGAACAGAATAATACAACAGAATTGTATTACAATTGTGTGCTAGGATTAGGTCATGCTGCATTTCCTAGTATCTGCCATCGAGGCTTAGCTAGGTAGTGTGTCCCTGAAATGATTATTCGATGACAATACATGTCATATTTACTGGCTGTAACTTTGTTGCACTGAATAAGTAGTTATCCTCCAGTAACATAGCTTTTCTGTATCAGCTAGATTTATTTTTATCAGTTTCTTTAAAAATTTTCAACAAGACTAAAGTGAACCAAGCATTAACATTTTTCATAATAAGCAAACACATGCTAAGTAATGTATAACACTGACTGGAATGTATTATGTCTAACAGGTATCACAGTACCCCCCGACAATGTCTTCATCTGCATTTCTCCTAGATTGTAAGCTCTAACAAGCAGGGTCCTGTTTCCTCTCGTACCCCATGATATTGTAACTGTAATGTCTAATTTCATTTTGGAAAGCACTGTACAAACTGTTGGCGTTATATAAATCCTGTATAATATTAATAATAATTTCTCTCCAGAAGGATGGCACAGGTTTGTTCCAGCTTCTTTAACCCCTTTACAACGGCCGGACACAAATGTGCGGCCTCCCGGCATCTAGGCCTAGACGCTGAGCGGCCGCACATTTGCGTTCATGTAACAAAAAACATATGTGCTGAGAGCAAAAGCCCTGCGTGCTCCCAGCACACATATCCAGTACTCACGGAAAGGTCCTGGTCTGCTCTTTCAATCGAGACCTTTCCCGATCATGTGACTGCTGTGACGACGCATCACGGTGGTCACATGATCCCTAAACCATGCCCCTACCGGAGTCTGAAACTCTTAATGGGCCAGGAGGCGCCGGCGGCAGGGGGTTAAGGATCACCATCTACTTTCTGCACTGGGAGACTGTCTCAGAGATGACACTCATATAAATCCTGGCGCATGTGTAGTTATAGGCTGTGTTCACAAATGCCTGACAAAGAGCAGCCTCTGCTGCATCCTCTCACTTTTTGGGTTTGTGACAAAATCTGACCACTCAACACTGAGATCATTTTAGCCTAAGCAAATACCTATGTCAATTTCTGAATTTCAATGCTAAAAGGTGGAGTTATTTGAAACATATGCTTCTCTTGCATTGTCTGAAGACACGAAATGTAAATGTACCCCTATTGTATAGTCTGGCATCAGAATTGTATTCATGCAGACGTGTAAAGGTACTGAACAATTCGAGTAATTGTAAAGCCTTAAAAATGGTTGCTCCCTCCTCCACCTACCTAGTCTGCATATCCTGTATACAAAAGATCTGTGTATTCACCTTTTTTTAATCTGCTCCAATCCAGTCACATGATTGTGCAGCTCTGGATCCCCAGTGTCTGTGCTCAACTACAGCTGTGAATTCAAGCAGCTGTGAATTCAAGTAGCTGTGACATCTCCCACAGGTTCCCACGGCCCAGCTATTGTTGACGCTCCTCTCCCCTGCAGCCACCACTCATTGAGCAGACCATACTGGATGAAAAAGAGGTAAGTATATGGATCTTTTTTATTCAGGGTAGCAGGACAGGTAGGAGGATGAGGAGGGAACATTTTTATGATTAGTTAAAGTGGCTCTAAAAGCTGAAGGATTTTTACCTTTATGCATTCTCTGCATTAAGGTAAAAAACCTTCTGCATGGGGCTCCCTTCTCAGCCCCCATAAATACTTACCCGATTCTGATCTCAATCCAATGATAAGCTTGAGAGCAGCATCTCTTTCTCTCCTCACTGGCAGCGCCGGGAGCCAGTGTTGTCAATCACAGCCAGTGAGGAGGGATCAGGGTGTAGGGCTGAGCCAAGCTCTGTGTGTCTATGGACACACATAGCCGGCTTGGGAGCAAGCATGGATAGGTGCCCCCATAGCAAGCGGCTCCCTGGAGGTATCAATCAGCAGGGGCCAGGAGTTCTGGTGGGGGACTTAAAAAGAGGAGGATTGGGGCAGGTAAGAATTATATGTTTATTATATAAAAAAAAGCCTTAAGAATCACTTTATGTTATGTTTTACTGTTATTTTATTTAAAGCAATACAAAAGGATCCTGTGTTTTTTTGGTTTTTTTTTAAATAACATGTCATACTGTAATGGTTTTGTGCAGAGCAGCCCCAATCCTCTTGTTCTTGGATCCCCTGCCGGCGCAACTGACCACTCCCCCCCACTGAGTGCCCCCAGGGCTAGAAGCTTGCTCTTGGTTTACTTTTGCATGCACGGTGCTGAGCCACCTCTGTGTGTCTATGAGACACACAGGGCACAGCTCAGCCCCACCCCCCTCTTCCTCCTCACAGGCTGTGATTGACAGCAGCAAGAGCCAATGGCTGCCGCTGTGTCTCAGCCAATGAGGAGGGAGAGACCCAGGAGAGCCACTTCTCTTGTGCACAGCACTGAATCACAATTGGGCACAGGTAAGGGTCTGCAGGGGAATCTGCACACAGGAGGCTTTTTACCTTCATACATAGAATGCACAAAAGTAAAAAACCTTAAGCTTTTAGAACCACTTTAAGAAGGCCTTTTAGAATTAAAGGAACTCTGCCATGAGATAAAAAAACAAGCTGCAATTGCTAGTTGCCTGGCTGCCTTCTATTTTAATCCTTTCTGAGGGTCTGTTCACCTCAGATGTGATGGGACTGCATAGAGAGGCTATTCCAGCACAGTCCAACCGCAAGACAAGGAAAAATGCTGTGTCTCCTGTGTACCCAGTTCACATCACTGCATTGTGCACTGAAAATAAGTACTGCATGTACTATTTATTTTCAGCACAGAGCAGGACACCACCTCACACCACAGAGCTTCATGAAATGTTTGTGTTCAT
Source organism: Staurois parvus (assembly GCF_062004578.1). NCBI lineage: Eukaryota > Metazoa > Chordata > Amphibia > Anura > Ranidae > Staurois > Staurois parvus. The sequence continues at coordinate 10,268,036 of NW_028317876.1, forward strand.
TAAAAAAATGGAACAGTGCAATACAGTGCAATCACTTCCTTAGGAACACACTGCATACTAGCTGCTGGACCCGAAGTCCTTGACCCGATCCAAGGATAAAGCAAATTAAGCCAAACCTCTTGAACTTTATCCTTCTCCTGTCTCACTGACTCAACATACTGAAACCAGAGGATCAGAACGACAGCCAAGCATTTTTGTAAGGAGGTCAGTGTGCAACCACTTTATTTCTTGACAGATTTTCTCTAAAATCACTTGAAAACAAAGTACTGAATAAGATTTTCTTTTAAAGTGCATCAATCAGTACAAACAGAACATACAAAAATAAAATTCTACCACACCATAAACATTTTTACTAATTAAAATTCACACAAAGTATATTTTTTTCCCCTTTTATGCTCTAAAGGACTTCAAGGGACAAGGGGTAATACTCCTTGTCCCTCCCCAACATTCATAGAATTGCCGTATCACCTTCTACAACCACTAATAAAACAACACATTAATAGAAGATTTTATAGCCTGCATTGTCAGGCAATTATTTGCAGTAGTGTGTGGAATATGGGGCTGTGTCTTTGGGTCCAAGTCTATCTCCATACATACTATAAAACGTTACAACTTTAATCAAGACTATAGGGGCAGAAGACACCTTCGGGTCATTGGATGTGCTATGCATATCATGTGCAGCGCAAGGAAAGCAATATAATGAATACAATTTCAGGCATTTTCAAATCTAAAGAAGAGGAAATGTATCATTACATCCATGGTACTCTGTAAACTTTATATTCATAAGCTCCTGGGAGCTAACCTTCTCTCTTCATCAGATCTGAAAGGATTTCTAAAGCCTGGCAATGCTGATATATATTCTGAGCAGTATTTGATTTGGGCGAACAGGTTGCCAGCAATATGCTGCATTGCAAAGCATTTCAAAGAACTGTCGTGTCTATAGCCAGGAAACAGTGGGTTTAAAAAAAATATAATAATATATTGATATATTTTTGTTTCATTGTATTAACAGCCACCTGTTCCTTTTATATTTGTACAGCAATGTGAAAAATGCCAAACACGCTGTTCAGCTTTCTCAAAGTGTCTGAATTTCCTACAAAAGGAAGAAGAAATGCCTTGAACCCATAAGGGACAATTTGTCAAACAGGAATGTGCAATGATGACACCAACAACAAATAAGAAGTTATCATCTCAATGGTACAATTTTAATAAACAAAGAAGGCCAAAAAGTTACATTCAAGCAGGCCCAGACTGGCAGATTGCCAGGGATAGTATTTGTGTTATCATACCTGAGAGTACTGGTGCACTGCTAAACACTATCCAGCCTCAGATCTTTTATAGGAAAAAGCCAACTTTATTGTAAATTGTATGCCTCATCAATACTGCACAAGACACGATAGAACTTTTATTGTACCAGCAGGCCTAGTAAAGTTTGATCAGACAGATGCTAGACTATGCTCAAGACTGTACTTATTTCACCAGCCTATAAGCAAAGCTTTAAATTAAAAAAAACAGATGGGACTAGGTAACTAGGTATCCTGAAATAGTTATACCTGTTTAATAATTAGCAATGCTGAATTACAGCTCCAAAAAATATTCCCAAAAATGGAGTTATCACCAGTTTGGCAAAATAAGTTTACTTGTATCCTTCTTTAAAATGTTATTGTCCATTCATGTTACACATCTGTGGCTGTATGCCAAAAAATGTGGACGTGTTTCCCTGCCAGAAAACCACAGATGTTGTGTACAGCTACCCATAAAAAGCAATGGGTAGCAGGATATATACGTTAGTACTTCCGTAAACATGCACATGTGCATTGACACACTGCTTTAGATATAGACTGTCTGCATCCAGGGTTATGCATCTGCACACATGTGTATGTTTATGCAACTACTGATATATATCCTCGTACAGCCATTATGTGGCATGCAGCCATACGTTTCCATGTGCATGAGCCCTTCAAACCATTTAAAAGAAACATCCTGCAAGGTGTACCATTTGAAATAATGTAAACACTGATCCAAATGATGGCTATAGAAGACTTGCATGCATTCAAAATATATTCTAAATTGATTCATACATGACCTGGGCATTATTAGTTTATTAATGTACGCATGATCCATCATATATATCCATGTATGCTAGAAACCCAAACAACTGAAAACAACAAGACTGGCAAATCAGTGCTCATAAATCCACACGTTACAATCTATCCAGATCCACAGCTTTTTGTTCCACAGGTTATCCATCCATTAGAAGTGAATATACTGTTAATATAACATCCTCTATATTTGGTGGACAGTCAATCTCTTAATAGGCACAGCACACCTATGATTATACATAATGGTAAAGGTCAGTCTATGTTTTTGTGGGTCTACCACGCATAATTAGAAATTCTACAAACTATAACATAAATATATACACTATAACACAAAACTTGGAAACAGGTGCTGACTGGCCGTATTATCCAAAGGAGTACATATATTGTGGAGCAGGTTACATAGTTACAAACTTAGTCTGGCTGGAAAAAGACAAAAGTCCATCCAGTTCAATCATAAAAAATAAAGTTATAATCCTACACATACAGTTGATCCAGAGGAAGGCAAAAAAAACCCAGCAAAGCATGATCCAAGGACAAAAAAATCCTTCCTGATCCCCTGAGAGGCAACCAGATATTCCCTAGATCAACTTTACCTATAAATGTTAGTATCCAGTTATATTCTGTGTATCTAAGAAACAATCCAGGGCTTTTTTAAAGCAATTCACTGAGTTGGCCAGAGCAACTCTTGAGGGAGTCTATTCCACATTTTCACAGCACTTACTGTGAAGAAACCTTTCCGTATTTGGAGATTAAATTTATTTTCCTCCAGAAGTAAGGAGTGCCCCCTTGTCCTCTGTGATGACATCAGGGTGAATAGCTCTACAACAAGTTCACTATATGAACCACTGATGTATTTATACGTGTTGATCATATCCCCTCTTAATCTCCTCTTGTCAAGAGAGAATAAATTCAGTTCCTCTAATCTTTCCTCATAGCTGAGTTCCTCCATGCCTCTTATCAGTTTGGTTGCCTTTCTCTGTACTTTCTCCAGTTCCCCAATGTTCTTTTCGTGAATTGGTGCCCAAAATTGCAATGTTGCATCAACTCATCTCCCAGACATCAGAATCTGTCAATGTGACTCAATCACATCTCCTATATACCTTCTCTCTATGTGATCTATCCCTCTGTACCATCTATATAAAGCAGTTTTTACCCCATCTTCCTCCCTCTTGAGAAGTATCTATATTGCCAAAAGTATTGGGACACTACTCCAAATCATTGGATTCAGGTGTTCCAATCACATCCATGGCCACAGATGTATAAAATCAAGCACCTGGGCATGCAGACTGCTTCTATAAACATTTGTGAAAGAATGGGTCGCTCTCAGGAGCTCAGTGAATTCAAGTGTGGTGCCGCAATAGATTGCCAACTGTGCACTAAATCCATCCATGAAATTTCCTCGCTACTAATATTCCACGGCCAACTGTTAGTGGTACTGTAACAAAATGGAATAAACTGGGAACAGCAGAAACTCAGCCATGAAGTGGTAGGCCACGTAAAATAACAGAGTGGGATCAGTGCATGCCAACTGTCTGCAAAGGGAATAGCTAAATACCTCCAAACTTCATGTGGCCTTCAGATTAGAACAACAACAGTGCGTAGAGAGCTTCATGGAATGGGTTTTCATGGCCGAGCAGCTGCATCCAAGCCTTACATCACCAAGTGCAATGCAAAGCGTCAGATGCAATGGTGTAAAGCACGCCACCACTGGTCTCTAGAGCAGTGGAGACGTGTTCTCTGGAGTGACAAACCATGCTTCCCTGTCTGGCAATCCAAGAACAGTGCTTGCCTGACTGCATTGTGTTAAGTGTAAAGTTTGGTGGAGGGGGGGTTATGGTGTGGGGTTGTTTTTAAGGGGTTGGGCTTGGCCCCTTAGTTCCAGTGAAGTGAACTCCTAAGACGTTAGCATACCAAGACATTTTGGACAATTTCATAGTCCCAACTTTGTGGGAACAGTTTGGGGATGGCCCCTTCCTGTTCCGACACCGCACCAGCGCACAAAGCAAGGTCCATAAAGACATAGATGAGAGAGTTTGGGGTGGAGGAACTTGACTGGCCTGCACAGAGTCCTGACTTTAACCTGACAGAACACCACTGGGAAAAGTTAGAGCGGAGACTGCGAGCCAGGCCTTCTCGTCCGACATCAGTGCCTGACCTCACAAATGTGCTTCTGGAAGATATGTCAAAAATTCCCATAGACACACTCCTAAACCTTGTGGACAGCCTTCCCAGAAGAGTTGAAGCTGTTGTAGCTGCAAAGGGTGGGCCAACTCAATATTGAACCCTACAAACTAAGACCGGGATGCCATTAAAATTCATGTGCGTGTACAAGTAGGTGTCCCAATACTTTTGGCAATATAGTGTATTTGTGCACAACACAAGGGCTGAAAAGGGTTTGCAATTCTAAAAATCCTCATTTAGTTGGAGCCCATTGGATACATGAGTATCCTCAGTGCATCCTGTTATAAGGTGAATACAACCTGTTTGGTGCATCTCCAGCATGGCAAGCAGAACACATGACACAAGTCCGCATGAAGGGCATGGTCTGATGGCCGTGGTAACACATTGGATACCTTCATCTGCCATTGTTCTCTTGCTGAGTGTCCTATATGTCTCCGTGCCTTTAACGAGGAGTGGGCTCACTTCAGGCAAACCTGCCCTTAATTTATCCACTACTATATGTGCGCAATTTGGAGACTCTCAAAACCATAGAGTTATGGCCCCAGTATACTGAGGAAACTAGGCAAGGCACTGTGGCTTTCACATATATTTGCAAATGTGTGCAACTTAAAGCACTGTTTTAACATGAACTGTTAGACAGGGCCAATTTAGCTTTATTGAATGCTAGCTGATAAGTGAGCAGGGACATGTTCTGTTGTTTGTATTGTGCAAAGCTCCTTCCATGTGTACCTTACTGTAAAGGCTAGTTATAGATTGGGGTGGTTGCTATTTATCTATACATCTGATGGCTGTAGTGACAGGCTTTATATAACTCAATGAAAAAATGTACTAGCATAGGTCACTGTCTGTGAAGTCCCATGTCAGGGTGAGAAGGAGATCCATAAGGATGGGTAGCTGGCGTTCTATGCAAATCACAGCTATTCTTGAAAAAGCTGATCTTGAGTTACCCCTTCCACCACCTAAGATGCCCTCCATTGGTCTTTTAAAGTGATGGCTGTCATAGATGACAATAAGGGGGATTGTAAAGTTCAAGAAGACAAGGTCTGGCTAAAATTTATCAAGAAAATTGTGTTTAGTATATATGCAGATACCACGTAGCCGATCTCTGCAAAAATGTCAGACATTAATGACCAGTTGAAGTAGATATTCACAGAAGTAGATATTCAGTCAGATAGACTTTCCTATAGTCTTATATCCCCTGTCATGTTATACAGTTGCAAAGTGCTTAAATATAATTGAGCATTCAAATAGTAACCAGGGTTTGACCATGCTGCCAAGTGTACTCCATAATTTAGCAGAACTGGTCAGGCACACCCACTCTATTCATTAACATTATAAGTATGGATGTTCAGAATGAAGAATGTGACCACTGCTCATATATGCCAATATAAACATCAGAGTAGGAAGGCATGAAGTACCCTTCAATTAACCATTTTCCATGTGAAAATCACTTAACAATCATAACATACAGTTGTCTAGTGCTATAAATAGAAAACAAGGTTCAATGTTTCTATAGGGTTAAATGAAAAAAAAAAACCACAGAAAGCAATTTTTTTTCTTCTGCTTGGGTTCTCACAACTGGCTCCCTGATTATGCGCGGCTATACATGCACAGAGTGGGGGAGAATGTCCTCCTGGGATATGTAACATGAGTATTCTAGGAGGCTTCAGGCAGTGGGGGTGTCATTATTGCCTAGAGAAGAAAGATGGAAGCACGGGTTTCACACTCCAAAAAAATGTGTTATTTGCAATTTCTTGAAAGGGAAGGGGAAGAGGGGTGGAGGGGGCAATATTGTTTAAAATCAAAAAGGGAGTGAAGGTCAGCTTGTAAGAACATATGTCATTTAAACAGAGTCTGAACCTGCATTACAAGACCATGTTCCTGCTCTATTACAGGTTTTAAATGAACAGAAAATCTAGTTTAATGCCATATCAAGTGATTTGGTATGTTCCTAACAGATAGGTGTCAGAATGGTATTAAACCATGCACATATATTGCTAACTCCATGGGAAAATATTTTATTGGTATAGTATGGTATGTAACATTGATTTGGTGTTTTATTATGGTGTTATGCCATTATGTCTTATAATGGTGTATTAGTATGATGTGTTTCTCTACAATAGTTTTATTACACTGTATGTCATTGTTATACTTTTACATCTGGTCAGTTCTGCTTTATGTAATTTTGCACTTCACTGATTCCATAAGTAAAAGCAGTTTACAAGGGAATAAACCCATCAGTGCAATGTGACCCTAGTTTTATTTAAACACGTCTTCAAAAAATTGTTGAAGGAGTAATTAGATGAGATTTTGATGAGCTACTGGTCCCATTCTTAGCAAAACACCAGATTCTACAGATCCTACAAATGTTAAAGAAGAACTCTCATGATTCTTTATAACTAAAATACTGGTGCAAAACAGCATGCTCAAATATATAGAAATGTTTGCTAAATGAATGGCAATTGTTTCTTTTAAGCAGCCACATTCTTTCTTTACTCATTTTCATTTTACCAGTTTCTCCCCATAAAGAACACCAATTTGTGGGTGTTCCTGTTGCAGAGCTGTAGCAGAGCACAGCTGCCATTATCCCCTTGTGTAGTGGGCACAGCTCTGTCACATGCTGATGTAATACAAAAAAGTACATCCCCCCAGATGAATCCCAGACTGACTGAGACTGATGGTGTAGGCCTGGGGATACCAGGCAGTAAGCTACTGTGAGTGCACCTGTCTCAGCTAGTTTTTTTACTTTCCTTTCACAGACACTGAAGCTGACACAAATCCACCCCCTGAATATATTGCGATGGCACTATTCTCGGGGAAGCGCCTGGTGCCAGAAGTAAGTACTGTCAATGATAACTAATTCATTTTTTGCCGTTTGGTATATGTGAGATCGAACAGCAATGGGGGGGGGGGGGGGGGGGTTTCTACACTTTCACGTTGACAACTTGGGGACAGGAACCAAAAAAAAAAGTGATGGTGAGACATTTTTAAGGTCTACCTGTTGGAACTATGGGGGAGATTTACTAGAATTGGTGCACTCAGGATCTGGTGCAGCTGTACATGGTAGTTAATCACCTTCTACCTGCTGCTTGTTCAATTAAGCTCTGGCAATAGAACCTGGAAGATGATTGGTTTCTGTGCCGAGTTTCACCAGATTTTCCACTCTCCTACTCTCCTTCTCATTAGTAAATAACCCCCGCATGTCTCTATATTGAGTGAAATGAAAATGTCAATAAACCCAAATCATTACAAACTATCAATAAATGCAGTATTACATGCTGTTCAAACTCTTGTCACTATGGGATTTATTTTGTGTATTCTGCAAAAAACCTGGTGTTCTCCATCTCCCCCTTCTGTTCATGTCCCCACTGCAATTGGGGATTTTGAAGAACAGTGTTGGCAGCTAGTGCACATGCTCAGTTCTCAGTGTATTTTCTACCCCCTAGTATTCCTTGCCTGATGACATCTGAGCAGCCCATGTGACTATAGAGTCACACATGTGGGTGTATACACAGTCGTAAGTGACAGATCACTCCCTCCCTCCTCCTCCATGATCACTAACCAACTAAACACACTGGGGTGATATATTATATCTTGATTGATGAAGGTTTCACCTCTCTGTTATTCTAAGACACAGGCTGGAAGGGTGTGATACAGTCTGTGACTGTCAGAAATCCACACACACCACGTTATTGTCAAATAAATAACACATATTTTATTTCAAATATATATAACAATTTAAAAGTTTATTGGTATTATTTATTTTAATTTGTATTTCAAAGGCTGTTTTTTGTTGTTTTTTTTTTCAAAATTCAATCTTTTGAGCAGCAACGAATGACTAAAAGCTTCTCCTACCACTGTTTCTGTACAGACAGGCTGGGAAAAAGCTGAGTCATGTGACAGATGTATATTGCTTAGAAAAAAAGGTACTTACAGAAAGAGAAGGGCTAATGTAAATTAAACAGTGTGTGATTAGTATCACTTTAATTCAGCTAAATGAACTGCATTGCACCCTTACAGAACCAAGTTTGTGGTTTTTCCAAGACTGGTGTTTAGTGTTGTTCAATGACATTATAAAAGTAAATAGCTGACCCCAAAGACACACAAAGGGTGACATACACTGAACTGGTGTTTGTTTCAAAAATCGAATCCGACACAGCAAACATTTCTATTTCTGAGATTTCCAGCACATGACTGGATGTTTGAAGTGGGCGCACGTTTGCATTGCTTCAATAATTGTTCCCCACCTTTGTGTTCATCTGCACAATAACTCAGCTCAGAATAAACAGAAATGTACAGTTACGACACACACAGAGCTTAATTTACAATTTTGAATTCCTTGAACCCAAGGTGAATTTTGCCTGACTTCTGATAACAGAAATGAAACCTAATAAAACTGGACAGACAGATCAAATAAATGAACATTGTTGCCTAGTCATGGATCAATGTGAATAGTTTGTCATGGCACCTAATGAGATGTAATTCTCTTCTTTGACTGACAAGCTGATAGACAGCTTTGTAGCTTGCCGTAGCACCATAACTGTCAACGTTACATGTCTCTGTGGCAGGATGCCAGGGGGTAAGGGTAAGTCCACAGCTGCTTCGCTCGGGGCTGAATTTAATTTCTGTGGCATTCTGGTCAAATAAATGTGCGCTGAAAGCTGGTGAAGCAGCTGTTATAGGTGGCATATTTTTATGTTGCTTAATCACATATGTGCTTTGTAGGAACCAAACTTTTGATTAAAGCAATCCTTTTCTGCAGCAACCAAGTATAATTGCAATAGTTATCCTATTTTGCGGTGTTAATGAATGAAACGGCACAGAGACATTCTAATCTTTAGCTGATAAAAGAACAGAAAAATGTGCACGAGAGACACAGTGGCTGTCCTATTCTGGAAAATGCTAACTTTATGACTGTCTCAGGGTTCAATACTGAACTAAAATAAGGACGCAGCAGGTGAGGTCAGGGTATAGACTCTGATCCGCATACTTTTTTTGGGTAGATTATTTAGACAAAAGTGAAGCCAGATGGTCACCCAAGGAATTCACCAGTACTGGGTGGATAACTTTAAAAGGTAAGCAAACTTTTACATCTTTTGCTTCTACCACCCTTAGCTCAAATAACCCCCCTTCCTTTCCTCAGCTCCATACTCGCCTAGTCCGTGCTAGCAAGGCCCGCCACATTGTTTACATCCTGAAAATGGCCTCTTCTATCCAATGTCCCAACGTTCGCTGTACAGCTCTATAGATTTATATGCACTTGTCTCCTGAGCGTCCCTTGTGTCCAGAAAAAGCCTACTGCACACACATGGAAAATGGACAGGGCAGACCGTCCGCAACATGTAATCAATGCAGAAGGCCATGGTGGCAAGAACTAGGCAAGTGTGGAGCTGTTGAGGAGGAGAGGTTTGGCTAAGGTCAAGGAGGTGAAAGTTTACTTACCCATTATTAAAGATATAGTTCTGATCAGCATTAGAGTGATGAACAAACTGAGTATAAACACAGATGAAGCATATGAAACAGAAAAAAAAATATATATATATATATATATATATATATTTTTTTTTTTTTTTTTTTTTTTAGGAATAATATTTCAGGTCAGGTCCAGGTTCTTATTCCTGTTTATAACCTATATCTCCCATTCAGAGATTTTTTTCCCCGACTTTCTGTCCCTATATCTCCTGTACATGAAATGGAGTGAGTGTGACCATTATCAGGTCAGGAAGGCATCCTATGTTTTTGTTTGTGTCCCTTTTGGAAAGATTCCCCTTACTCCCTGCAGGAAGTGAGGGCATATATCCCTAATAAGACCACATATTACAAAAACCTGATAGAGACTGTATTGTTTCCCTGCTCTATCCAAAATAAAAAACATTTTCTGGAATTGTTCTTGAAATAAATGTTGTCAAAACCTCCACTGACCTCTGTATTGTAGCTTGGCACCAAAGGAATGTGACCCAACCTTTTTTTTTTTGCGTCACAGTTCTAAATGCCAGCTGGTCTTTTGTGCTATACAAAGAGGAGTGACAATGCATGATAATCAACACAGATTTTTAGAAAATACTCCCCAGTTATTGTATACAGAAGAATACGGGATAACAGAAGGCATATATAAACAACAGAACATTCAATTAATTTAAAAAAATGCATAGAGGATAGAGTAGATCTATGGACAAGGTGTCCTACGCTTACCATGACACAGGGCACTCTCTGACAGAAAAGATGGATGCACCAAATGTGTGCTGGCATTAAACTCGTCATCAGAGTCCTGAACTGACTGCTTGGCACTAGCACTTAATAACCACCTCTGGTTGTCATGAAGATGGGGAGATGAAGTAGGGGAATGTAAATGTTCAATAACAGAAGGACTAGAAGATGAGGATGGCATGGGAGAACCTGAGGACAGAAATAACCAAGATGTAAAAACAAGCCAAGGAGTAATGTATCAATACGAACAAAGGAAAATAATGTGAGAAATCCATATTTAAAGTGATGGGAAAATACATAATATACTGAAGTATAAAGTACTCCTGGTATTTTTTTACATAACCATGTTTTAGCAGTAAATCCAACCAAAGTGGGGTTCTCGCCTTATGCTGAAGAAGGGCTTTGATCTATAGATCTTCTCTGCCCTCCAAGATCCTGGCAAGAGTCCCCAAATCATCCCTTGTAAAGCCATGACAAGTGGGGAGCTCAGCTTCAGAAGAGCTATTGGTATCACTAGCCTTGGAGTTCAAGATATGTTCCTACAAAGAACAAACTGGGGTTGATTTATTAAACAGGAGAAAGCAAAATCTTATGTAGCAGTGCATGGTAGCCAATCAGCTTCTAACTTCAAATAATTAAATTAAGAGTTGACAAAAAAAACGTGAAAGCTGATTCCTTTCTATGCAGAGCTGCACCAGACTTTGCACTCTCCAGTTTTAGTGGATCAACCCCATTAAATATCACATGGTAAAGGAATATTATACCCTTTTCCCTCTAGTCACGGCTGTGACAAAGTAAGGAGATTTCAGGGCAAACTTGGAGGAGGAAATCAATTTTGGAGAATTTACATTCTAGAAGATACTGCTAGTTCACAGCCTATAGATTATTACATTTAAGCCTGAAAAACGGCCAGCCAAATGTGTATGTAAACCAAAATCCTATTTTTCAATATGCATAGCACTATGCCTCACTGTATACAGTTTTCTCATGCAAATACAATTTTGTGAATTTTTTTTTAACTTGTTTTTCCCTAGAGAACCTGAAAACAACACAACTTCCTTCTTCAGACTGACAGCACCAAGCTGACACCTTGCAAATAGGAGCATTATCAGCCCGTCATGTGCACTCCTTCAGTTGGATGTTGCCTGCCCGTCAAGTCTGCTTGAAAGGCAGCCCAATGACCATTTGAAGAAACATGAATGGCAGGCTGACAACGCAGCTGCTAATTGCAAGAGATTGACTTACCTTTAACAGCCTAAAAGAGAAAGTGTTGTTAATGGCAGGATCTTCAGCTAAAAAACTAGCAAATTACAATAATCTCCTAGATTGTAAGCTCCAAGGAGCAGGGCCCTCCTATCCCTCTTGTATTGAACTGTATTGTTGCTGTATTGTCTCCCATTATATTGTAAAGCGCTGAGCAAACTGTTGGCGCTAAATAAATCCTGCATAATAATAATAATCTGTATACAAATTATTAAAACAAACTATATACAGTAAACCATTGAAAAATTGAATTTTGGTTTACATATACTTTAAGGTTGGCCATGCAAGCTGCACATGAATCTGTCATTTACAGAATGCAAAAATATCCCATTCAAATAACAACTGCTCAGCACTTGCAGAACCTAGGTGTTCTGCTCCAATCATAAACCAACCTCCTTCCATGTGTTATTTTCCTAATTAAACATTATACAACAATGAAACAAAATTCCAACGTAACATAATGCGTGACAACCTTTAACCATAGCTTGCTCATTTGTACATGCTTATTGATGAATGCACTCAAATATGGAGCACCGCTTATGAGGCGGTGTATAGTCAGCATAATTTAATCGATGGATGTGGAGGATTGTGTGCTATGCTGAATTTCACTCCAGCTCTTAGACATGCTTGCACACAGGACATTAAAACAAAAATGCAAGTGCAGGATTAATAAGAATTGTCAGCTGGCTTTCCCCACTACTTCAAACCTGGAACGATCGCACATACTGCCAGCAGCCGCTCACACCAGCTAATTGGTAGCTTGAGAGACAAGAGTGAAAGTGCTATACAATGCCTGTAGATGGAGCACCCCGTCTAAAAACTACCAACACATGTGTCATGGATTACTACACAGTCATACAAACACTGATACTATCTGCAGACCTTGTTTTAATCAAGCGGTAAAGCACACAAGAGGGGGAGAAAATATCTTCACACAGAAAATTCAGTTTTTTCTTATGTTCACGATGTTAGGCGTTGTTATGTTCACAGATAATGTTTGCTGAGTCAAGATTTATCACTGGGATGTTCTCAACAGTGCAAATGCAAGCCCAAGCCAAATAAACACTATATACACAGGAAAAAAAAAATAATGGTTGGCTACATCCAATATTAATCAAAATCTGAGAGCAAATAAAGACATCTATGTAGGATCCCTAGAGAGGTGATATATAACAACATATACATGGCCATTTCCACCACGCTGATTATGATTGCTTGTTCAAGTCCAGAAATGTATCAATATCACAGTCCATCAAAGCTTGTCAATGGTATTCAGAGTTAAATACATCTATATACAACAATTTATCGCAAGTTTACATTGGATTATACACTTTGTCACAATATCATACCTGGTGACGACTTATCGCTGGCTTTCTATAGGATTAAACAGTAATATATTACCGCTCAGTAGAGAGCTTCTCTAGGGTCTAACAGGAACGCTGGCTCAGTACATTACAAGATACACTATCAAAGAGACTATTCCTCAAGGGACATGACAGTAAGCCTCTTATAAATATCTTCTATTTTAACGTATCACATAATAATATGATACTTCATTGTGTACTGTCTTAAAATGGAGACTGCTTGATAGCAAAAGGACAAAAACTATTATTTATGCCAATAAAACTGTTGAGCATTTCCTATTATAAACTGTAATAAACATATTTTCTTTTAACGGTGAAAATGTGCTATAAAACGTACAAATGTGAATTTCTGCAATTCAAGGGCAAGCTTCAATTTAAAAATTGGCATGTCTTTTGGTTGGGTTTCTGAAATCATTCATCATCAAAGAGGTAGATCAGAGAAAAATCACACACATGTTCAGAAAGGAAAATGAAGCAAAAGTCAAGCTGGCAAGTAAATAACACACTGCAGATCTTTTTACTATTTTGAGCTAAATGTTGGCACAGATATATGGTTTGGCTAAATCTGTCCATAGACAACAATAAAAAACAGCAATCCAGCCTTCTCTAGATGTCTGTGGATGCTGTATGTAGCATAACCATGAATGCTTGGACTGCCCAAGCATACATAGTGATCAGAAAAGGCTTCCTAATCTGTCTGATCACTATTTCCCTGACTGCTTTTGGCCACAGGCGACTAATCAGTCAATTGAGCAATGATCATTTCATGTCTATGAATACCTAACGATAATCCAAGTCAAAATACTGTGTATGTATCCATTTTATTGCTGCTCTATTGCCTTTAGAAGAGAATTCCACTCATTTTCTGTTGAAGTGAGACAGGAAATATGGGAAAAATCTATAACAGTGAAAGATAGCATTAAAAACACTTGAAACACAATGTCCAATAGTCCAAAACAACCAGAAACTAGGGGTTGATTTGAGTCCTGGGTAAGGAAAACAAGGCACATTTTGCCCCAATCCTAAAATGTTGCAGCTTTTGGAGTGTCTTATGTTGACTTTCCCACATTCTTCTGGCTGTAGCGGACTGCTGAAGATGAATGGTAACTGGCTACAAATTCCAGGTACATATCGGCAGAAATCAGCCAGTAAGGTAGAAACTGTCTGGCTTTCAACCCATGTGTACAGCTGCTTGTCTGGCAGAAGACGATCTCATGACCTGCTTCTGTTGAATGAGCATACTGGAAAACCACCTGATCAGTGTGTCCTGTGGGGGGGAAGGTGGTCCCCCTGTCAGAACATAATAGTACAGCAAGGGAGATCACTGCACTAACATTGCTTGTGTTAGTACATGATCTGTCAGTTTTTCTTCCTTCAGCCTGCTGAGTTGAAAAAAGACAAACTTATAGTGTGTACCAGGTTTTAGAGTAAGGTTGGAAATATATGGGCAAATCTCTCACCAACTGACAAGATAAATCTGCTCCTTTGCTCAAATTGACATACTGCTGGGATATATCATGACCTTTTAGCTTCATGTAATTATAAAAGATGCACTAAAGTGAAATACCTTAAAAAAAATGTGTGTTAGGGGTCCAGCTTTCCAAAAACTGAGAGGAGGCAGGCTCTTAGTTGCAGAAGAGACATGCAATGCTTCTTATGTAATAGAAGAAACCTACCTGCCTAAGTGCCATATTAAACTCTGTGGTTGAAATATTGGATATTGGATATTGGAGCCCCCCCCCAAGTTTCTCATATGCAAGCTCTAACACTTGATGGAGATGACCATCACTACTACTGTACATTACACATATGTAGGTTGCACCAAAATGTAATGTGAACCTTATGTCTATGGTTTATGTAGTTTAAGTTGTTATTGGGTACATTACATTAATACAGTATTTTCTCTACAGTGTATTTAGTGTAAAGATTTTGTTTCTTTGAGTTGATTCATTTTTTCTATCTTTGTAAACAATTTAAGAAAGCTTCATTGTAATTTTCTTTCAAGATCAAAACATTATTATTTTGATCCGCTGTCACGGGGCCCTTAAACAGTGAGGGTCCCATAGACCAGTTTTTACTCTGCCCATTTGGTAAACTTGCACTGACCTGCCTGCTTGCAGTCATTTTTTGAAATGTACACTGAGCTGCACAGGTATCAGACTGCTGAAGGATAGGTAAGTAGAGCCAAGTTTAGCTCCTCTTTAAAGATGGACCTAAAGTGTAAAGCTGCCCATACACTGTCCAAACTTTGGTTCCTGATGAAATGACTACAATTCACTCAGTGGGTGGCCCTGTCAGCCATATTCCCCCTGACATCCCTCCATTGAAGAGTCAAAGGAGCAGGAAAAGTGATGAATGAACAGCAGCAGAATGCAAATCAGATGCAGATCACTGATCACTTGCCCACTGTTCAGGCATGTTGACAACCAAAGACTAGCTGTAGTGGGAGATTTGCCCAACCTCAGTATATAGCATGGATGGAGAAATTGTGTAGATCTTTTTGTTCAGCCTGTATGGGCAACTTATCTAAACTGTGGAAGCAAAGGGCTATTCACTAGTATTTTTGTGGTTTCTCTGCTGCTGATCTTTTTGCCATGAGTGTCTTAACATGCCCTGTTTTACACTATCTTGCATGAAGGTGGCCATCTAGATAGAGGCAGGTTTTTGCTTCCTCATATCAGAGCCTCCAGCAAGGAAACAGTGAGTAGCAAAGTAATGGCATGACCAAATCTCACTTCAAATGTCATGAGACTAATCAGAGGTGGCAGTACCTTTGATCTCAGACTGCAGATATACAGATATGAAGAGTCTAGGCACCCTAACATTTCAAAAAAAGCTCTTCTATTTTTACAGAAGGAATTCTAGACAAAAGGTACATTTATTTCAGTATGCTGCTTAGGCACAATTAACATTTCTGAATTTCCTTATAACAGGCTGTACATTGAAGATGTTAAAGGATAACATATAGCATATACAATTGTGACACAAACCATATAGTAATATGACATTATCAAAAAATTATCTTTCCTTTTCAATCTTCAGCGCAGTAATTTTCTGTGAAATGCAATGTAATATGGCAACTTGAAGGTGTTCTGTTATACAGATGGTATACAGAACGTCCCCGGAAATGTCATTTTCTGCTTTTCTGATTAGCTCACCAATTTTCCCAGAAGTCTGTACTAAGATACACACTGGGTACAATCAGCCTGCCAATAGATGGTTTGAATTTTGGCAGTCCCTGCTGAACCGTCCGGGATTCGAACCATCTATAGCCGGCTTAAGTTTGTTAAAATCCCTGCAACATACCTTGATCACCCAGAGGGGAATTTTTTTTAGCAATAGAAGTGGAGTTACTCTTTAAGATCCTTTCTAACAATAGAATAGTATATATCAGCCTATTGTACCGAGAACCACAAACAACCAACCTGCGTAAAAAAATACTGGACATTTTTTGAGGATCACAGAGATAAGTTTATAGTAAAAGTGCCTGGCTGTACTCCCCCTGCACTGTCATGCCTTAATCTGTTTACAATAAAAAATTCTGATGGGTGAATTATGAGCACATGTCCAACTAACCTCCAATGTCTATGACTGGTTTTATTATTCCTCGCTGCACAAATTCATCATAAAACACTCTGTATATATAACAAATGTGGACATGAGCTTTATCTGCTGTATAAATATTTTTGGTTTCCTTGCGGTTAGACAGCGGGAAATACCACAATCTACAGATAACCACCACAAAGGATTTCTTAATCTGTGGAGCGAGTCTTATCACAGACTCTTTCCTTTCACTTCTATATAGTGATGTGGACCCTGGGTCTGAGTGCTAATCTTACATGTACAACACATTACATGGCTACATATGTTTTCAGTGCCATCATTTATTTATTGTGTGATAACGAGCAGTTGCAGGATTACACAGAATTGCAGGCTAAATATAACACATGGTGTTACATTGGTTGTTTCAAGATTTTGGCTCAGCCAACTACAAATGAATGTGTAATTTTCATTCATAAGAGAATAGATTTAAGGCTCCATTCTTTACATGTTTGCATTTTAGCTATCTTCATTTCTGGGAGAAAATCATAAATTATACATGCATCCCAACCTAATAATAAAGATATTTTAGCATAGAATGATTAAGCTATTCAATACATAATTTTATTAGCTCTACTTGGTCCTTGTATGTGTGTATCTAATATACTGTACATTAAAACGCTATAGTTATCCCTTAATAGAGATTATATAATATTGTCTTTTCTAGAGTGCATTGTATATAATTCAGTTTTAATGACTGTGTTGTGTACCATTTTTAGCACAAAAGAACTTCAAGGTGAAAGTAAGCTAATAGTGGTGTAAATAGTACAGTTAAGATGAGACCTTTGTATGGCTTTGTAATAATGAAATTACACCCATAAGGCTATATTGCAGTGTTATAAATCTCAAAATGACAATAGTAATAGTGTTACTTGATGGGAGTAACAATAACAGAGTACATCAAGCAGCTCTGAGTTTTTATAGACTGGGTTTAATTTAAAAGGGAAGTGTGGAATATATTAAAAAAAACATACAATCACATAGGTGGATGCAGCATCAGTCTGCCACCTCTAAAATTGAGAACTGAGCGCTCAAAGACTGCTGATCGCTCTATTCTCAGTCTACAGTGAGCAGAAAGTGATGACTGTCAGTCACCGGCTCTCTGCTGTGTTCCTCCAGCGCTCATTGGAGCACCGTGCTGTGGAATGGGCTGGAGTAGCTGGCTCACGCTCTCAGTAGCGTGCTGATATGCTGAGTCAGCTGCCAGTCAGGCATCTGGATGGAGTCTGACATTAAAGTAGAACTCCGGGTGAAAACTCTTTTACATGTCCTTGTTGCTAATATCCTACCTTCGCTGAATATTTCATCCATTTTATGGTGCGCTTACTAGTTGCTCTGAAATAGCCTATTGATTTTCAAATCAAACCATTAATTTTCTTTGGTCTCCTGTTTGTAAGACCGGTGGCTGCTATGTCTCCTATTCCCCTATCCACTGGTCTTGGCACAGCCCTTCTGTAGTTATTTTTCCAGAGAAAGAGGGGAGAAATTCAACTACATTTTTCTCCTAAATGGTAAGGATTTGAAAAATATTATTAACTGTTTAGTGTTTTTATAGTATAGAGGGGTGTACTAATTGGGTGATTTTTTTGCCTATCCCGGAGTTCTTCTTTAAAGTCGGGATCTCTCTAGACTCTGGACTGGCTGAGTGATGTCAGCAGCCAGTGGCCTTTAGCCCTCTGCCAGCTGAATATAAGTCACAGGAGTGCAGGACAACGTGCAATCCTGTCTTCACAAGGAGAAGCAAAGCCAAAAGAGCTTTGTCCCTACTTCTCCTTTAGCACTGAATGTGCTTAAAGACAGAGAATTGATTTACTAAAAGGTAAATATGCTGTTCAGTAAAGTTTATTTACTTGTAGGTGAATTGATGATGGAAGTCTGGGGAGCTTCACCTCATTTACTGAGGGAAAATTCCCTTGCAAAGTGAACAGTCTATTTGTCTTTAGAAAATTAGACCCAGATAACTAATACACATCTCTGTCAATGCATTAAGAAGGCAGTAAGTATTCTGTCTGGAACCTGACCTATACACTTGTCTGTCAGTCAACTATCCAGGATTGAGGGTACCACAAACCCTAATCCTAACCTGTCTTCCAAACCCAAATCACAATTTGGGAAAGATGATGGAGATGGTGGCATGTTAAACTCACTGCAAATCCCCTTACTCAATAGGGAAATTTAGAGGCACCGTCTGATCTCATACATATTACTCTACCTATCTTCTGTGAACAGCATACTACCTTGAGAAAAATGTCATCCTATCAGGCAGTGTTTTTGAATGATGCAACAGGAAATGAAACAAATTATCTTCAAAGTGAGGGAAATTTCCTCTTAGACAACTGTTACGGAAACAAGTGTCCCAGTTGAAATTTTTCCCTTCTGGTCTTGTTCTGATGACACCTCAAAAGTATGAATTTCCTCTCATTTCCAACATAGAGACAATGGTGAGGCCAAGACAAACAAATCTCCCCAGTGGGGACAGAAACAGTAATAACAGGGTATTTAACATTCCCTCATGCTATCCAAAACAAAAATAAAATGTTTTTGGCTTTAATGCAAGTGGCCAAAAAAGATATGCCATCATCACAGGTATGCCATAAACATCTCAGCTGTCATGCAGTCCTTTTGAAATTAAACCCGTTGATCATCTAATAACAACAGATATCTAAAGCGGAAACATTAATGTTCAGAAAACAGACCGTCCATTAAACTCAAAGTAAAAACAAAAATAGAAAAGAAAAAGATTCTCAAGTTCTTCATTGTTTTTATAGTCTGTTCTTACTAATGCATGTGATTGTACTGCTTACCACCAGGATGACCCATTTAGAAATGATATGTAGAAACTTTAAAAGTTATCACGTTTATTTCCCTTTTTTTCTCCTCTAACCCACCTGGACTAAATTCAGCAGCATTTTTTTCCTCCTTTTAATTATAAATCCATTTTATACTATAGACCCCCTGTTTTCTAGTCAACCTGTAAAACTTGGCACTGGCATTTATCTCCCAGCTGGATAGTGCAGCCTTATGCAGTCAACCTGTGGCGACAGTTATCTCTTAATTAAAACTCTACATGCAAATAACGCTATTGAAAAGTGCTCTTGCACAGCCTTTACAAAGCATAACAATTTATAACGGAGCAATTCTTTTTCTTCCTATGGCTAAAATACTAAAAGAACTCATTGTAGCTGACGTAAAGAATTCCGGAAGGTATCATGCAGCTGGCCAACTCTTTATTAATACAAATAAAACAATGGGATGCTGGCAAATCTTTCCAAAGGGGATGTAAGCTACGTTAAACTAATAGAGAATTGTGTTTCCTTGCTGGAGATGTGTCTTTGCTATCCATTCATCTAATTAGATATGAAGATGTATGCAAAGGTATTATGTGGGAGAAAAAGGAGAACCCGCAGTGAAGGCCTTATAACTTCGAAGGAAGGAAGCAATGTTCAGACTAGCAGTCACTGGGTGATAGAAAGGCTGACTGCTTTTTGTGTTGCTCATGCTTTTTTTTTTTTTTATACGCTCGAGCAATAAGTCAATATATATGGACTATAGACCATATAGATATATAGGTTATATACTATATATGGATATATAGTTTGTAAGTTCAACTGGGGAAGGGACTAATGTAAATGGTATGTGCACTATAAATATTGCTGGACTATTTAAATAAGAGGGTTCTTCAAAAAGTTCACTTTTTAACATATATACAGTATATATGTAAAAAAGTGCAGAAACATTTTGAAGAACCCTCATATTTGAACATCTATAGTCTGTCCACTGGTTCATTTTAAGGAAAGCTTATCATATACCATATTAAAAAAAGCGAACATCGGAATAAGTATATTTAGATAATTTATTGTATCAAAACATTGTATAAGCCTATCTGTGTTTCTCTGCGTTTTGTAAAAGCTAAATGAATGGTAACCAGAGATCAAGGATATCATAATATACAGCATTGCTGATTGAATGCTGAATTCTAATCCCAGTGGAATCTGGAAATTCTTCTGGGTCCTCTATCCACTGCTGATTAGTGAACAAAGGAGATCACTCGATCAGCATGGAGCCATTCAGGGAACACTTTGTATTTTCGAAATGCAAATAATGCAATGATTGGACAAGGTGGAGAGACAGGACAATGACATCACCACCCCCACCTTGTCCAATCACAAAATGTTTCATTGAGAAAATGCAAGCTAAACTGTACTCATTGAGAAAATGCAAATTATTCTTTGAATGGTGTCCATGCTGAACAACTGACCTGCTGTGTTCAATAAGCAACAGAGCAGCTGCTTGGCATGGGAGCTGGAAGGCAGCGACAATCATTGAGTAGCAGTGCCTACTACAGTGATTTCCAGCTTCCATGGATTCCAGGAATGGAACATGCATACATACATTGGCCCAAGGTGGACAATGCAAACAATATCAATACTTGGAATCCAACCTTAAATTATTATTGGTAAATAATACTCATGACAGGGACCCTTATAGTATTTTTAAATGAAATCCATAATGCTGTTGATATTTTGTAAAGCACATTTAAAGAACCTGGTGCATACCAAGCTAGCGGTATTAACTGAAGCCACCAATCAAATTACAGTTGTAATTTTTATTTTAAGTACAGATGAGGTAATGAATGTGAAGAAAAAAATGTAGTGCAAGGCAAGCATCACTTTTTTTCCATTTACTGATTATAAAGGTATGCCCCTGAGAAATGTAAATAGTAGTATGTGCAGCACAGCTTGCAGTATCATAAACCTGTACAAAAATATAATTTATATAAACTCCACAGGGGTATTGGGCCCAACAGCCTTTGCACCTTACCCCTGATAGTTAACTATATGTACTGACTGTATTTGTACTTAATCACATTCTTTTGTTTATGAACAAGAACATGTCTCATTATGTACACATAAGAAAATTGCATAACTGGGTAATGACTGTGCTTGGATCACATAGTTTACTTGACCCAAAATGTTTCCGTCAGTGACAGCTGCCTCATTTGTTTTATTACAGAACCCCTATGACTGTAACATAAATACAAACTGTCCCCCAGGCCCCCACAAAGGATATATCTTTAACCTCACAGTATGGATATTACTAACGTGATATGTGTTTGCCTTTCATACCTTTCAACCCTGTGCAGCCTGATACCTGCTTCCACATACTGTAATTTCCTTTACATCTGAAATGTGGAATACAGCAGAGGGGACCTGCCAATCTCTACCATTCAAGATGACTGCTATTCCTTGTTTTGCTTCCAGTCTGGTTAGAGCCTGAGCCAAGGAATTTTTAATGAATCAAAAAATTGTAATATAAAGTAAATTAAGGCCTTTCTTCAAGTTCCAAATGGTGTGTGTCAACCTATTAAATATATCTTTATTGCTCCTTTGCAGCTAGAATGTCAGAAACACTTTTATTATAAGGTTTCGTATTACTTTATTCCACACTCTAAGGTATTATTATTGGTTCCAAAGGTATGTGTAATATCCATGGGTTTCAGGCAGTTCAGTGATATATAAGGAGCCTGATTTGCAAAAGTTATAAAGTCACTTGCTAGGCTGTCAATCTTAAGCTTTACAACGTGGACCTTATACCTTTACCTGATTTACTAAAAATGGGTTGTTGTGCAAGTCATGCTCACATTTCCAAGGTAGTACCAACCTAAATTCATGCATACAACCCCTTGCCCTACAAGATCCAGGCACTGCTGTCGTGCACTGGTCTACGTCTGTACTTTTTGTTGGTAATCTAGAGCTCTAGGAGCCCCTGTTTGTCATGCAGGAGACAAATTCCCAATCAGCCTCTTTGCAGCTCCTTGCCATCTTTCTTATACAGTAAGAGCTACTGAAGCTGGCCATAGAATGATAGAATTTTGAACAAAAATTCTAAGGAAAAGTCATATGAAATTTCTCAGAACACTCTCAGAACAATTTTACATCATTTGAAAGCGTTTGTTTGCAAAATTCTACCTATGACCAGCTTAAGCTGCTGTGTTTGCAGAATCTAACTGGTAGCTCACTAGCTAACTTCATTGTTGCCTGAAACTGGTCTTTAATTACAGGTGATTGAACTGGGACCTGGGAGGCAGCAACAATTATTGAATAGCAGTGCCTACTACTCTGATTTACAGATTCCATAGGAATAGAATATGCAAACTTACATTGGCCCAAGCTGGACAATGCAAAAAAAAAATCTTAGGAAAAGTCATCTGAAAATTCTCAGAACACTCTCAGAACAATTTTATGTCATTTGAAAGAGTTTGTTTGCTTTTAACATTTGACTTTGGAATGAATGGTCTTTACTGAAAGAAAACCATGTACATTGTTAGAAATTGGTTGGTTCGAGAAAAAAATTCCATCCTGTTTCTTTGAATTTTATTGTCACTGTGGTCAAAAATGAACATCAATTTGACCCACTATTGATTACAAAATGATCAGACTTTCTTGAAATATAGTTGTCCAGGTATCATGGCATTGTTTGCCCATGCAATTATGTATATAAATGTAGCTAATGGCTCACCATCACTGCAACTGTCAGCTATGCTACAAACTGAGAAAATTGGTAAACAGAAATAATGAGGTTGATTTACTAAAGGCAAATATTCTGTTAATTTTGTGCAAGGGAAGTAGCACATTCTAAGGGAATTTTCCCCAGAACTTAGTGAATAAGGCGAAGTGCTGCTGACTTCCATCATCCAATCATATGCAAGCAAATATGTGGTTTTATTTTTTCCTTGTATATGATTGGTTATTTTTATGCAAAGTGAAATTTCACCTCATTCATTAGGCTCATTTTTTTAGGGAGAGTCCTCCCTAAAATTCATGGCTGAAGCAGTATATATAGCTAAAATAGTCTTGTGCACCTAAATGCTCAGAAAAGTAATTTCCTTACAGGTAGCTGTACCACAGTAAAACTGTTACTGATAACACCACAGCCTTTATTTATTTCTGTACATCCACCCCAAATGGGCCACTTGTTATTCTAGAAATAGAGGGCTGGTGCTGGAAATATAATACTGAATTTCTGGGTGTGCTTTGTGCACTTTACATCTGGCACTTGTATATAGAAACACATGGAAATAATTAGCAATCACTAGACTGCGATCATATATGTTTAGCATTTGTCATCATCACATGTGGTCAACCTCTGAAGAATTTTTTGTCAGGACAGCTCCCTGGTCTCCAAGTCCAGTAACCATGGTCCAGTAATGGGTCCCCTACCTGGATGATGACCAATGATAACATTCTAGTAATGATTCATATATTGTACACATATTTATCATAATAATAAAAAATATCATACGGTATGTAAGAGAAATAATATGCTAAGGGTCCGCTACGTTGGCAATGTAGGCATGGGTTATCATATATAGAAAATACTGGTAGTAGACAGCTTGTAGTAACCATAGCAGCAGGATGGAGCAGCAGCTTTAGTACCTGTGACCTAGAACACTAATTCTCTTCCAATAACTGAGCTAGTAATATGAAAAACAGCTATAAAAAGCATTGCTAAAAATGGTGCACTATGAACCAAACAGCGATTTTTATCAGCATCACCTATATAAATGTATACAACATCAAAAAACAAGTAACCCATAGAAACCAACCAGCAATCATCATTCTTTCTTTCTTTTTTTATCTTTTTTTTCACACCTTTAACCTCATAAAAGGGTATATCTGATTATATAGATTACTGCATTTTGCACCTCATTTTTTTTTTGATTGAGGTATACATGCTAGTGCAAAGTGTAATCAATTGGGAATATATTAAATTGATTGTTAGTTTATCTTTAGCAATCTGACCACCACAATTCCCCCACCCAATTAGCACATTAATATTCTGTCTATTCCATATTTGTTTAACTAGTTCTGAAATAGTCTGCATCATAGTGAGTTCAGTCATTAAAACTTTGCACATATTAAAGTACGGTAATAATAAAGTCTGTTTTGTTTTTTTTTTTAAATATGTTCTACTTATCTGCTCTGTGTAATGGTTTTGCACAGAGCAATCCCGATTATCTTCTTCTGGGGTCCCCCACCAGCACTTCTGGCTCCTCCTGTCTTCAAGTACCCCCCAGCAAGCTACTTGCTGGGGGGGGGGGTACTTGTGTGGTCTTGCTCCTGAGCCACACTGTGTTCATCTATTGATGGCCCCTGCTCCCTCGTCACTCCCTCATCACTGGATTTGATTGAGAGCAATGGGAACCAATAGCCCTTGTGTAAAATGTGATAAAGTGGAACAAAACTTGTTTCTCCCCCAGTTGCAGATTCTGACTAAACTGCCTCTTGAATCAATATATAACTGAAATATTGTGGCGCCTATGTGACTGAGTGTTCAAACAATAACAGATATTGCCCGCAATCAGCTGACAAAAAAGGTTAACAGCTGCCCCTAAAAAGTGAAATACACTTGAGCAAACAATTACATTTCGCCTGGCGGCATCCTCAGAAAATTCAATCTGATATATGAATATTATTTTTTTAGACGTTTTTGAGAGTCCACTTGCTCTCATATTATTATATTTGGTATAGGAAAAGTATTTGTTAGATGTTGAAGACTTGCTGTTTTCCTTTGATGCACAGTTTTTGTAGAGCCTACCTATTCACATATTTGTTTGCCTCTTGAATCAGGTGGAACAGGTTGACCACTACCCACAGGCAGCTTAAAAATCTAGGACCAAGCTCTTTTGGCCCTATTTCTCCTTCAGGTGACAGAACCGCACTTCACTCTGCACTCTTGTGACCAAGATTCAGCCGTCTGAAAACTAAAGTCCACTGTCAGCCGATGTCAATCAGCTGCTCCACACTCTGGAGAGATCCCGACCTATTGTCGGGATCTGTCTATATTCCTGACTGGTAACTGACTAAGCTTCTCAGTGTGCCCCCTTCATAACCCAAAGCTCCAGTGAGCGCTGGAAGGCCAGAGCACAGAGCCGGTGACTGACAGTCACCACTGAAGACTGAGAACTGAGCAATCAGTGGTCTTTGATTGCTCAGTTCTTGGTCAGTGGCAGTGGGGGACAGATACAATACTGGACTGATCCTGCATCCATCTAGGTGAGTATGTATGTTTGTTATTTTTAAATCCCACACTTCAATTTTAAAAAGCTTAAACCAAAAGAGAGAGTAAAGAGGACTTCCACTGACTGGCCCACGTCATAAGTGTCAGACACCATGTCTGTTGAGCTGCACTTCTTTACACACCACTGTGCATGTAGGATGTGAATAGGCCACCTGGGAAGTAACTGTTTTCTATGTGCTCTGTTCACACCATAAATGTGTGGTGGTGTGCAAAAAGCACAGCCCAACACACATGTGAACAAGCCCTTCAGGGTACAACTTCAAGAGACAGTTTAGTGGAATGAAAGAAATAAAGAAAGCCCTTAAAAAGCCCCACATAAAACAGCAACTGAATTTGGAATTAAAGAAATAAAGAAAGCCCTTAAAAAGCCCCACATAAAACAACAACTGAATTTGGGATGAAGGATGGATATTTCTAAGCTATGAAAACACAGCATAATTTGGAACTGTGTACAAGAATAACCTACCCAGAAAGCCGTTTTCACATTTTAGGGTGCGACTGTGTGTGGCTGGTTGCTTGCACTGCAACAAATCTAAAATAAGCAAAAAAAAAAAAAAAGTTTTAACTCTTGTACAACAAAGATAATATTTTCAGTAGCAAAAACAAACAATAAACATTAAAAAAAACAGAACTTGAGAAATCCTAGCAGCATTGTGCTTGAGCTCCAGAGAAATGCCCCAGTAATATCAGCACAGACACAACAATAACTTTATCCGCTCCCAGGTGTCAGAGGCTTACAAAACGTAGACACGTATACGCCATATAGCCATTTTCTGATCTCTCTAGGACTTAGGATTTGCATAACAAACAGCCACAGCACTATGCAGTCCTGTACAGAACACGGTTATGCTAAGCACGGGTCACAGGAGTGAATTTATGTAGATTACTGCTGCAGGGCAAAAATGTGATAGCTGAGGATTACAAGTCCAGTGCCCGGTGCAATAGCCTGCATCAAGCTAAAGAAAAAGGCCATCCCCAGAAGACATGAAGGAAATATACAGGCTCAATGCACAAAGGTAATACACTTAGTATAGGCTGTGTTGCTTGCTTATTAATGAGGATTAAAATACCACCGTGAATTGAATGTAGCATCCAATTTTCTATCCTAAAGAGGCATCCCACTATGAAAATTATAATATCAGTGTATATAAAACATCTATTAAAAAAAATTAACAACACTAGCAAAACTAGACATGTGAACAGAGATCTAGCAGATGCGTTCATAGGAGTGCTTTTTTTATTGACTGGCCTCTTAGATAAGACCAAATGTATAACATATTGCTTATGTCCACAGATGGCTACATATAAGCAAGCAATACTCATGATTTCATGCATTGCTTGCAATTATCTTGCTTTTTTTTTACAGCAAGAGGGTGATGGTGAGCGTCACAGGCAGTTGGATATGCTCTTTACTACCCATGAAGATTTTTTTCAGATTGTCTGAAATTCTCCCAGCAGGTCCTGATCCTTCAGTACTCTGCGGAGAAGGGTGGCTGACCAACAGTATAGGGTAAGGATCTGGATGGGTCCTGGGCCAGCACTAGTGGCAAGATAGGCAGATATCTGTTTGCCTGTTGTTCTCGGGGGAAAAAAATGCCTAGCTTTTGGCTTTAAACCTTCTACCTTACTCCTGTAGACTTAGAGCGTTAAGTACATAGATTAGTGAAGCACAGAAGCAATGGCGTTAGTTTACCATAAACCAGTGTTTCTCAACTCCAGTCCTCATGGACCCCCAACAGGTCATGTTTTCAGGATTTCCATTATTTTGCACAGGTGATTTGATCAGTTTCACTGCCTTAGTAATTACCACAGCTGTTTCATCTGAGGGAAATCCTGAAAACATGACCTGTTGGGGGTCCATGAGGACTGGAGTTGAGAAACACTGCCATAAACAAATAGCCTATTGGCTTTGCAAGGGAATTTTTCATAACTTAGTGAATTAAATGATGCTCTGCTGACGTATGTCATTCAAACATTTGCAAGCAAAGTATTTATTTTTTTTTTTAACATGTTGGGTATTGTTTGCAAATTGGCTTTTCATCACATTTAGTAAGCGAAGGGAAAATTCCTTTGGCATTGAATAGCCCATTTTGTCTTTAGTAAATCAACCTCAATGGGTGCTTGTGGTCACTACTGTCATATTTTCTCAATGGATCTTCCTTATAGTTATCAAATATAACTGTAGTCAACCTGTAATTTTACAAAATGATCTTAGATATTGGATTGCCTACATTTACAACAGCCATTTTTTCAGAAAAGGTCAGTCCACCCCATTATTATGCAACAGTGGCATCAACCGATGGCATTTGTAGGGGAACTACTATAGGCACAATAAGTGTGGGCAATAGTGGAGCACGTATAGTATAACAATACTGCTCCAAGTCAACCCTCTGACTCAAGCTCCACACTGTGGATGCCGGGTCGGCATAACACCTGATCTCATCTCCACACACAATTCACAATCTAAAAGGAGCAAACACCACACATTAAAATCATTATAAAGTCCATTTTATTGGCAAGAATGGCCAACGCTCACTTACTTTGGATCATTTATTTTTTGGCTTTTACTTCCCTACAATCAAGCCCCAAAGAGAGAGGATCACAGGTGGTGATAAGGGTTGACCATTCATGCCAATAAAACAAACTTTATGCTGATTGTGGAGTGCAGCTGCTTTTAGATTGTGGATTTAGGAGCAGGTGGATGGAGCAATGGATTAGTCAGGAGGGAAAGCTTCATTAATGTACAACCTCACAATTAAACATACCTAAACTGGGATTCTTGATTCATCTCTACACTTCAGAAATTACAGAGGGTGAAAATGGAACTGTAGACATTTAACTTTTTTAACACAACTTAAGCAGCCCATAGATTATGCCATCTTCCTTCCTTCCACTATGGGTGAAAGGAAAGAAATTTTGATTTACTCAACACAGTGTTGATGGGGGAATCCCTCCCAAAGCGCTTTTGTGTTCTGTGGGTGGGGAGCCTTCCCTACTAGCAGAACACAATGATCACTGTAGCCGCCAGCAGTGACCACATTAAAAACATCCAACAGGTTAGTTGTACTGAAGTTGATTAATAGATCAACTTCAGTACAACCAGCCTATACATTGATGGATCGAATCTTGTCCGGTCCCTGCTGAACTGGGCGAGGTTCCATCCATTTATGGCTGGCTTAATGTTAAGCATAGTGGCTCAGTGTGTGGGTACTATTGGGTTCTACTGTTCCTGTGTACAAAAAAACACTCTGTTGGGGGGTATAGAGGTTTATCAAAGGCATTCCCATACAAACATAAAAGCAATGATAAATTACTAAGAACCACATCAACCACCAGCAAAGCATGAATCTGTACTTAATCCAAATATCGTGCTGTACCAATGTCACCAGCAAAATGACTGTATTTGCAGCACATAAATACTCTGTGCTACTAAAAATACATATTAACAAATCCCCCTCGTTTTCAGTGTGTTATTTTTTAATGGAAAAAACACAATATACCAGTTTATGACTTCATATTAATGACAAGTGGGCCACTCTCCATACCACGTCTCCTACAGAACTAATTTCAGAGTGAATATTAATAAGCATTTATGATTGCTTATTGTTGTAAGCAATCAGTTATTAATTGTCATCAATAATTCATAGTTTAAAGCACATATTTATTATTTATGAACTTTCCTCATATTTAACATATAAATTATTAATGTTTTTGCATTCTTTTGTTTTTGTTTTGATCGCTGATAAATGTCATAATTTAGTGACA
The DNA here is from genome assembly GCF_062004578.1 of Staurois parvus. Lineage (NCBI taxonomy): Eukaryota > Metazoa > Chordata > Amphibia > Anura > Ranidae > Staurois > Staurois parvus. The sequence continues at coordinate 10,297,599 of NW_028317876.1, forward strand.
AAAAAAAATTTTCTTCCACAGTTCTAGGTTTTAAAAAAATGTCAAAAAATAACATACATAAAACAACTATTGTATGTGTATTTGTACACATAATAGGTATTATACAGGGAGAATTACTTTATGTCTGTGAAACATTCTTTTCAGTCCCCAAACCAATACATAATTTATACATTCCAATATATATTTATGCACAAACATGCCTGGTTCCTGGGTGGAAATTGCCATACAAATCACGAAGATGTTACAGGATCATCCTTATACACAGTACCTAGACTGTCCGGGCCCCTGTTTATTAGTTTACAACAAAAAAATTCTATTGAGAGGACAAAAGACAATCAGCCAAGATGTAGTAAACCACATGAAAAATTATCAGAAAAAAAGATTATGAAATGCTCATTTTATATGCTCTTAAGTATATTTAATAAGGGACAACTATCTAAAATAAAAACTTTTGTGACAGACCAGTTTTGCAACGCAGACAATCAAATTGAAAATAAAAATCAATAAGTAAGCATTTGCCCTTAACCCCACTTTTCCCCATCTGGTCCTCAGAGACCTGGAACAGTTAATGTTTCACTTTCTTTGATTCGTGTAAGCACAAGGTGGTACTTTAAAAAAGGTTTCTTTTTTTAAATAGAGTACATGTATAGCTACTCATCTGTGTGAAATGATTTTATATCCAATAAACAAAGCTGGGATAGAATTCCTAACATCAACAGAATATTTAGACTGAATCAATGCATTTTTCGTAAGCAAGCTAAAGTGATATTAAAGTGGAAGGCCAGTCAAAACCTAACTAAGCTTAAATCCCCTCCCACCCCCATTCCAAGCCTATTCTATCTACCCTGTAAAAGGAAAGATGTGTATATTTACGTATTCTGAAGGTGCTCTGGCCAGGTCACATCCTATCCTTCAGTGTAGATGAGAGATCACCAACAATAGCTGCAGAGCCTGTGCAATGATGTCACCCATAGGCTTACTATGGGGCACCCATTGTCTGCTGTGCCTCCTCTACACTGAAGCCAGCGATGAAACCTGAACATGTGACCTGACCAGAATGACTTCAGAATAGGTGTGGGAATAGATTTAAGCTTAGTTATTATTATTATTTTCTATTATTCAGGATTTATATAGCATCATTAGAATGTGGGGTTTTGACCTGTCTTCTACTTGAAACCCTCTCTTTTTGCAAGCACCTTCAGCAGCTGATTTAACTACTTGACTACTGGGCACTTATACCCCCTTCCTGCCCAGGCTGATTTTCAGTTTTCAGCGCTGTCGCACTTTGAATGACAATTGCGTGGCCATGCAACACTGTACCCATATGAAATTTGTATAATTTTTTTTACACAAATAGAGCTTTCTTTGGTGGTATTTAATCACCATTGGGTGTTTTATTGTTTGCGCTATAAACAAAAAAAGAGCCAAAAATTTGAGAAAAAAAAAGTTTTTCTTTGTTTCTATTATAACATTTTGCAAACAGGTAATTTTTCTCCTTCACTGATGTGCGTTAATGAGGCTGCACTGATAGGCAGCACTAATGGGCACTGATAGGCAGCACTGATGGGCACTGATGAGGTGGCACAGATAGGCAGCACCGATGGAAGGCACTGATAGCAGGCACTGATTGGCTGCATTGATAGGCGGCACTGATGATCTGGCACTTATGATGCTGCACTGATAGGCAGCACTGCTGGGCAGCACTGATGGGTGGCACTGCTGGGCACAGGTGGGTGCACTGCTGGGCACAGTTGGGCAGCACTGATGGGCACAGGTGGTTGGCACTGATGGGTACAGGTTGGCGGCACTGGTGGGTACAGGGGGGCGGCACTAGTGGGCACAGGTGGGTGGCACAGGTGGGCGGCACTGCAGGGAACTGATCATTAGGGCACTGATCATCAGTGCCCTGATGATCAGTGGCTATCACTTCTCTGAAAATTTCTGGTTATTGGCAGCACTTTCCTCATGCTGTGACAACGTGAGGATAGTGCAGCTGATAACCGACAACTGTATTTACCCGGTGATCTGCTGTGTCATTGGACACAGCTGATCATGTGGTAAAAGACCGCTGTGATTGGCTGTTTACAATATCACAGGATCAGCTGTGTCTGTAGGCACGCAGAGGGCGTGTTGTGGAATGACGTCGATGGTCATCCCAGAACTAGATAACCGCACTGTAGCCGTCTTTCGGCTATAGCACAGTAGAGAAGAGGTTAAAATTTTACTGAGTATGTAGCTTCTTTATCTTTTAATCCTGGTCTATGTTCCAGCTAAAGTTGGTGCCATGACCGATGGCACCCAGGTGTCCTGTTTCAGGGTGGGTCCTTTCTTTTTCATTGTCTTATGGAGCCATCCTTGTAAGCAGGGATTATAGCTGTGTTAATACACTTTGCGCATAAATAGAAACACACAGCCTTGTAGCCTAGAATGGCAAGGCATGCCCCTGCTTCTCACTTCTCCAACAGACTGGTTGAAGAGTTCAGGGGTAAGACTTTTAACAAATAGTTTACAGGTGAATGCATATGTGTTAAGCTAAAATAGCTGAGGATTTCATACTAATTGAAGTGATGGTATAGACTGGCAACAACATTTCAGTGACTGGATCCCTATGCAGGCCAAATACATGTGCATAGGCACAACAGAAAGTTGGAAGAAATCTCTCCAATGAAGTAAATCCCCTCTTAGGCTGGCCATAGATAGCTCACATCTTGGATCATACCTCCTGAATTAGCCAAATTTCAAGCTATGGTTGGACCTTTCAGCACTGAGCCAATTGGAGAATTACAGATAGAACAGTGACTGCATCAGATGCAGTCACAGTTCACGTATTCAGGCAGTTGGAGGTGCTTTGGTTGCCTGAATACAATAGCCGGCAGGGGTGATTTCTCCATCCACGCCGTTTAGCATGGATAGGGAAAACAACTGCATGGGCCGAATGAGAGAAATCTAACTGTATAGGGTTAGCATTAGACAGTTGTCACCAGAACAGCTCATCACCTGGTTTACCTTAGCAGTGAATTGGGAACTCCTAAGTTGAACCAGAAACAAGATATTTATCCTACAACCTTGTGTAAGCACACAACATTTTAATATCTGCAAATATTCATGTCTCCAATGCAATACAACATTCCAAAGGATTTTTTGAAATGGCCTTTCTGCATGGAGTTACCAACTGTCATGGGTAATTTATGGCACACAAACCATTATAATCTGTTTCAACTGTAACAAACTCAAAGTCATAAACCACAGGTGATACTTTGTTTTCATTATGGGTACAATGAAGAACGTTTCTAGCCTCAGTCCTTTTTGGGGAGTTTTGCTTTCTTTTACTTTCCCAGTGATATGCTGTTGTGCCCTAATGCAGAAAGTATTACTGGGACGGAATATGATGGAAAATCCTTCCAGTACTAACACACTACTAAAAACCTGATGGAGGGTTTTAAACTCCTAAAGTTTTCTAAATGGATGATTTTGCTCCTATTAGTGACTCCAATGAAGAGATTTCCTTTCACCGCTTGTCCAGTGGACTAGAAACAAACAAGCCATTGCCAAATATAGACAATAAACCAAAAACTATTTTAAAAAAATATTTGGCTGTAGTTGTGCTGAAGTTTATCGGCCTAACTTAACTGTTGTTAAATTCTTCCGTGAA